>NC_061494.1:19386109-19734859 GCF_022539355.2 Hippoglossus stenolepis | reverse complement strand
GAGAAGCATGAAGACATGCAGAGCTGCTCCGAGCAGCAGCAGCAGCATGTACATAAAAGATCTGAGCCTCAGAGAGTCCATGTCAGCAGAATAAGATCTGAAATGCAGCAGGCTGAGAGAGAGAGAGAGAGAGAGAGAGCAAGAGAGAGAGAAAGAGAGAGAGCAAGAGAGAGAGAAAGAGATAGGAAAAGGGAGAGAGAGGCTCCATTTCAAGTCCTCCATGGTGAGTGTGAGCGGCGGTGATCAGGCAGTTGGTGGATTTTCTTTTTAAGAGTCATGCTGTAATCAAAGATGGAGCGAACACAGCACAGGCGCATGAAAGGCAAACCCCCACTCGCTTCTCTGAACACACACACACACACACAGCCTTTCATTCGGTTTACATAAAACAAAAAGAAACCACAAGACAGAGCTGCCTGATAAGTTGCCCGTTGCCGAGTGATTCCCCACAATCACTAAACTGAAACAGACGAGGCTCAGAACTACGAGAGAGGAAAGTCAAACTGTGAGAAACACCGACAGACAGAATTCACCCATGATGCTTTTTGTTCTGTGAGACCAACCCTCAAGCTTTGTTTTCACACTCAGTTAGTGAAGTTTGTCTTGTTAGCAGAGAAAGGAAAGTGACACTGGTGAACGCAGATAAAAGAGTAGATACTCTACAGGAGGAGGTGGAGGCGGCAGACGAAGGAGGAGGAGGAGGAGGAGACGGAGGGGTTAAGGTTACTAGGAAAAAGGACGAGTCACTGATGTCACCAAATGCAGCGTGGGGCTACGACTACGATGCAACAAAACTTGAATCTTTAATAAATCTTCATCTCTAGGAGACATCGGATGAATATTAAATGTGAGGAAATCCAAACGAGTGGCTGCAGGAGGTTTGAAACGTGAAACTGCCACACCCCCACACTGCAGACACACAGCGAGATCAGTGACCGATCCTCTTTGTTTCTCCTAGTGTGACAAGGACAGGGAGAGGAGGAGGAGGCGGCGGGGGGGGGGGAGGCTAGCGTGGCGGCTAACGGCGGTCTTACACATGGAGCGCCGGTAGATGGCCTTGGCCTTGTCTTTGTCCTTGGATCTGTTCCTCATGAAAGGCAGCCTTCTTATAGCTGACAGAGCGCAGCCAGAGACAGACAGACAGAGAGAGGACGGACGGACGGACAGACAGACAGGGTGGAGAGAGAGCGACAGCACATTCCCGGAGGAGGTGGAGGAAAAGAAAACAAAAAGAAAGAAAGAAAGAAAAAAGGAGGGCAGAACAGAGGGATGTGGTTAATGTTTTATAACAGAGAGCCGGGGGATGCAGAGAGAGCTGAGCTCCTCGACTGGAGCACAGACACAAACCTGACACACGCTGTCACCTGTCATATTCCATTTCTATACAAATACACTTTAATACCACTTAAATACGCTTATTTAATGGAAATATATTAACAATTTTAGTATAAATGAATGGATCTGGGAAAAAAAAGCTGAAATGAGCTTGTACTTTTCTCATTTTCTTGCTTTTAAACCCTTGAGACCAGTTTATTTATTAATGCACTTATTAATTAAGAATAAAGAAAATAGAAATAGATTTCTAAAGAAAATAATAATGATATTAATAAATAAAATATTGAAATGACTTCACCTCAGACTTGAATATTACTCATAAGGGCAGGCTTTCTTTCTTTTTTTTACAAAAACACATTATGCAAACAAATATAATAACGTAAACACATTATTCAAACACACACACAGTCTATCAGCCACACACACAAACACTCACATGTTAATGTTCATGAGTGCTGTACTTCGCATTAACAACCGATTTCAAAGCATCACACACGTCACACAACAACAACAACAACATTACCACACCTAGATGACACACAGAAGACGGAGAGCATTAAACGGTGCAATCAGGAGAGTGGAGGGGTCAAAGGGCAGGTGAGCAGCATCAGTGAGTACAGACGATCCCCGGAAACACAGAGGAAGTATTTTATTATTGTTATTTATGACGGAGTATTCAGCCAAAGGGGGAAAAAGATTAAGAAAAAGTCATAATTTATGTATTATATATCCAATATTGTGTTTTTTTCCCTATAAATTTGTATTTTATTCCCATGATATTACGAAATTATTCTCAAAATGTCTGGAATATTTTATACTCGTCTCAAATTTCTGTGATTTCCCACTGGTGTGAAAAGTAAAACGGGCTCATCACATGAATTAGCTCCTATAGATATACACACAATCCTATACAAGTGAATGTGACCAACCTGGACTCTAACGTGTGGCTTTGACTGAAGGGAGCTGCATTGCATTGCACCATTTAATAGCTTCGCTGCTACGTTAGAGGGCGTTTCTGTCTCATTTACAGGTGAACTGCACAGATCAGCGGGTTGACAGCTTTTCAAAATAAAACTATACTTTAGTGGCCCCTTACATAATGTCACAGACACCGAGCGTCCACTTTCTGGACCAGTTCTGTGCTGGAGTCAACCTTGTGCCGCTGCACAGCTCAGCCGTAACCTCTAGGACGGTCGAGAGACACAGACGATGGACTCACGAAAACATGCCCTGAGAGACGTTATAGTCGGTTCACAAGCCCCGCCCACCCTTCCCATCCGCAGCATACCATTGGTGGAACCCTGCCCTTGGGCAACGGGGTGCTGCCCTCTCCTCCCTTCGCAGAGAGAGAGAGAGAGAGATAAGGAAGCAAAGGGGCAGTTAGAGGGAGAGAGACCCACTCAGACTCTCTCTCTCTCACACACACTCAGACTCTCTCTCACTCACTCACACACTCACACACACACACACTTGTCTTGTAATTTGTGGGTCATTATTATGTGTCAGTGAAACCACACTCAGCATCAAAAGGAACTTCCGAGCAACTTTTTCAAAACTTTATTTTGAAGTGTTTTATGCTTGTAAAGCAGATTTGTCTCATTTATCTTGATGCTCAGAAAAGTTCCTTCAGTCACGTTTGAAACTGTAACTATGCTGATTTTGAATCTTTGGTTCTGCGTCCTGTGTTTGTGTGGATGTGGTTTTCTCTGTACTCACTGCTGCTCCTCTTCTGCGTGAGCGTGTCGTCCAGCGAGTTGGAGCCGGAGCCGATGGACGAGCTGTCCTGGCTGTCCGGGGGGAAGCTCAGGAAGCCGTCGCCGTACTCCGAACGGGACGGGGTCAGCGTGAGCGAGCGCATCCTCTCGCGGCTCTTCGGCTTTATGAGCTTCCTCATCTTCAGAGTGATCCAGTTGCCGCGCCTACGGAGCAGAGACGAGACAAGGAGTGAGACAGAGAGTGAGACAGAGACTCTACCGGGAAACAGACGAGCAACGAGGTTAATAAAAAGGAATATAGATGTTGGAAGCTTTTTAACTGTCTGATCTGTTTCCTGTGTGTTCAGGTTTGATTTCAGCCTCTCAAGATAAAAACCCTGCAGTAAACAGACGTTTAAAACTCTGCAGACCATTAATATTTGATGCTTCTCTTTCCTGAAGCTGCAGTCGGAGCGTTTTCTGCCGTTCCTTCCCCTCGGAGATAAGAGTCAACAAGCAGACATGATGTTTTACATCACACACACGATACACTGATTTGTATGCGTCACTGAACCAGCGTCACCACAGGCCAAACAAACTACATCTTTTTTTAATGATGTAACTTGATGAAGTTGCTGTTTACCTGCGTGGAGGTGAGGGGTCGTAGAACTTGTACTGGTCCATGATCTTCTCCTCCAGCTTCTCCTTCTGTCTCCTCAGCTCATTTAGCTTGTCTCTGAAACAGAAGAGGTGAGACGAGAGTGAAAATGCAACAAATCTAAAAACATATTGTTGGGATTCAAACAGACAAGGTGCTTTACATGTATTGTCTTTGCTCCACGTGGAACAGGTCTTTGCTCTCCATGGTCTGTTCCAGCAGGGTGCGATTCTGCAGCATCAGAGTCTGGATCTGATCCAACAGGTGACGATTCTCCTCCTCCAGGTTTCCTTTCAGCTGGCTCAACAACTACACACACACACACACACACACATTAAAGAGATGTTCCGATACCTGGCTCAAATACAATAAACCATCCACAACACAGTTGACTTAAGAAGCTGTTTGTAGAATTAGAGAGAGAGAGGAGAGGAGAGGAGAGGAGAGGAGAGGAGAGGAGACTAGACATTTCTAGATTTGAGGAATAACTGGACAACGTCACCATAAACTTTCAAAATTATTGAAATTTGCAGTTATGTATATTTCTGCCACTCTTGTTAATTTTATAATCATTATTAATAATGATAATAACTTTCTGTCTTTGTGTTGTCTTGTCTACCTGGGTGCACAGGTGGATGGAGGGAATGGGGATATGAGTAACTCAGTGTACATGTAAGCTTGTAAGCTGTTTACCTATTGATCGTGGCTATTGTACACGTTTGGAAATAATGTAAATAAAAAATTTATAAAAAAAGAGGAGAGACGCGACGAGATGAGAAGAAGTCTCTCCTCACTTCACACTGGTTGGTGAGCTTGGTGGAGGTGATGTCCAGCTGCTGGAACTGCTCCTTCAGTTTGGAGAACTCGGCCTCCAGCTTGGTCTGATCCAGCTTGGCGCTGTTCAACTGGGTCTTTGTGTTCTTGTGGTCCAGCTGCAGGTTCTCATTGTCCCTCACCAGCTGACGATGGGTGCTGTTGAGTCTGCAGAGAGAGGAGAGGTGCTCTTTATAAAAAAAAATTAAGAGGCTGTTCTTAGCTTAACTTATTTTTCTTTTCCTATTAATGCTTTATCACAAATGTTTTAATAGCTTTAACGTAAACTTTGAGGATGAAATGTATAAGTAAAGTTTCTTCTTATTCCTTCTATAGTAATATTATAATAATAATCATCATTATTATCCTCATTATTATAAATTGGCTGCAATAGTAGTGTGCATTAAAATTTTAGTGGTCAAGCACTAAACGATCAATGATATGCATTTTAATGCAGAGTGTAAATGGGATAAAAGATTTTAAAGGTTGAGTCATATTGTTATTTATACACTTTTAAGATATAGACGCAGGTTAATCCCACCTATCGTGTTCCTCTTTGAGGAGTTTGCATTGATCAGCTGTGTCTTTGTGCGTTTGATTCTCCAGCGCCATCTTCTCCTGCTGCTCCTTCAGGGTCTTCTCCAGCTCCTCCAGCTCCCCCTTCCTCTGCAGCAGCTGCTTGTACCTGCGTTCATGAAAACACACATTACAAACTGTTACACAAAGAAATAACACAAAGCAGATATATTTTCATTATCATAGGGGTGTGCAGATTCCTCTTGTTCCTCTAGTTCCTGAGCGTGGTTGATTTTAATGATTGTTCCGTGGTTCCCCTCATAAGATAAAGAAGGTCAAAGTGGTGTGGTTGTTTGAGCGTGTGCCCGCCCCCCCCTCACCGGTCCTCCAGGTCCCTGTGCTGCTGCTCCAGGCTCTTGTGGGAGGTCTTCAGGCCCCCGTGCTTCCCGATCAGGGCCTCGTACTCCACCGCCTGCCTCTCGTGCAGCGCCGCCAGCTTCTCGTGGTCGCGGAGGAGCAGCTCGTAGGTGGACCTCAGCTCCTCCTTCTCCCTCAGCGCTCCCTCGCGCTCGCCCTCCACGCTGCTCTGCTGAGTCTGCAGCTGGGCGTTCTGGGCCATGAGGGCGCCGCTCCGCGAGTTCAGGGTGGAGTTCTCCACCTGACGGAGACAACGGAGGAGAAGAATTTAGTGAGGAGGGAGGTTTGGAAGAAGAGGTGAAAAAAGGGATGAGTACGGAGGGAAATGGATTGTGAAAACAATGACTGGGCTCCTCAAATCAAACACCAAAGAAAAACAAGGTATTGTAAGTAGACTTTATTGCTGTTTAAGTCTATAGGGGGCGCTATGTCTCTATTTGGTTTCTTCTCTCTTGTTGTGGTCATGGACATTGACAGAAAACCAGCAGGAAAACCGTTTCTTTTCATGTTTCCTTTGTGGTCACAGTGATTTCCTCGTCTCAAATCCCCCTTCAGTCATCATAGAGTGTTGAACCTTTGACACACCCACACACACAAACAGGTGCTGACACACTTTCTGTACCGACACACACACACACACACACACACACACACACACACACACACACACACACACACACACACACACACACACACACACACACACACACACACACACACACACACACACACCTGTCTAACATATGCTCTCACACACTTTCCACATCAAGAGACACAGAACAACCTGCGGAAACAGCTAGAAGCTTCTGATGGGTCAGTGCAAACCCTGTCGCCCATAAGAAGGGTTTGAATCGCTGCCAAACAGGGAGAACAAGTCTAAATCCACAGCAGGGAGCTGAGCAGCCTGACAACTGTATCAACAGGGAATTACAGAGAGCAGCCTGTGTCGTGTATAACTGAAATATATATATATACACACATACAGTATATTACAGGAATTTATCTTTGATTGTATTAAATGCTATGATGAGTATAGTCATATCTTTATTGTAGATATCTATCTTACAAATGCTCCGATATAAGTTTATTGTGCATTAAAGAAAAATACTATCAAGCCGTTTAAAAAACAAGGATTTGGGGCTGTATAATTAAATTTGTCAAAGCTTTATTCTGAAATAATAATTTACAGTAGAATTTCAATGATGATGCAAGATGATCAAGTGCAGCCACAACCTGGAGGTTTGATTTGTGCCAAGAATCAACTCTGAACCTAGTGTTCATAGTGTGTGTGTGTGTGTGTGTGTGTGTGTGTGTGTGTGTGTGTGTGTGTGTGTGTGTGTGTGTGTGTGTGTGTGTGTGTGTGTGTGTGTGTGTGTGTGTGTGTGTGTGTGTGTGTGTGTGTGTGTGTGTGTGTGTGTGAGCCATAGATGTAGCCTGATTATTCGGATTCTGTTGCAGTCTTATGATTGTTAATTGTGTAAATGTGGTCACCATCCCGTCCCTGCTTGCTTGTGCTTTCAGCCTTTTCTCTCTGTATCTAATGCATTCGTTTCTCTGGAAGCGGTCATTTACTGTGAGGTCATTATTCACTGGACACTGAGTGTTATTAAGGATGAGTGGGGATATTACCTGCAGCTTGGCGTTCTGTGTCTGCAGCGTGGTGTTGTTCTCCTGCAAGGAGGCGGTCTGTCTGTGCAGCGCCACTATCTGAGCCTGCAGGTTGGAGCTTTGAGTTTCCAGCTGTTTGAGCTGACTCCGAAGCGCCGCCTTCTCAGCCTGCAGCGTGGCATTCTGGGAAGAAAAGAAAACACACACACATATATAAGATCTCAAACTTAAGGGAAAATACAAAGCTTTGTAAACCATCTCCTGACATCACGGTCACTTACATTCCTCTCCACCTCGATGAGTCTGTCTTTGACTTTCAGCAGCTCCCTGGTGGTTTCGTGACTCTCCTTCTCCCATTTGCTGAACGACTGGGGCTCCTCTCCTCCTCTAGGGGGCGAGCTCTGCACCATCCTCTCCTCCTCCTCCCTCTGACGCAGCGCTTCATAGTTTTTCTTCACCTGGAGGGAGACAAACAGGAAATGGCCCTTTAGTAAATTAAAATCAACACCTCCAACATGAATATCATGAAAATTCATGATGTCAAAGAGTAGGAAATAGACTACTTCTCGTACAGTGTGACCTAAATGATGGTCAAATAACAGCAGACAGGATCCATTACAGTTTACATCCAGAGTTTATCCATACACACCTTAAATTGAGCTTTGGATTCATGTCAACAAGTTCAAAACACAAAACATCTCTTAGAGGAAAGCAGACATGCTGCACTCCACCTCTCCCAGACTCCTGCCACCTCATGAATAGATAAACTGACCGATAGAAGTGGAAGAGTGGGTGAGTAAATAATGCATCGGCCTTGAGACGCCCCCTCAGTGTTTTCACTCTTTCTAGTGCTGTTTGGGGCATTTGGGGGGTTTAAGGGATGTGTCGGTATTGCGGCGGTGCTGGTTTTGTGCAAGTGTTTGACTGCTTGTTATTATTATGGATTTCTGTGCAGGCTATTTCAGACATGAGCTCAGGAAATGTCCGGACAGTCGGGTCCAGACATTCTATGGAGTTTGCCTTTCACGTATGAAGAACACAGCAGGAGACGTGTTCAATACAACAGGAAGGTGATATATTCAGGTGAGGGGTGGCGCCTGGGTGGAGCAGCAGGAGGCCGGAGATGACGAGTAAAATCACTGCAGAAATCACATGTTTTTCTTCTTCAGGTTCTTTTGGTTCTTATCACCAAAAGCTCTTGAATCTCGTCGTCTTTCCAAGTCGACATCTTCCTCTGCATCTGTTTGAATCCTTCTCAGTTGTGACTCTGTCATGTGTAAGAACCATTTCCTGCTGTTCTCTCAACTGACTCTGACATTTGCGTTCCCTCTGGAAAATGTCCAGAGTTCGGTGCACGTCTGAAAGAAGCGTACGTCTTTCTTACCGTCTTGAGTTCCTGGCGAAGTTGCTGGTTGAGGTTGGACGACTCCTGCAGTCTGGCCTCCAGGGCGGCGATCTTCTCCTCTTTAATCTCCAACGATGATTTCAGTGACGACTCCAGTTTGGTTTCCAGGAGCCTGAACCTGAGAATAAAGGTTGAGTTGGCTTGGGTGTGTGTGTGTGTGTGTGTGTGTGTGTTGTGTGTGTGTGTGTGTGTGTGTGAAAGCGTGATCACACATCTCTAATCCTAAATACAGGTCATGTTTCACCACACGGCCAGCTGAATGCTTGGCGAGGTTTTAGCAGGTGGGGTGATGTTGGCTCTGAAATCTCCCTCAGGATGACTCTGCGTTCGACTCTGATCTAAAATAAGCCACAGACCTGATTTATGCTGCGTCCCACTTGTACTGATCACTTTTAATGATTCAGAGCCAAAGATAAGTTCCTATTTTGGGCTCCAGGCTGAAACAGTTTAAAGAGCCGTCGCAGAAAAGAGTAAACAAAGTGGCTTCTGTGAGTGTCTGAGAGTCGATACCTGTCGCTGGAGTTCTCGTCGTGCAGCAGCCTTTCCTTGTTCAGTCCGATCTTCTCCAGCTCATGGGTCAGTTTCTCCAGGTCATTATTCATCTGCTGAGTCCGCAGCTTCTCACTCACAAGCTCCTAAACACACACACACACAAACACACATACACTCTTTAAATGCATCTGTATTTCATTAAAAAATATATTCCTTTAAGTTCTGTTCTGACACTAAAAGCTCCGCTCACCTCTCTGAGTGCCACAAGCATCCTCTTATCGATGGTGCAATGTTTGACCAGCTCCTTGTTCTCTCGCTCCAGGTCCTTGACCCTCGTGCAGGAATCCCTGAAGAAGATCATCTCCTTGCCCATGGTGCGATTCTCTTTCTCCAGGCTGGAGATGCGCTGGTTGCCGTCGTCCAGTTTGGAGTCGCGGATCTCGGCCTGCTGCCTCAGCCGCTTGTTCTCCTTCTCCAGCATCTTCTTGTCCTTCTCCAGCTGGGAGCTCTCCTGTTCCAGAGTCTTGTTCTGGGGGAATAACCGGACATAATGGAGAACAGATGGATAATACATCATTTGGTGGGATTAGATTTTAATCTAAATGCCTTGTAGATACATGTTTGGATAAAAATTAACACGGATTAACACAAAGGGCCAAAAATCCATATTGACAAATAATCTGGGATAATCCAGATCTAATGGGAAACATGCTGACATTTTATCAGAATGAACTACAAGAGTGGCTCAAGTGGCAAATAACCAAATGTTATACGCTTTATCAGTAAAACACCCGATACCTTTCCAGTGGATGTTGAACCCTAACAGCCTTTTTTCTGGTTGCCATTTGTGATTATTGTCTGCTACATGCATGCAAAACTTTTTTTTTTCCGTACCTCCTGCTCCAGCTGCTCCAGGCGTTTGCTGGAGATCTTCAGCTCCTCCAGGTTGCGTTGGAGGGTTTGATTCTCGGTCTCCACCTCCTGCAGCTCTACCTCCAGCTGCTGGATCTTCTTGCTGCTGTTCTCTAACGCCTTCTGCAGCCGCTGGTTCTCCGTATCTAGGCCCTGGTAACTCACCTGGGAGAGGAATAGCCAGAAATAGGATATTAAAAGCATTCGTGAACTAGTTGTGCCGCTCCCTGATGCCTCTGTACGCCAGACCCCTGTAACTTACCTTCAGGAACATTCGTTGGGTACTAAAATTGTAAAAAAAAATACTTGTTGCATGTCCTGCAGTGCTGAACTCTTACCTCTAATCTCTCCGTCTTCTTGGACGAGGCTTTGAGCAGTTCCATGCTGCGCTTCATTTGGCTCCTCTCGCTCTCCAGCTCCCTGTTCTCTGCTTCCAGCTGAGCCGCCTTGGCCCCCGCTGACCGGAGGCTCTCGGCCGAGCGTCGGACTTGCAGGTTCTCCTCCTCCAGCTGGGAGTTCTCCTTCTCCAGGGCCTCCAGCTGGAAGGCCATGTTCTTCAGAGCGTCCAGCTTCTTCTTCAGACGACGGCCATCTGCCTCCAGCTCTGAATTCTCCTTCTCCAGAGAGGACACCTACATACACAACAAGTGATGGTGGTGGTTACGTACTTTATCTTATGCTGCTCTCACAGCTTCAAATCAGTACTAGATGCTTTAATGTTTGCTATAAACACATTTCCAAATAGCAACCAGGCAAAAAGCTAAATGCAACAGACCTTTTCACAGGTAATCGAGAGACTGGCGAGTTTCTTCTGCAGGATCTCGTTGTCTCTTTGCATCTTCTGCATCTGAATCTCCAGCTCCTCTGCTCTCTCACCTTTCTCCTTCATCACCTCAAGCTCCTTACCTGCGTAACAAACAACACACAAACGACCGAAATGTTGATCCCGTGCATTCAAAGCGAGCAAGAAGACAATTCAATGACGACAAAACAAAGGCTGGAGAACGAAAGAAAACCAAACTGTCACTCACGTAGTTGTTTTCTCTCAAACTCCATCTTATTGATTGATGCGGTTGTCTCGCAGATGGACTCGTGGAGAATGCGGTTCTCTTTCTCCACATCCTTGACCCGGGCCTCGGCGCCGACCTGGCAGCGCTGACGCAGAGACGACACCGTCTGGCTCAGGTGCTTGTTCTCCTGCTCCAGACCCTTCAGCTGGAGAACAGAGTTTTAATGACCAGGGTCACGTTTAATACAAATGATTAAGACCTATACACTATAGGAGTTATTACTTAGACATGTCTCTTCCTCCACTTTAAAGAAAAATCTTTCCATTAGTGCTGTTATTTAAGAGGCCAAGCTTGATTTAATGACACTGGTTGTATGATTTAGTACGTTCTCCATCATAAATCAATCATACATTTCTGGCACAACTGTCAGGGGCAATTTGGGGTCCAGTATTTGGCCCACTTTGGCATACGGAATGGGGGAGACAGGGATCGAACCACCGACCTGGTTAGTGGACGACCCGTTCGATCTCCTGAGCCACAGCCGCTGCAATGATTACAAGGACGGAACTGCCCTGTGTGATCTGTGAGTGCAGCATGTTGTGATTTCTCTGCAGCTCATCAAGGTTGGATTTCACAAATGAGATGATTAAATGTATCCTAGGTGTCAGATTTGGGTGTAAACAGCTACAAAGTCCCAGCAGACACATGACGAGTGGCAGAAATCTGAGTAGTCTATAAAAAAAAAAAAGTTGTATTCCACTTAAATGTGGATGGAACAAAAAATGCTCTCAGGGAACCTCAGCACAGGCTGGAGTAAATTACACAGCTCAGTCATGTTATTTTCTCTGAGCTTCTGGCAACGAGAATCAATGGTGGTTTTGTGAAGTGAGCGGCCGGCGTGACGCACACGCTCAAAGCTCTGTTTGTCTGTATCTGACCAAACGCCTGCCCAGCACACAGCTACAGTAAGAGCACATGAGCGTGTGATGTAATTATAGTTATTCTCAAAGATGTTGGTCTCTAAACAATATTAGAGCTAATGAGCTGACTTCCTCTGCCATCGCAAAGATAACGGGTGGAATCAGTCGAAGCAGTAAGGAAGAATTACATAGAAATAATTATCTCATACACCTCAATACTTCAAGAATGAGAATTAAATCATTGTGTGCGTGTGTGTGTACCTGTCTCTCAGAGTTTTCCCGGAGTGTTTCCAGAGTCTTCTCCAGTAAAGCCTTCTCCTTCATCAGGTCGGTGCTCAGCGACTCGGCGCTGCGAAGAGAGTCTCTGTCTGCAGTCAGCTCAGTCTGCAGCTGCTCCAACTGCACACAGACAAAGATGCATTTCACAATGCTGCACTGTCTTCATTATGTTAATTGATGGTGCATCAGCAACGACTGATGATTATGTTCTGTCATCTTTAATGCACCATTCATGGATTTTTTCCCCCATCACTTACTTTGTTCTGCAATCACAGAGAAGCTGGTGCAATCATTAATCAAAGATACAAACATATTTATATCATCTCATTCTGTTGCAACTAGCAAACAAACACACAATTGTTGGGGTCGGGCCTTTCACATTGGCTGAGCTGATTTTAAATGTTGTGTTCACACCAAACACGACTAGGCTTTTACATTGTACACATCTGTAATTGGGGAACTCAAGCAATGACCATGTGTGACTAAAACAAACTCTGTGCCACTTCCAATAACTGCCTCGGGTTTGAGTCAAGTTCAGATACAAAAACTGAATATCTGATGAGCACACTTTTCATGGATTTAACACAGACTTACATTCATTTCCTGAAGACTAATCCTCATCATAAACATTACTTGTTAAAACCTTAACCACTTCCCTAAAATGCGGCTCTTTCTAAAACATGGATGCAGCTTTAGTCCCCAAAAGGACACGTCATCCCCAGTGAACTATTGTTGAGCCTGAAACTTGTCCCCAGATTTACCCTGTGACAGAAACGCAAACAACCAGCAGCTGCAGTCACAGTTTAATGTGTTATGACTCTGGACCTCAAGACTGGAGAACACTTCAGATTTTCTCTTTGTGGGAGACAGAGAAACACAATTTCATGCTTTTTCTTCAGAGGGAACAGAGACAGGCTTATGTTTCTGAAAATAGCTGAGAGACTTTTCTTAGCAAGGGGCGTTGGAGAGTCACAGACCGGGAAAGAAAAGGAGAAGGGGCTGCGTGGATTTACAGCTTTGCATTCATCCTCCTTTCCTCCCTTCTCTATACACTCTCCTTCTCTCTCGTTTTTATTTATCTCTGCCACTGTGTGAAAAGGTCTAAAGCCAAGTGTTGGGGCGATATATCACAGAGGGGGTGCTGGTCCAATATGCTAATCCCAGTGGTGACCCCGATAAGAGGCAGAGGATGAAACTACAAAATTGTTCCAGTTAGAAACGGTTATAATACTAATCTCTTATTTTAACTTGAATTCAAACTGCATTTACTTTCAGCATGACCCATTTATCCACCCACACAACTTTCTCTATTATTATGATTCACTTGGCAGCTTTGTTAATTGTTAGATGTATATGAAATTAAAGATGACTAATGGAATTTCCATGTTCTTATATTATCTGAGGTCAACAACCTTTAAAATAACAAGTTAAGTCTATCAAGTTGTCAGATATGACGTTTTTATTATCTGCAGTGAAGACCAGAAGCAATGATGTGAATTACAAACAACACCGGACCGAGAATTAATCCCTGAGGGACACCACCTGAAAATGGTGATGATGTGAATATTTAAACCATTTTAAATATTTCATAACATTTTTCCAACAATGTGAGATGAGGAAATGTGGAAAGGAAATAACGAGTCCTCACTTCTTACCCCACTGAGGACAAATAGCGCGAATACACTTTACGAATACGTTAATTACTTACTTTTTGGTTCAGTTTCTGGTTTTCTTGGCCGACTTTCGCCAGTTTTTTCACGGTGTCCTGACTGGCTGCTCCTCTGAGCTCCTCCACGGTCTTCAGCAGCGTCTGGTTGTCTTTCTCCAGCTTCAGCAGGCGGCTCGAGGTCAACTCGTTCACCTCCTCGCCCAGAGACTTCTGAGGGGCTGAATCAATGACAGCAAGAAAAGGCACGTCAGTGTTTTTACGTCGCTAGAATCAAGACGCTGATATCAATGGGGTTACAGTAATTACATCAAACATTTAATTAATGCAAAGCCTGTAAAGCTTTTAAAGTGCCATTCTCACAAACAATACCACCCCCCCACACACAAAGTGTTTAACCCGATCCCTGGCTAGTTAAACCTCTTAACAGCTTTTATGATCCAAATGCACAGATTATCCTTCAGGAGCCACTGAATATTAATTACAGGTCTTAACCAAGTGGAAGGAAAACCCAGTGGAGGCTGGCAAATGCACAAGGGTCACGGGGATGATGCCAGGGCCAAGAGCCAATGAGTGTGTGTTTGCCATCTGAGGCTTTTCAACCCGGTCCAACTCAGGTGACCAACAACTGCAGGATGTTTCTAACTCAACATGTTCATTACCTTTGATAAACTTAAACATTTCCAGCCGTGTCGTACCTTCAGTCAGCTCTGGTGTTTTGGAGAGTTGCTCCAGCTCCCAGCCGAGGTGCAGGGACTCATCCATGCTCTGTTTCTGGGCCATCTCAAGCACAAGGTTCTCCTCCAGCAGCTCCTCCATACGCTTACGCTCACAGTCCCGCTCCTGGAGATAACAGATTTGTTTTAATTTAAACATCAGGCTCTCCGTCTCACTCCCCTCACTGTTTTTGAATCATCTCTGTAGTAATGATCCCATCAAACTACACTGACACGGTAACACTGATCCATAATATATCCATCATCTCACCAAATCTAGGTCGTGGATCTTGGACTTGAGCTGCAGATTCTCTTTCTCCAGGAGGTGCAGCTTGTCAGAGCGCGTCCTGCTGGCGTCCAGCTGTTCCTCCAGCATGGACTTCGTCTCCAGCAGCACCTGGTTGTCCTCCTTCAGCTCCTGCAGGAACCAACACATCATTAGGTGACCGCAGCAGCTAGCACAGAAATGTTAGGCATCGTCCTTGTATCGTGGTCGTACCCATACATTCTTAGGTTCAGAGGGTTTTTTGAATTATATTTCAGCTCTTACTCTTCAGTTTATAAAAGTTTCGCAACTTTTTAAAGATATAGCAGGAGACAAGCATTCGTAATGCGGGCCGCCCTTAGCAATTTATTTTTTAACTTTTTATATCTTGTCTTAAAACCGAAGGCAAGATGCTTTTAATCTTGCCTTTCTACACAACTTTAAAAAATGTAAACCTTGTGAATGTCATTTATCATTTTTTCAGCTCAGTTGCTTTAATTTCAGCTGTGTGTGTGTGTGTGTGTGTGTGTGTGTGTGTGTGTGTGTGTGTGTGTGTGTGTGTGTGTGTGTGTGTGTGTGTGTGTGTGTGTGTGTGTGTGTGTACCTCGACTCTGGCTTTGTAAAACTCGATGTCGTGAAGTCTCTCCTTGTATCGGCCCAGCTCGCTCTCCAGCTTGTCCACGCGGATCGCTTTCTCTCTGAGCGCATCCAGCTCGTCGCGGTAGGCCCGAGCCGACCGGGCGTCAGACAGCAGCTGGTAGCTCTGCAGGGGTTCACGGCCAAATATAGAGCATCAATATGAGGAAATACGTTTCAATATTAAAAATACTTGCAAAAATGCATTCAATAAATAAGATAATGTATTTTATTTAGGAATTTTAAAAATATATGTTTTTTTACAACTACGTGCGTTCACTGCCTCTGTGATCTTGCATGACTTGTAGATTACCAACTACTAGATGAACAACTCACAGCCTAAGTCTGTTACACAAAGAAATAACAAACAGAACAAACTCCCAGCACTATAAATTATCACTAATACACACACTCACACACACACAGACACACACACACGCTGTCCTCCCTGCCCTGAACTCATGCACCTTGTTTACACCCTGTTGGCTACACCATCAGCCGGCCGCCCACTGCAAATCAAAAGCCATGTGAGGCTGCAGCTCGACTAAACATAGCTCTAATAGCCTCTAATGAGCTAAGGCCCCAGCAGGCTGATTAAAGCCTGGCAGCGCTGCAGAAACAAAGCACTTAGAAAGAGGAGACAGGAGCAGGTGTAGGAGACGAGGCTCTATGTGGACGTTTGTCCTCTGTTTGTGTCTCGGTTGGTGTAGGCTGCTGTGACCTGTGGCGTCACCTCTTGCTGAAGCCTCTTGAACTCCACCTCCGTGTTCTCCAGCTCCTGCCTGGTGTCCAGAAGCTGCTCGCTCTTCTCCTCTCTGAAAGAAAAAGAGACGGGTTGGTGGGGAAACAAGATGGAAAGAGGTTATAGAGGATGTAACCTAGATAGAGAGATGACAGAGAGAGGGCCAGGAGGAAGAGAAGGAAACAGATTTTCTGTTCAACGTACACAAACATCACATGTCAAGTTGTTTTTAAGTCTGCGTGTTTGTGCATGGATCAATTCAGAGTATCAACAAGGACATTCCTTTAGGGATGTTTCCATTTTAGGAGTTGGAGCTAAATCATTTAATGGAGGAAAGTTATTGACCCAGTTGCACAGAACAGCTCATGGAATTAGTCTGAATGAGTTTTACTTTACTTTCAATAGTTTCAGTAGCTTAAGTGGCTCGTTTCAGTAAATTATTGATATAAGTCACGGAAGAGGATCTGCTTAAATACTTTACAATCCTACTTTTGTATTTAGAGGTTATTGATTCTGTATCGATGTATTTTAATAAATTCCAGGTGCAATTTTCATTCCAGTTGAGTTTTGGAAGAGAAGCTCTTAAATCAGCTTTTAGCCTGGACACCAAACTAGGGTTGGACGATATGGACAAAAGTAATTTCAAGATAAAAAAAATTATTTCAGTCGATAACGATAATAAACACAATAAATGTCTAATTATTACAAGTTTAAATACTTTTATTTGCTCCTGAGTGACGGCTGTGGTTTTAAACTCTTTTTAATGAGCAGAGAATGACACGATTGATTAACAAAAAAACACTTCTTTCTGTAAGATTTATATATAATTATTGTTTTATTTTTCATTCTCACATGTTGATCAGTAAACCCACAAACCCAGTTTCTTCAGTTAAAAATAGTCTATTGTTCCTGGTGCGTTAGAGCCGTGATGGTCAGGAAACAATATCTCTCACTGATAAACAACCTCATCACACAAGGGGGGGGGGGGGGCAGTTCAAAACAACAGGACCATGTGACCACTTCAGGCACACACACATGTAAATCTGCCCCCGTGGCTCAAAACCCTTCATCTTCCTTCATTCTGGTGAAACGACCACAGCGGATACGATTAGAGAAGGAGAGAAGAAAGTTGTCTTTGTGTGCGAGTGTTAGAGAAACCACAGAATCAAACCAGGTTCTAACATCTAACACTTGTTTAACTGACACGGCGGCTTGACATGTGCCGTCTGTGACAATCTCCCCTCTCTGACCACAGAGGGAGAATGTGTCACACCGCTTTGAACCACTGCATTCCTGAGATGCTCTGTGCGTGTGCGTGTGTGTGTGTGTGTGTGTGTGTGTAACCGCACCACCAAACATCTGATGGCCTATTTGATTACAGCTCTTTGCAGTCTCATCTCAATAAGGGAAGAGCAGCCTCCTTGTCTTGTGCTCTTGTTTATCTCCTCCTCCCTCCCGCAGCTGACGTTATTCGACTCGATATTCAGGAAGTTCATGTCCCTTCGCCAATTTCTGATTTTGCCGTTTCATGGTTTTCACCCCCCACACACACACACACACACACACACACACACACAACCCTCCTACGCCCATATCACAAACACCTGTCAAGTCTAGCATGGCAGATTAGCTCAGGGCTCATATTGTGGATGCAGCTGGCTCTGCTGCTTATGTTAATGGTTTAACACTCGTTGTGTCTGCACACGCACAGACACTTGTATGGCTATGTTTAAAAAGCCAAGTAATAAAGGCAACCATTATTCCCAGCCTGGCTGAGCTGTATGTGAGAACGCAAATGCTCGAGTCAGCTGTTCAGGACATTTTCCTGAACTTTTCCTTCAGGCCCTCCCAGCAAAATGTCCAGAAAATGTCCAAGTGAGCCCATTTCGAAGGAAAATGTCTCAAAGCACGCGAGTGGGGGTGTTGATGATGTGACCGATGCAAAATACAAATATCTAAGAATTAAAAAGAGGTGCCATACAGATAGAAGACGTCGACAATGTCATCTTTGAAAGAGACAAGAATCATGAGCTGACTGCACGCTCTACCCAGACTCACCCCTCGTCTGGAGTTCACGTCTAGAAATAGCTTCGAGGTTAGTTATAATTTGTAGAAGTTAATAATTTACTGTGCTGACATTCAGAGTGTACTGGCTGGTTGAGTTCGGGGTCAACCAGAAAAGTGATAACAGCGAACGGGTAGATTCTGTTTCTTACCAATTGACTTATGAAACAGCTGGAAACATGTGTTTTATAGTCGTCCTGCAGCAGATGCAGGTTCGGCTCCGAACCGTCCCTCAGCTGCATGTCCCCCCCCCCGCTCTCTTTCCCCTTTGCACACTTGTGCACACAAATGTTTCATCGTTGAATTACAGCTTTTTAAATAACTTCCGTCATATTTCTGATCCACAGAACTCTAACTGGATTCTATCTGGATTTGTCTTGGACAGTTTAACTTCTACATATCCGACTGCCTTGGAAAAAAAACAGGTACATTACATCTGTATTTACAGCTAAGCTAATAAGGGACAATTAGACGCAGATAATTGAAAACAGCACAGACTAAATGTTTGGCCTGGGAATAGGAGGAAGACTCTCTGTGGCACTGCAGCACTGAATAAATGCAGCTTTACTCTAAATGCATTTTAATGGTCGGAGCTGGAACAGGAAGAAGAAAAGCAGCAGTAGCTTTAACTGACAGATTAACAAACAGAGCACTGTGGGAACACTGAACCAGCCCCCCCCCCTCAGGCTCTGACCCCGTCTCCCTCACACACACAAGACCACACATTAGACACATCTGTATTTTTATGCAGAGTGTGTGTTTGTTGCGTGCACACACACGCAACAAACACACACTCTTCTTCCCTAGAGAAGACGCCGCAAACATGTGACCGGTCTTCATGAGCACGGAGAGATCCCTTTGTCCCTGGTCTGTCCCATCACATGACAAAAACGCCACAGCAACAAGTAGAAAACACCAGAGCAACCGACTGTTGGCTGTAGTTCTGCAGGGTTATTTAGGTGTAGTGAAGAAATCGTCATGATGTGGGTGGAGGGAGACGTCTGCAGTGATGAATGTCGCTGCTTCTCACCACGAGAGCCACAATGAATGAGTCTGCACTCTTTTCATGTGACCGAGCAGAGGATGACCTGCACTCCATTCAGATTTACAACCACTTGTTAAAAGAACATTATTTAGGCTTTCAGTTGCCACACACACACACACACACACACACACACACACACACACACACACACACACACACACACACACACACACACACACACACACACACACACACACACACACACACACACACACACACACACACACACACACACACACACACACACACACGTCTCCTTGACAAAGAAAACGGAGGCAAAATCTTCTACAGATTACAGGAACTAATACACTTAAATATGACCTGAAGCCTTTTCCAAATCATTCACTGCTGAAATCTGCATGAAGATGACTCATTTTAATAGAATTTTGACTATTAGAAAAGTTTGTTCTTACATTATTTCTCCAGCTAAGTGCACAATGGGAGATCAACAGAAAGATCTGCATGAGCAAGGCACAATTCACATTTATTTGCAAACAGCTTTGAATGGTTTCCGGCATCATATTCGGAGGCTATATATTCGTTATTATGTTCCAAAGTTGGATTTCTAGTCTGGAAATCAGAGCCACTCAAGGGTAAAAATGATTCCTTCCATGTTGGAACTAGAGGCTACCTGAACCCAACACAGAACTGCAATGAAATCTAATCCATAAATTAGTTTCACTGGTGACTGAAGGGTTCACCAAATGTTCTGTACTCGTTCCGGTCACACGTACATGCCCACGGTTCCATTCCTACTAAAATTAAATCAAAATCAGTTTGGCGTTTCTCGTTAGGGTTGATCCTACATTTCAATCAGTAGGTGGGTATATTGTACCTGGAGCCTGCACACATCAGGGATATTTCATTTCTAAAAAGAGAAAAAGTCTCGGAAACTTGTTAAGTACAAGCAATGACCTTGAAAGAACTTTTGTCCACAAGAAGTAGCCGATAACAATCGAAGTTCAGATGAAACGTGCAGGAAAACTGCAATTAAAAACAAAACTGGAGCTTTAGTAGCAAACAAGATTAGCAGTGATAGCCACTGTTGTATTCCAGCCAATAACGTCTCAGGATGAAGTCTTTAAAGTCATTTAGCTCCCGAGATCAAATCTGGTTTGTTTACATTTCCTGTTTCTTCACCATTTCTGTCCCACTTTGCTCAATTTCAGTAATTACTTATCCGACTGATAAAACACTCACAGTTCCTGTCGAAGGCGTCTGATCTTGGCCTTGGCATCGGCCAGCTCCACGGAGAGATGCTGTCGGCTCTCGGTCCTCCTCATGCTGGGGGAGTCGCCGGGGGACTGGGTTGAACAGGGAGCCAGCGGAGACAACTGCACACAGTCTCTCTCCTGGGTCAACTCCACTATGGTCTGGATGGACGGTGAAAGAAAGAGAGGGACGGGGAGGGAGATTTACATCAGGATTTAGATTTTTCAAAGCAAGATTTAGAAAACATACGGTAAAAAGCCTTTTAAAATATCCGCTTGAACCCGTTGCTGTGTTCTTAGGCAACAAATAAAAGGTCAGACATAAAACAATCGGACAAGAATGGACCTCAAAACAAAGCAGGGGAGATAAATGGGTTCAGCCAATGGACACCAACCCAAAACGAGACTGGAGGCGCTCGGGCAAAAACTGCATCCACAGTCCCACACACAGCCTATTCTGTTCCAGAGCCTGTGACAGGAAATGGGATTTTAATTGAGAGCGGCTGGACTACACAGTGATAATCTGGAGGCTATTAGAACCCCTAACACACACACACACACACACACACACACACACACACACACACACACACACACACACACACACACACACACACACACACACACACACACACACACACACACACACACACACACACACACACAGATCTGCAGTATCAGTCGTGGGCATCTGCACCCTATGGGTTGGAAACTCATTTAGTGACGCATATAGACACACGCACGCACGCACGCACATGCACGCTCTCTCACACACATGCACACGCACACACACACACACACACACACACACACACACCTACCAACTATGAGACAGTTAACAGTTTCAACCCTTCCTTCCTGAGGCTGCTCTCTTGTGGTAATGACAAAAGGGGGGGGGAAGTTTCCACATAACCTAGATGCACCAAATCGGTTTTATGTGTGTATATGAGTGTGTGAGTTTGTGTGTGTGTGTGTGTGTGTCATTACCTCCAGCTGTGTGTCCCTTTCGTCCACCAGGTGTTTGAGGTGGAAAGCCAGGTTTCTGGACAAACTGTCTAAATCCTCAGGAGGCATCTCCCCACTTTCCAACCACTGTAGGTCCACCACATTCTCCTGGTTATGAGTCACCTGAAATCAAAAGAATGCTTTTATAAGATTGATAGAAAACAAAATTACAGTGGTAGTGAACCATCAAACTGTTTACACTGGGTCATAAAAGTGTTGAACACATGGAAACCCACAGTCCCTGTCTGTAGTTTGCAACAAAATCTAACAGAGAGTTATTCTCTACTCAGCTACTTCAGCTTATCTTCAATCAGGGGGGGAAATGAAAGTAATTCTGGGTCTTTAATATTCCTTCATATCTGTCGTGCTTGACATAGGTGCTGGATTTCATTCATTGTGGTCTTGGAAAGGTGTAAACAAGTCTTTGTTTAACTTGTTGAAACCTGCAGAAACTCTGGATTTGCTAATTCCATTGTAACCACACATCAAGTAATGGAGCCAAAGTACAATAAATCATATTAACACTCTCCAGTTTTGTTTATTGTGGGGGGGAAATACCTCTTGGATGTGGGACGCTATGGCAGCTTTGCTGTGAAAGTCCAGAATCTGGATTCGCTCAATGTACTCCTCCTTCTTCTCACACTGGAGAGGAGAGGAAGAGGAGAGGAAGAGGAGGAAGAGATAGGAGAGGAAGAGGAGATTGTATATATTATGAGATGAAGTGGAGGGGAGGTCATGTTGAGGTTAGTAGTTCAGCACTGACATGAAGCAGAAGTTGATCTGATAAACAATTTTCCGGAAAAGGAGGAACTACATTTAGGGGAAAAAAAGTCTCGCCTTCAAGTGCAACTTTATCTTGTGGATCAGATACTTTTTACTTTCTTAGAAGATAAGTTACAAAACTGAGAAGAAACTGGTTCAGTCTTTTTCTCTTTATTTAACTTATACAGCTTGTGCTGATGCTGATTCAGCAGCAGGTGCAGCAGAGTTTAATACAAATGAATTAAACATCAGAGAGTTCGTCCCATGAACACAACAACAGTGTCTTTAGAGCTGGAGAAAAGTCAGTGATCTTGTTGGAAATGTGAGAATAGCTGAAGGAAGACTTTGTCCCTAGACTGGAAAAGGTCTGTTGAGTCAGTCAGTGCACAACATTAGCTGGATGATAGAATTAGAGTTTATTAATATAATTAAAGGGGCCAAATGGCAGCGATCAAAGGAGGAATCTATCCAAATTAGATTCCTGGCTTCAGATTAAAAAACTTCAGGATTAAGTTATAAACAAAAATCTATTCCCGGTTTTATAAACTAACTTTGTTGTTGCGTGTGTGGAGTGTGTGAAGCATTAAAGTGAACTGAGCTCTTACCTGAACAGCACAGCCGAGCAGCAGCAGCAACAGTTTCTTCATCTCCTCCAGACCTTGTTCTAAAAACACACACAAAGAACTCTCTGTAAACATGTCTGCAGCAGATCATTTGTTATCACTGTAATTCTGTCCTGGAAACCATTCCATCAAACACTTCTGAAGGTTGATTGGATGTAATCCAGCTGAAATTCAGTGTTTTCCACAGTGTGTGTGTGTGTGTGGTTGGGGGGTGAACAGGGTGAACATCCAGCTCTCTTCTTCTACACGTCAGGACACATTGTCAGAAACTGGTGAAACAGCTGCGATCACGCTCAACAGGCCTGAGCTCATCTGTGGGAATTGGGACTGAACAGAAGTAAACCAGGTGGTGTGTGTGTGTGTGTGTGTGTGTGTGTGTGTGTGTGCGTGTGTGTGTGTGTGTTACACTGACTAAGTAGTGGGTATAGTTATTACAAGTTGTGTGCATCAATGTGTGTGTGTGTGATAAGCCAGCTCATCATGAGGTCCAGGGGGCAATGAGCGCTAAGGCTGTCCGGCTCTAGTAATAATAATAAATCCAGATTAGTGACAGCATGTTGAGGAGGGTGGTCGGCTGTTAATGGGCCAATCATCACAGCAGGAACAGCTAAATAGCAGGCGGACGTTATAGCGAAACGCATCACTGTTGCTATGGTTACGTCTGCCATCCAACTTCCTGAGCTTGGAAGATTGGAAACGCCGCCGGCTCCGTTTTTAGTTTGAAAACTTTGGGGCTTCGCTGCGATCTGGACGTACAGAAATTAAGGAGCTTGGAAACGATGACGCCGCCTTCACTTCCTGATTGGTTCTCGTTCGTCATGACTCAACATATGTAGTATTTATTTTTTGCAACTAAGCAACCAACCATCTGCTGCCTGGCACGCACATTTGTGTGTGAATGATGTGTGTTCTCAGGTGCGTTAGTATGAATGGAGATTATTACTGATACAGATGTGGATGGAAAATGTATTAATATGGATATATTAATACATACTGTCTTTTCCATTTGTGGGTCTTTCCAAATTTATTTCAAATTAAATTTCAAACTAGATGAAGAGAACTACTGCAAACAACTGAATAATCTTTGCTGGATTAAAAAAAAGAACCACCTCAGAGTGAGACTCACAAATGACCCAGCAGCTCGATGTGCCGAAACAGAATGTGTCCCAGTGTCAGCATCTATCCATCACTTTTAAAGAACACCCCCCCCCCCCGACAATCGAATCAGTCTCTTCTTTCTCATTCCTCTTGAATCAATAGAGACACACAAAATCATTGTGTTACTGAGCAACAGAGAACCTCCCTGTGGGACGCGACGTGGCAGAGACAGTTAGACCTTCGGAGTTTCACATTGTTCACATGACAGTAAAAGAATGGATCCAAGCTGGGATGAGTAGTTGTTGAGTGAGGAACCTGCTGTGTTTCAGGTCATACTGACGCCCGGCTGTATTTTTGGTGGAGCAGCAAGTGGAAAACTGGAGCTCTGGAGCTGTAGTTTCCTCTGCGTGTGCATGGAGGTATATTTCACAGTTTATTTACTTATTAAGACTGGTTCTTAATATTTGTTTATATCAAACATTAGCCCACAATACAGAAATTAAGCTGTAACTGTAATTCCGGTGTAAGACAGAATTAGTTTTTCCTAGTTCTTTCCAGCTCAAAAGTCAGAAATAGCTCCAGTTACCGAGGTGAATATTGTGGTGTGCTTGGTCAGGCTTATTCAATGCAAGAGGAAGATGCACAACCTCATTCATCATTTTTAAAATAAATATTAAACATATAAAGCAAATATGAGCAATTTCTGCAGGGTGACAGGCTTAATTCTCACAGCTGCAGGGTTTAGCGGTTCTCTGCCGGAGCCATAGGAACCCATTCCAGTCAGGGAAGGGGATTTAGCTCAGCAAATCTACCGGAGCAATGGAGGAAAGATAAGGGACCTTATAGGATAAATTATTTATACAGCGAGAGCGAGAGAACAAGAGGAGGGGGAGAGATGAAAGAAGGAGCGAGAGAGACAAAAGAGGGAAAAGCACCATGGAGCATCAGCAACACAAAACACAAGGGGGGAATATAGAAATAGAGAAACGGAGAGAGAGAGGGAGGAAGTCAAGGAGGCAAGGTCGAAAATAGAGAAATCTCCCTGAAGCAGCAGCAGCAGCAGCAGGGAGGCTTCGAGGAGGTTGTTCCCCATCTCTCTGCAGGCCTCATATTTTCTCTGTCCCTCTCTTCCTTCCCTCTCACCTCCTCCATTCATTTATTCTCCGCAACACACATCCACCCATCCTTCCTTTCTTCTCTCTGCATTGTTACATCTGCACCTTTGCATCCACTCCTCTACGCTTCCTGTTCCACCTCCCTGCTTCCTCCTCGGAGCAGGAAACCAGAGGTCAGAGGGACAGTGACTAACCCTCCTTCCTGCAGAGTCATTGTTAATCTGTCTGCGAGGATGTGAGTGAATAAGAAAGGAAAATATAAATGTGTGTTTGCATGCATGTGCAATCCCACTGCTACAGCCCTCTCTTCTGCCCCGTCAGAGTCATCCAGGCCCCGGTGACGCTGCACATCAGTGATAAAACTAGTACATGCGATCTGATGTTGCTATGACAACATGCCAGAGTGTATTCAGCCATTTCGCTGGAGCAGAGGACAGAGACAGCTGAACTTTATATTCAGATTGTTTTAGGGTTTTTGTGCTTTTTAAGACAAGATACAGCGACGAGAGACATGAAGCGCAGAGACATGCCTGGAGCTGAGGTCAGAGTCGTGAGCAGCGAAGCACGAAACCACACAAGGACAACTGAGCGAGCCGAGAATAACCACAAAGACGAAAAAATACAGAATAACAAAGAAGCATTCTCTCCGGTTTAGTCGTACAACTTTCAGCAGTGACTCAGCACTTACATCCTGTTCATAAGCCGTTTTCGGACATGAACTCTGGGAAATGTCTGCAAATTTGGGTCCGGACATTTTCCAGCGTTTGCCTTTCACATATTAAGAACACAGCAGGAAAATGTCTTGGTCAGACATGTTCACAACAACAGGAGCATTTCTGGAACATTCAGGCGAGGGGGGGGGTGTCTGGGCAGGAGTTAATATTCTGCTGAGGAAGTCACGTTTTTGTTTCAGCACCTGAATCGTGGCCTTTCCAACTTGACGTCTGTGACAGCTCTTATTTATCCTGAGATATTTGTATTCTTCCAGTTTTGCACCAGCACATATTTGAAATATTTGTGAATTTACTGCACATTTTCCTGCTCTATTCTCACATGGAAATTCCAGACATTTTTCCAGGTATTTTTAGTCCGGTGATCTGTCGTCTGTGCTGCGTTTTCCTTCAGTACAGAAGTACACAACTACAGTGCATTCCCACTGTTCAGCGTTGTGAAGAGACCCTTCCCCCATCCGCCGACTAAACACACACACGTGCATGCACTCACACACACGCAGGGTCGTCCCCTGCCCCCACCCCTTAATGAGAGCATAATAAAAGCCACATGGCCGATGACTTTCAGCTGACAGCCACAGAGCCAGACGCCGCAGCCACCGCTGGTCGGACTTAGTGGCTGACTGACTGATGATCTGACAAGCTCGAGGGTAAAGGGCAGAAGGAACCCTGAGGAATGCAGCCTAATGCTTCTGGCCTGGTCCACTTGCTCCGAGCTGCCCTCCGCTCTCAGCTGCACGGGCTTTACTTTTCAATTCACTCCACGATTATCACCTCAGCCATGTTTAAGTCTGTAGATCTGGAAGGTGCTGTCCATGGTGATGTTCAGATATGTAGGGCTGTAAAATTGGCGATGACATATTCAACCAGTAGATGTTACTTTACGAGTTCTGTTAATGACTGAATCTCCATCGGCTCCACAGTGATTAGAAATTAATGAAATAACATAATACCCACTAACGTTTGACTTTTGTGTCTAATGGGAATAGAGAAAATCGATAATTACTTCTGGGTCAAGTGACTCTGCAGTAGATTCAGGTTTTTATCGTCAGTGTTGACACTCGGCTGAACACGCCAATTTCTTCTTTTGGTCGTCTGGACACTGACGCCTCCCCCTTTTCCTGTCTGACGTTATGATGCACAATGAACTTACTGCCATTGGTGCATAATAGCCATGAACTTTTGTGTTGTCCTTGTCGACGTAGCCTACTCGTAGACGTGTACCCTACGCCGAGCCCTACGCCGTACCCTGACGTGCACCTCCCCAGAAATGTTATCTTGCTCTTCAACATCTATCAGCTCAGACAGAGATGCCAGAGGACAGAGACACCAGAGAATTTGTAAATAAGCGGACCAGAAACCAGAAGACACTCAACACCAGCATAGAAACTGTCCCGCCACTAGCGTTTCAGCTGTGTAATTGCAGCGCGACTTACACACACACCTGAACACAAATATGAATGCTCGGCCCCGTGCGTAGGCTACGTGCATAGCTGCGACGCAGAAGCATGAATTGGGCGTAAAGGATTGTTTTGGGGGTTTTTTTAATGATGAAAACATCTTTTTACTGTTTCATTGGTAGAACAGAGGTAGATTTGTTTTTTATCTCTAAGGTAAATCAACAGCCACGTTATTCATCCTTGCACGAAACAGAAACACAATCAGACACAATGACACACTCACGAATGCAAGTGTGCTCGGTGCTGCGTCCTTTTGTTCGTCTGTTTACTCTTGGTGCCGGCGGGGGCGTATGAAAATTAAACCGGTGACTGTGACAACTGAGAAGTGATGAAAAGCCCAAAACGTATCAGCAGAGGCTGGTGGTGAAAGTGCGGCAGCTGAGGGAGGAAAAAGGGATTCAGAGGCTATTTGGTCTGCTGGAAAAGGTGCAGTTATCTTTCAACGAGCTCCGGCAGCTGCGACTGGAAACAATTCACTTTGAAGAGCTGATAATTGCGTTTGCAGGGAAGTAGACGAGGGCAATGAACGTTTCTGCAACCCGGTAAGCTTGAAGTGGTTTTGTGCCAGTAAATGATGTATGTGGGCTGGGAGGCAACACAACTCTGGATCCAGACAAATCTTTTATCTTCACAAACTAGTGAGATGCCCATGATCTTGAACGATGGCCTGTTACTAGTCGTCTCTGCTCAGAGGCTTCATCATGGTCAGATTAGAGTATTTTGGAAAACTCGCCTGGCTCAAGGTGCTCTAAGTATTTTTTACAAAATACTTAGCTCTACGTTTGCTGCTCAGACATATCAAATAACATGGTGCTCCGTTCAGAAGGTCAAAGCTCTGCTGTAAAATGGTTAAAAGGGAATTTGAAGTCCACAGGTTTGGGCTCCAATGTCCATGTGGTGAGAGTTTTGTTACCAAGGCAAGAGGGACAAATAATGGATGATTATAAAATGACTATTGGTGAAGTGAAGAAAGCCCTGAGAGACGATGTCCTCTTTGTGATCTGTGTGCTTCATGTTCCTATGCCTCAACAGGAGGGATGTTGGAAAGAAGGTATGAATGTTTGTTCATACCAGCAGACTGACACTTACCAGACAGAGGGTTCCGGCCCAGAACCAGCACGTTCGGTAAAGGCATCATGACCAACTGCTGGAGAATCTCCTGTCACACAGAGACACAAAGAAGAAAAGAGGTCAGGAGGAGAAAGCAAGGGACAATATTTCGTTTTTAAAGAGTTATGGATCAAAATAAACAAGGAAATACAGTTTTCATGACGCTAACTAAGCCTAAAGATCTACATTTAATTATTCAAGGTTGTCAATCGTTGGATTTTGTGAATTTGTGTGAGCTTGGTCAACGTGTTAATGAAAAATTCATCTCATAAAATCATTATAGCATTTGAAATGTCTATTTGTTGGTTTTCATTGCTCGACAGCGTCCGAGCGCTTTTCACCATAACAGAATACAACACTACAGCAACGATCGTCATGACTCTGACGAAATACGATCTCCAATCACAGATAGTAACTGATGAGTGAATGGCAGGTCTGAGGTTTAAGTTGTGTGGTCTAATGTGGGCAAAGTGTAAACAGACACTAACGGTATCAATCGTGTGTGTGTGTGTGTGCGTGCGTGCGTGCGTGCGCGTGCGTGTGTGCACGTGTGACAATGTGAGTGACAGTTGTATTTATGTGGGTTAAATTGCTGGTTAGGGTTCTGCCTCAGGGCCCCCTCCATTCACATGTCAATCATGTAAACCAAAAATGAAACCATGAGCTGCAATTCACAACACTCATGCAGACATAGTGTACATATGCGCGCGCGCACACACACACACACACACACACACACACACACACACACACACACACACACACACACACACACACACACACACACACACACACACACACACACACACACACACACACACACACACACACACACACACAGGGTAAGGATGGGAAGGACTTAATTACTGTTGATGTTCTGGTTTATGACAAATTATTCTAAAATTGATGGCACTGCAGCAAAAACTACCAGCAACAACAAATGACATACATTCATATATTCATTACTCAAGCGACGGTGCATTCACTTGAAAAGGTCGAGGAAACCCACTGCGACTGGTAAAATATTCTTATGGTCTTCACCTTTAGAGTCGTATAAACCAGTTTCTTTTAGTGGACGTGAAGCTTTGGTCACTTGAATATTTCATATGTACCTGATGGCAGCTTGAACTCGTCTGATGCCACGGTTCAACTGCTCTGTGCAGGTTAGTGCTGAAGTCACGACGAAGAGGTTTATACAAGTAAGTAAGGGGTTTTGGGAAAGCCCCCCCCCCCCTCTAACCATCTGCCCTATACATATTGCATTACCTCATGGTGGAGGTAACACGGGGCAGGAAATCTGACATCACAGGAAGGTGTTGACTACTGAGGAACATCTGTGCTGCTTTAATGCAATTTCACAATAATCTAGTATAAGTCTTATCTGTATTCCTCCATGTTTCTGAGAGAAATAATAATAACTTGAATTTGTGTAGACTAAGGCCTCTTTACAGAGCTTGGACCAGAATTTCCGATATAGATATATGTCAAAGAAATGTATTTGAGGCTCGGTGTTATACAGTTTAACCGTAAACTTTATTTTAAGTAACTATAAATAAAAACACAAATACAAGCATATATATATAGAATTTGAATTCCAGATACTATTGTCTGAGATTCAGCACCTCTCTTTGAATGAATAAGTCAAACTATGTAAAGATCTGAGATTCTGTCCTTGCACAAACTGTTCATGCCTGTTTCAGATGATATATTCGGTATTTCCAGGTTGTGTGAACAGTTTATTCCAGAGCAAGTTGATGGTCATAAACTACACATCAATGCAGATGTTGTAAACTGTTTCTATACGTTTCCCGACTCCGAAGCTGCGAGCTAATAAAATGTCTAATTACCATTCTTTCTTTCAAGATTTTCATCAGAACCATAAATCAGTTCCCCCTCATTTCTCATAGACCTTCCTTTGAGCTCAATGTGCTCGTGTTTGAGGAACACACACACACGCTCGTTGTTTCTCCACGCCGAGTGAAATTTATTCCGTACAGCTGCAAACACAACTTCTACCTACATCTGCCTTATCAGAGCCGGCAGCAGAGGAGACCCTGACGCCTGTGGTCGTCTAAACCTTTGTCGCCTGTTTGATTTTATGCAGAGAAAAGAAAAACCACCGGTTTACAGAGGGAGACGTGAAGAAGCAGGCGACAGATGGTTCAGTAGATCACTCACATCTGGTTTCAGGCCGATAATAGCGCAGCCTGCTAGACAAAACAAGGAGCTACAACAACATGTGTAATACTGTAGTTTAAGTGTTTGTATTATTTCATGTTTGTCCAGTTTTACAGTTTCTATAGACATAGACACAAGTGACCCTGCTCATATAATCAGGATTGTGAAGTATTTTTCTGTGTTAAGCTCTGAAACTGTTATTTAGTGGTAAATTATTGTAGTTGTGTTACTGCCAAGCGATACCCAACCCCACAAATAACCCCCACTGTTAGAAACACAAAGAAGATGAAGACTAGAAGACAAACTCCTCACAAACAGATCTATGCTTTAACCTCCACACACACGCACACGGGCCTCTATGACCTGAGGTGAAGGTCAGAGTTTGGGCTGCAGGGGTCGTCAGTCTTGGTTATTAGGTTAGGAGCGTGGTTGCCATGGTTTCCTGTCAGTGGTGATAAGAGCACTGACCCCAATTGCCATGTCCATCCATCTCTCTGTTTACACTGGTGTGTGTGTGTGTGTGTGTGTGGTGCAGAGACAGAGGTTATGGTTTATTCTGGTGCCATACTTGGAAAAAACCTGTGTATATGTATCAAATACACAAATGAGATCAGAATTTAACTTGTATAAATATCATGAATGGGATAATGATGGTGATATAGTGCGATCATAATAACACTGATGACTAATATCAGGCAGTTCCAGTCTAAAATGACCAAACAGCCGTAATCTCCGGAGAAAGAGGCCGATTGACTCATCACCAGCGTCAGACAGAATAATCAGCACAGCCACAGAGAGACGACCGATTCACCGCGTGACGGCAAGTCTGAGCCAAATCTGCCAAAACTAGAAGAGGGCGAAGAAACCAGAAGCTGCATCACAAAGAAAACTGCGACGGACAAAGTCACTCAGGATATTCCAGGTTGTCTCTGCTGTTGTCTTTTAATATTTAAAGAAAACATGTCAGTGTGCCAATGTATACAATACTGCAACTTAAGCTTTATAGAAAATAACTAGAAAGGCAGTGAGAGAGCGTAACAGTCCCCTAAAAAAAGAATCTGGCTCCACGCCCTGATTTGGACCAGTACCAAAAATCTTTATAGCATTTTTTATTACATCCTTCCACCAATTTTCGTTGAAATCCGTCCTGTAGTTTTTGTGAAATCTTGCTTATAAACAAACAAACATACAAACCAACAGACAGACGGGGGTGAAACACACGACTATGCACAGACACACACACACACAAACAGACACACACCACCTGTCCCACCTCTGACCACCGCTCCCACCTGTCCCCTTCAAAGACACCAAGTGTTTGCTGTGTCAGCGCAGCATTCAGGCCGTCACACACACTTTTCTTTTCGTGCCACCCAGAGACGCAGTGACGACATTTCAAGTCGTCACTTGTGGCTTCGAACAGCTGCGATTCAAGAGTTTAAGTTTACAGGGAGCAACATTACAGTAAATGATTAGATTCAGTGTATGCATCACTTTTTTTTTTTACACAAACAGATGGTGTTGTTTCTTGTTCCACCCTGAAAATGAATCATTTCCACAGATTTCCTGTCTTTTCACTCAGCTATTCAGCATCACTTTTCCTTCCCTTCTAAATCATGAGCTGCTCATGAGTCAGGGTTTCTTCCTTTTGTCTGGTGTTGGCTTGGAACTGTTAGAAATAAAGACTAAATGCATGTAGCATAAGGTTTAGTTTGTTTATTTGAATGGCAGCATACTTACACAACATCTAACAGATTTTCACGAAACTAGGTGGAAGAATGGGACATGAACCAAGAAAGAATATATATACAATTTTGGGGCAAAAGGTGGGTTCCAAGAATCACTATCTTTAACATTGCGTTATAGTTTTTTTTACATTTTCACCAATTTCTTAGGAAATAATTAATGGATTTTGCTGAAAATTTTGAATTTTAATTGAATTCAAAGGGACAGTTGGGCCCTGGTGGAGCTTTGGGCTAATCTATTTTTTGCACATGAATTTACAGTTTAAAGACAGATAAACAGGCACGTCACAGCGCCTCAAATACATTGCTAGTCAAATGTACTGTATGTTTGAGGCATGTGGGTAATAACATGCTCTGCAGATTAGCTGCGGGCTACTAACAAAGTTAAACTACAGTCGACTAATATGCCTCGTGGATTAACTGGCAAAGGCTTAGCTCTCATACATAAAACATGACGGGCACTGCAGGAGAGCAAGAGAGAGACCAGCCACCAGCACGCTGAGCATGTCATGGTGATTTGCTGCACACACACATGCACGTGCACACACATGCAGCGCTCCTATAGAAAGCCGTCCCTGCTTTGCTGGAGCTGTGACAGCAGAAACGTCCTTGGCTTTTTCACTGTCGGTCTTTAAAGTTCACAATCTAATCATTGCACATGGGGGCCGGTCATTCAGATGTTCAAAAAAAGCCAATATTCACGCAGAGAGAGGGAGCGAGGGAGGAGGCGGAGGAGGAGGAGGAACGGAGGAGAAATACTAATGGAGGGGGACAGAGAAGAATGTGAGAAAGAGAGAGAGAGAGAGAGAGAGAGAGAGAGAGAGACGCAGCTTTGATCCCATCATTTTTCACTCCAGTCACGCATGACCGAGCTGCCTCCTGCTCTCTTCCTCCTCTCCTCAGCATCTTCCCCTTTACTCCCCCCATCCCCCCCATCCTGACACTACACTGCTGTATTATTGATTCCAGCAGGATTCACAGCTCCTCAAACGCCGGCTCCTCTTCCATCCCACGGAGACGATTTGGACATAAGAGCTGTCGTTTAAAAGGGGAGCTTGTCAAACACAATGGAATTTACTCATTCAGCTAAAAGTGGGCAGAATGGGGAAGTCCTGGCTGATGGTATTGTTCTGATGGGGACAGTAGCCTGGTAGACAACACACACACACACACGTAAAATACACCAAGTGTGTGTGTGTGTGTGTGTGTCTGTATTAAAGAGGTGTCAGTGGAAACGTTATAAGGCTTCTGTGTTTCTGTCTCACAGGAGCCCTGTTTGTTAAACTAGCCACACACTCCCACACACACAGACACACACCTCCAACCAGTCTATCCACCCAAATACAAGTTCCGCTACCACCACAGCTTTAACAAGGGACTAATTGTACTACTGCTGTGTCTGTGTGGGTCTGTGTGTGTGTGTGCGTGCGTGTGCGTATTTGTGCAAACGCTGCCTGAACCCTGAGAGCCTTCACACACCCATTCCGCAGATATGGAGTGTTACCATAGAAACGGGGAGATGGGTTTATTCTCCCAATACCAGTGAGACTGACACACGCAGTACAGTACATGTTCAGCCCCTCATGTGTGTACATGCACACACACACACACTCTCTCTCTCTCTCTCCTGGCTTTAGCACTGCGGACTTCTCTCCTGCTGAAAAGCTGCAGAGATTATGAACTTGAAAAGGTTATTACCACCAACAATGGGAAGGAGCGTGGTTCCTCTTTCTCTCTCATCAAACACAAACACAGAAACCACTTAACACCTGATCTCACTACATCCCCACGAACACGATCAATGCAAACAAAGCTTTTCCTGCTGTTCAGCGTCGTAATGAACTCACTCCGTGGCTTATTGGATGGGTCCTTATGCTCTGATTTAGTCTTTACTCTTATTCAAACAAAGGAATTGTTTTTTAACAGGAAAACAACGATGATCCCAAGAGTGAGTGTCTCACTAAAGATATTCATACTTCGAAATCGGTTGAGTAGTGTTTGTGTGATGCTGCTATGAAACAAACAAAAGGCAGACGAACACATAACCTCCCTGGCTCAGGTAATAACACAATAAATCACTACTCACAGACGAAATAAATGTTTTTCATTCTCACACCAGTTCTCCTTCTTTTTTTTAAATGAAGTTAATGAAGCAGAACGACAAAAACTTTTAACAAAACAACAATGAACAATGGATGAGTCATCCTCCTTATCACAGCATTACTGGTTATGTGCAAATGAAAAGAAAAGTTCATTTAGAAAATAAATCCAGTGTGGCTGCTGAACAGCTAATTAATTAGATTAGCCCCGACGAAAACAAAAGGAAATAAACCAACAGTTGCTCTCGGCTGAGTCGACTCAGAAGTAAACTCCGATGAAAAGGGGCAGCAGTCGAGGTCCAGATGGACAGATCATCGATTACATGAGGAGGAGGAGAGAACGAGCCATTAGGACCTTGTTTCTTTTGTCCTGCGCTGTTATCTGTCAGCTAGAGTGCTTTTTACAACTGAGCCCTGAAGCCGAACGAGTGGACGGGTTGATCCTGCTGCTCGTGTCACAAAGGTGGAGGCAGGTGGGGCGGGGGGGAGTACAACCCCTCAGCCCCCCCGCAACCCCACCGCATCACCTCGGGGCTCCGCTTCAGACAGTTCACCCACGCACAGGTTTGCCATCTTTGTTCGGACTTTGGATTGACTTCCATTGACTGTACAGCCGAACCAAAACCTTATCCCTATAACCTTAACCAGGACCAATTCCTGCCGGACCATAACCTCAACCGGACCATAATTCACATCATAGCGCCAAACTTAACCAGGACCTCAGAGATCATCATCATTCTGAGTCATTCAAATGAGGCCGATTGTTCTTTCGACTCTTGTTTTAAATTCAGTTTAATTTATTTATAGTAGTGAACTCACCAACCTGCTGCGATTATTGTTTTCCACAGTGTGAGAGTAACCGCTAATAAAGTGGTAATTTTAGTAACAGGGCCTCATGTTTGTGAGATGTTAGGTTAGTTAAATATATAATATTGCGACCTGTCCAGGCTGTACCTCGCCTCTCGCTCAATGTCAGCTGGGTTTGGCTCCAGCTGCCTGTGACCCTCAAAAGGATCAGTGGCATAAGAAATGAATGGCTGCATTATGAAGGTGTGACTGCTGAAAAAACACATGAACACCTTGAAACCAGTTTACACTTTGAATCTTAAAGTTACGTTTTATTTTTCTCCCTCTACCATGGACTCATTGCTACTGCAGACTCAACCCCCGGTGCTCTGGTTCAGTGATGGAAAAGAAGAACCCAGCTTCTGGCTTCCCCTTAATACATCGACTCTGCTCGCTGCCTAAAAATAGATCCTTTTTACATATGGGAACTTTCTCTACATCATAACTGCTGCCATTTCCCCTTCACATGTCATTTATCCCAGCCGGCACATGCACAAACATACAAAGTACGTTCTCGCAGACACAGCCACACTGTGTTATTTCGGTGAGGCCATGTTCAGTTCCCATCCGAGGCCGTGATTATATGACGCGAGTGCAGAGTGGGTCTGGGCGTAAACAGGAACACGGCTCGACATGAACAAAATGAGCGGGGATGTGCACGTGTGTGTCTCAGGATGAGTGAGTGCTTGTTCACAGCGGGCGGATCATTTGAAGGCCAACAGCAGCAAATGACACCACGGTGACATTTAGGAGAAGACGTCCCTTCCAGCTTGAGATCAGAAAAACGACAGTGTTCAGGAGGAATTGTGTAAATGACAGGAATCCGTAAACTTGTTTGTAGCTTTGGCAGAAACAAGATGATGTTTTACAGCGGTGCCAAATTATTAATGAGGCCATTTATCAAATTTTTATATTTTTATGATTCTGCATTTTTCTCACCTTACAGCCAAAGTATTTATAAATTCTCCAAAACAAACATGTTTTTATACCAGAGCAAAATGGGCTGCCTCTGTGGTTAGCTAGTTAGCTAGTTAGCTAGCTGAGCGTCATCAACAGTGCATTCAGACTAACAAGCATGCGAGTCTGCATGACAACACAGATTAGCCTGCAGCTCCAAACACATGCCCTACTAAACTGATTTGTTCACGACTGACGCTGCGGACAGGGACAGAGAGAAGAAGAGTCAGAGGGGATTTCCAATGAAACACTTTTATATAGAGGGATTAATTTGGAAGGAAATTTGCAGAAAATGCATATAACACTTGATAATTCATAGTATTTAATGAGCAGATGAGAAAAAAACAAGCTTATCAAGGTCAATAATTTGAGTTTGACAGAAAGGACAGAAAGGATGCTGGTTTTCCCCTAAAGGACGGTGAAACTTTCTTTTTAGTTCCCAGAGGCATCACAATATTCCCATGCTGCTCTGTGATAACAGTCTACAGATGATAATAGCTTAAAAAAGCCTGATATCATATCCTACGTGACCCAATCTCAGAGTTTCGCCTACGAACGTCGCAGTTCTTTGGGGCCAGGCCCGGCCCGGCATGAATGGTGGCCTCTGTCACCCTTTAAACCCTCAAAACAGAGCTCCCAGCCTTCACGCCACACCCCAAACCCAAGCAGTGGCACGGAGAGGACAGAACCGCTCTTATTCCAAAGAGTAACATGGAAAACTTCCACTAAAAGATGGCAGCAGAGCAAAATAACTGCACTGTACTTGCACACCAATCAGCCAGCTGACAGTGAAGGAGCTTACAGATTTTTTTAAGAAACTCTCACTAAATTAGCCATTTTCTTCTTTCCCATCAGTTTGAAAGTGACATTTTGACATCGACTGGCAACGGATGTTCTCGGAGTCTGATTTTCCTAAACCAGGATAAAGGGGATTCACTTAGGAAGCTTTGAGAAGAGCCAGTAAAAGCACAAAGAAGTTTACTTCAGCTGGCTGAGGCTTTTTATTACACCCCCCTTAAGAATGCCAAACCAATGCCACTAAATTAAAAGGAGGCCCCAGCGTATATTTGGACTGACCACTGGAGAAACTACAACTCCCCCCGAACGCTGAAAGAGACGACAGAGGAACCGGAGGAGTTAATATCTCACTCTGGAGGCAGGAAGGTGATAATTACATTACTCAAAATATGGAACCACATTTAATATGTGTGCATATTTGTAACAGTAAAATGTCACAGTATGTTCAAATGGATTCACACACACACACGTTAACAGCTGCTCGGCCTTGATCTGTACACCATATCCAGAAATCAGTCTGTCTAGACATCTACCGACTCCTACGCAATCTACTTCCAACACACACACACACAATGAAATTAGAACCATTGTTATTGAATTTCTCGTCTTTTCCCGTCGTTTTCACAGCTTCAAAGCAGATCTCCAAACGACGCCCATGTGGAAAATCACACACACACACACACACACACACACACACACACACACACACACACACACACACACACACACACACACACACACACACACACACACACACACACACACACACACACACACACACACACACACACACACAGAGATAGTATTACATCTCGTACAGCAGCGAAGGGACAGGGGGGGTGAGTGGAAAAGTATTCACTGTACAGGACGGGGGAGGAGAGGGAGTCTGAGGAAAGGTCCTGAAGTGTCGGACTCAGATGGTTCACAAAGGTTAATGAATTGGTTTTCTCTCGACATCAGACGCTCCAATTCAATTAGGTGTACCCCACCCCCTCTTTTCTCCTCCCCAGACAATCCAAATGAAATATGGGGATTTAATAGACGACTCAACGCTTCTATGGGCAGTGCAGAGATGTTTAAAGAGCATTACTGTAACATACTTAGCTCATGTCGATGCATTACTTTGATGCTTTCTCAACATTTCTCTCTGTGGACATACAATCGGTGATTTCCAACCCATTCTGATATAAGATTACCAGGATGATTAAATCAGAAGAGTCTTAACTGAGAGCATGTTATCAAATCACTTGAAGCAACCAACCATGCGAGGCCTCCACTCGCTCGGACCCCTCTTCCAAAGTGCTGAGCGCTGCAGTAAATTTAAAACCTGCTAAATCCATTAGCCTAAGACCTGAATGTCTTCTTCCATATGGCTCTGGAAACGTAAAACCGGTGAGTGATAAAGCAACGACAGGAAAAAGAGATCACGACAGAAGCATATATCAAAGCCATTAGACTGACAGAGGGACCATATGCAGACATTGATGAAGCTGTATGTACGCATGACAGAACAGAATTAATGCTGCCCTGCTTCGTGGATCTCATGTTTTTCCTCCGTCCCCGGTAGACTGACGATCAAATGATGGATAATCTGTTCGTCTCTTTCCCGAGTAAAACTCGCCTCTGTGTCTTAGCCTACTTCTGAACAGTTCTAATCCGAGTCCGAGTCTTCACTCTGATTAGATTCAAACGATCCAGCCTCTTAACACTTTAAGTGGTTTTTACTACCTCCTCCAAGCAGGTTACGTTCTCGCTCACGTCTGTTGGTTTATTTGTTTGTTTGTCATCAGGATTTCGCGGAAAACTACTTAACACGTTTCCACGAAACTCGGGTGGAACAATGGGACATAGGCCAGGAAAGAAGCAAATTGAGATCTGGACAAAGGGTCAGATCCAGGAGTTTATTTGATCACTTTCTTTGACATAGTGGGAGAGAACCTGGCATCATCAACGGCAATATAACTAAAGTCCAATTTAAAATAATACATTGTGAGGAGATATAAAACATAGTTGATCCACCTCAAATTTGTAAACTGTTTGTCATTCTCTGCCCATAAAGAAGAGTTTAACACCACAACCTTCATTCTGTGGCAAAAACTAGTCTTTATAATTATAATTATCAATATCTACTGATGTGAAAATGTGTATGTTAGTGTAATTTCTTTCCCTTTTCAGCCAGCCCCATCTGTAAAGTGAACTCTCCTCATGACCCAAACCTCAAATTCTGACATACCGATTACCCTGTGTAATCAAGAACCACATGACATGACAGGGTTTTTTGTCACACACAATAAAATATCCACTTTAAACAGGCTAATCCATCTCATCACCGGCTCACTGACAGACTCAGAGATGAGCAGAGGCCATAAAAGACCATCGAGGGGGCAGACAAAGCCGAGCAAAGGAACGCAGAGATTCTAACCTGTAGGTGGTCTCTGTGAGGCAGAGCAGACATATGGGCCTGAACAATGGTGTGACCACGAGGTCAAATAGAGCGATGCAGGGACAAACACAAGTTTAGAGAAAGACTGTCGACGAACAAGAGATTGTTGACTCGCGTAGCTTAACCACCCGGATCATCCAGTAGCATGGGTTAAATCCTGCAAAAATAAATGATGTATTTCTAGGTCTGCATGTAGATCCTCAAAAACAACACCTACAACCTTCAATTGTCCTCCTCATAGAACAACACATCTATCAAACAGACGGGAAAACTATCTGGTTGCATTGGACACTTTGGTCACAGATACTTTCAGGGCATTGTCCACTGACCAAAATTATAAACTTTAAAACGGGATTAAAAATGCGGAATCATTTGCAAAGTACACACACATTCATTGCCAAAAAAGCCCATTTCAAGTTCTCTGCATGAAAATTTGGTTAAAAGGTAAAACACAACAGATACGCTGGATCCAGGACAGTGAAGACACAGGGTCTGTCCCGTAGCAGCTAATAGTGTCACAGCGAAGCCCCCGGTAATGTCCTTAACCCCTCCCGTCATCTCATCATCCACCAACTCTGCTGGTCACGACTTAACCCGAGCGGAGTCACTGACCCACCCGGCGACTCCACAGAGAGATAATTCAGCCGGCTGTGTGCGTCGGCCTAGTGGAGCTTTTGAGGGCTTATAACGTCAAAGTCCTCACAATAGGCTGATTGTTTAAATAAGATGACCCGGGAGTGATTAACAGGATTTTTCAGAACCAAAAAGGAAAACCCAGATCTCACACGGCAACGAACCAATCACCGACAGTCCTCGCCTGATAGCAAGATTTATAAAAGAAAAACCTCAAGAACGGTGCAGGGTTATTTGAACACTATCAAGTTGCAGAGAATCTGGCTAAAAGCTCAAAAGCCGTCTTACAGTTCATTATTGTACCAGTTGATATTTCTTCGTGTCAGTGCTACATGATAATTAACAGGCCCTGAGGGTATGGGTCACAGTCCTTAGTCTTAAGTGTGGGAAATCTGTGTCTGTGTCAGTGTGGCTGCTTTAACGCGATAACATTCCTGCACTGTCGCAACAGCGTGCCGGGTCACGCTCGATTCCTCGTAATCAGAGACACAGACGAGACCCTGTTGCAGCAAACGTACGGAATCATATTCTCTCTGCGTCGCTTTAATTCGCCGAGCTCACGGGTTTCACAATGAGCGGAACAGCTGCACAACAGCGACAGTTGATGAAGGACAAGGTCAAAGTGTGGCAGCAAGCCGCAAGCGTGGCTTCGCATGGATTTCATCTTTGGTGAACTTTGACCCACGATATTCGCTTCACATTCATATAAGTGTGACTGGGCCCTAAATCCAAAACCCGCGCTGTACATTGTAGCGTAGTTCTGCGTTTTCCTTCATGTCAATTAACATTTAGAATACTGACGTCTGAAGCCTTTTTGAGAAATGCACATCCATCCTCCTTCACATCTCTCTGACGAAAGCTACAGAGTCAAATGATGTGATTTCCTTTCTGTAGTTTCAGTCGTCTGTCGAGTAAAACTGAGACAAACTGAATCCACAACGAGGCTGAGACAAGGATCAAGATCCTCATCCAGGAGGGAAACGGAGCACGAGATGTTTTTTAAGAGATAAAAACAGAAAAGTAACTGGAGACGTTTATCAGCAGAACCACATCAGTGTTTCACATTCCTGGTTCCTCCGTATATTCACTGGTCCGTCTCCAACATCTGGATCAGGGTCATGATACCGCAACACACACACACACACACACACATCTGCAAATACATCTCTGTTTCTACTGCCAGGTCTTTATGTGGTACATGCTTGTGGACACATTTCTGTGTCTGTGTGAGTGAAAGCCGTGTGTTTCTTCACTGTAACATAAGATGTAAGATGTTTGAATGGGGACCAGCTCGGGTCAGGCATAAGTGTAGAGTCTGAATTTAGAGCTTCACGAGTTGTTCATCGAGATGTGAGACATGACGTCTTACCTGATAATAGGCTTTAATCTGCCTGATGAGAATGGAGAGGTTCTGGATGCGCAGTGTGGGGTCATTGTTCACTTTCTTGTTGGTCCTCTGCACCGTGGCCTTAGGATTTCTGTGGAAAAACACATGACATATACGGTTTATAGCAAAGGTAAGTGAAGATCTGGACAGATTTTTTTTTTAAAGCTAATGTTTCTAAGGCTGCTTTCAGACATGCACAGATAGTTTCCTGAAATCTTTCCAGAGGGGTTGTATGTGAGATCGCAAATGTCTGAGTCAGTTGCTCTGGACATTTTCCAGAACTGTTCCTGGCTGCCCCCTGGTAGAATGTCAGAGTGGAGCCCATGTGAGAATACAGCAGGAACATGTGCGGAAAATTCAGGTGATGCAAAACTGAAAGAAAAAGAATATAAATATCTGTAGAAGACGCCAACAAAAGATGTTGACTTGGAAAGACAATGAGATTTGAGAGCTTTTGACGATTAGGGTCGACACCAGCATCATGTCGCCTCCTGCATCTTAAACTCATCTGAATGTTCCAGATATTTTCAGACCCAGACAATCTCCTGCTGCACCTCCAGAAAATGTTTGGACCCACTTTCCAGATATTTTCATTTCACATCTGAAAACATCTTCAGTGTGTTTCTCAGTCTAACGCTGCTTTGCCGTGTGCGGCGGGACGGGCGTGTGTTTGACTGAAATCATTAGCAGCACAGTGACAATGGGCTCTTTGTTTATGTGTCATAAGCGTGTTAAAGACACCACAGACAAATAGAGAAGCTGCTCTTTTCATCTGGTGGCTTGTGTGATCTGCAAATTAAGTAACGCTTTAATCCAATTCAACATTTTTGTGGAGCGTTTATATTTGTATTGAACAATTAGATCATAGATTTCTGTTTTTGCATGACACCTTCTGCAGACTGTACTTCTACTGAGTGAGGATTTCATGATGGAGTTAACATCTAAACTCAGAAATAAGGTCAACGATTCTCTCATGAACTCCATTTCTTCTTGTTTGTCTCAATCAAACACAAGATCCATCGTCTTGGTTCTCGTACAATACAGATGCTGTGTGTTGATGTGTGTCGCCCGAGGGACTTTTAAAAAAGGAGCATGCATGACAGCCGGTTATCACGGGTGTCAACATGTTTTATTGAGCCTCACACATTCCTCACGCTAACGCAGCACCACCTCCCCAAACGCTGCCACCTACAACAAACTAAATTTGCATATATATTGCAATCACCGTCAGAATATCAAACCTTATTTCACAAAAGAAGAAACTAAATTTACAGACGGTGTAGCTGAACTAGGAGCGTGTTCCAAGTGGTAGTTCTGCATATTTACAAGAGAAAGGTTAAACAGACCAACACTATATGAGACCTGTGGCCTTAATGTGATGTTTACTGATGCCCCGAGGGAAATTCCTATTTCCTAGACTGCCCACTTTACACAACAGAGGTGGTTGACGTGGTTTCACTGAGTAGCAGACACTTTACAAACTTATCAAACAACCGTGTGAGACAGTGAGGTGGAGGAAATCAGTAAGTCCATAAGTAAGGATGCAAAGAAAGAAGAAGGCTCTTATTTCTAACCCAGCTTCAGTGATGAAGTGACCAAGCAACACACCAGTGAGGATTAATGTGCCTCAGCAACAACGCTAGCAGATCTCTAACTTCCAAGTAAATCCCATAATAAATGTTTTATCCAAGTATGATCAAAATCAAAATATGATACATAAGTAAAATATCCAAACAGCAGGAGCTGAACATTTATATATAATCCACCCATCCCCCCTTAGAGAGAGAAAGTGCTCCGTGTGCATGAGGAGAATTTGTGTGAGCAGGTGAGTGTAGGTCCTGCTGTTAACTAAATCCTGGGATCAGCAGTTTATTTTGAAAAGGTTAAAGGACTATTCCCCCTCGTAAAAACTAAACAAATCGCCCACTCGGTGTAAATCCTTCATGTATCATTATAGAAATGAAGCACTGGGGTGTTACAGAGATGTCACAGCCTATGATTACTTTCCTCCAGACAACAGGGGACAGGCTTGTTTGGTGCAGACCACCGCATTTTTATATTTCTTCAATGACAATGTAATGCAAAAATTACTATTTTCCTCGAAAATCCCCAATCGTAACACAATCTATCGAAATAATTACAATACGATTTCTTTTGGGAAACATTCAGCTGTAAATTCCATCATCTATTTGAAATGATTACAGAATTTTTGATGACAGCAGACCAGCTGTCACAGCTGAAGAAACACTATGAAGGCCTGGCTCTCTGTGTGGGTTGAGGCACATGAATTAATAATAACCACTAAGAAATTTATAGAATCCTAGTTACAGGTGACATGTTCCAATGTAAACAGTTGTAACATCATTACATCCAAATGCACAAAGCTAAATAAGCAGTAAAATAAAAAGCAGTGCAATTCTTAACATAACTGCTTGATTATACATTCAAATATCAAGATAAACGTCACAGTTGAATCTTAAATAAACAGTCTGTGGATTCAACAGGCATATGAACATGTATTAGTTATGATAATTCATAATATCCTTTGTTTTCCAGCACACAGGAGGCAGCATGTTGTGACAGTGTCATCTTTCATCTACCCAACAGAAATGGGAAGGGAAACAGTGAAATCCCACCAGTGCTCCTTTAAAAAATGACTACACTGGTAATTTATTCATAAGACATTTGATTTGGGGTTTTCCAGAAAAACAACACTTCTCATGTACAGTTGATGTTGTACAGAGCCCAACATCTACACTATTTGAGAGCAACTCTCTTTTTTATCACACACACTTCAGACTTCAAAGCTTGTGCATCCCATGACCTATATAGAAGGGTCATGCTGCTGCAAGTAGGGGGGAGGAGAGTCCTGGCTGCTTGTGAATGTATGCATGCATGCATGCATGTGCAGTGTAGCACATGTGTAGTCATGCATGTGTGTGTGCGCATGTCTGCATCTGTGCTCTTGCACCACGGAAAGGCACGACCAAGTCTGCATCTGTGTACAGCTCAAACAATCCTGATATACAGCAAAGGCAGTGTATGATCGCGGTTTTCTTTTAAGCATATTCATCTGTCTGGCTCCGTCTGAGAGAGGAGGTCAAAGGTGAAGGATTCCTCATCTTGTTAAAGGACGTTCAGGCTTGGTGGCTGCCTGCAGACACAGGGGATTTCTGGTTGAATAGCAGCTTTCTGGTCAATTAGCCATGCTGCTGCTGCCCTGCTTCTACTGAGACTGATAAAACGTACATCCGTTTCACAGGAAGCAGTGTTTTTCTGGAATATTGCTTCAGTAGCTCACTCCTAAATTTAGTTATGAGCGCAGTAGGTCTCACATAGAATAAAGAAAACTCACAGAATTTTGGGTTTCAAATGAAAAAGCTGGTCTCGAGTCAATTGGCTGCAGTGTAGACGTGTTAATTAGGCTTTGTATCATCCTCGGCCATGACACACACACACACACACACACATGCTAATCAGAGGGACACAGGGTTCTTTTTAATAGGGGTCTAAATTAGGAGTCATGTGACCTTCCCATCCGCCCCTCCCCTCCACACACTCTGCCCCTTTTGGAGGTCCATTGTAGGGGGTCTATTTAACCCATTAATTAGAAAGCACAGAGGAGGCTGTAATCCTGTCAGGGCGAGGAGGGCGACGCGCTGAACGATCTGCGTGTGTGTGAGAGAAAAACGCGGCAGAAAGAGAGAAAAACGGCAAAGAAAACAATATAAACATTCACACATTCCATCACAATCGGAGTCAGTCAGCCGAGAACATGGCCGACACGACAACAACATCGGGGCGACGCTATAAATTTCACCCGTCGCCTCTTTGGCCCCGACTCTCATTCCACACGTACAAGCATGAGCACGTGCTCATCCGCCCCCTGTGGAGGAGCAGGCGGATTAAAACGCTAACAGGAGTCAAAAATCCCACTTATTCCCTGTTCCTGCTGATAAAGTCGACCTGAGATAGACAAACAGATTAAGGCTAGACAGGCCGGGAGCCGGCTAAACAGCCAGCAAGGCAGACGACTAGTCAGCGAGTCGACCAGACGGCGAGTCAATAAGCCGATGCTGTCGATGGGCACCGCAGCCTTGTGTGGAGCCTCGGGCCCGCGGGCTTTCTCCTCCCATCGCCCGGCTTCGATGGGCTGGGTAGGTTAGGGAGTAGTGCTAACCTATATATGACAGGCTACATTACAGTCAGCATGGGCAGCCAGGCACACACACACACTCACTCACAAAGTAGGCTAAATGCACACACACAAAAGAGAGAATTCATGCTACATTTGGCCACGTGCTTGGGATAGAGCTTATGAGCTGTTCTGTCCAAACACAGCAGGGGAGTGTGTGTGTTGGTGCCTCCATATGTGACACACACACTCGTGCCAGACAGCTACAGTCAGAGGAATCTCAGGAGGATGAGCTCTTATTAGAAGCCGTGCCAAGGTTAACAGTTCGGTTCAGGATAATTCTGTGGGTGGTTCAGTAACATCCACAAATTAGAACACGGCAAAACACCAACACGAGCAAGTCATCCACTCACAACACAACACAACACAAGGGGTATAGATGATGGATGGAGGGATGATTTTATGTTGAAATTTACAGGATACTTCATCTGCAAATATCCGTAGATATCAAATGGGGATTAAGTGTAATCTGGTTCTATAAATCAAATTATGAACGCAAAGAGAAATACTTCAAGTTAGTTTGAATGTTTACTGTTGTACTGTACATAAGTGCAAGTTAACACACAAGTGGAAGTTTCTAAATGCAAAACAGGCAACGAATTTACAAACGCAATTAATATCTAACTAGTGAGGAACTACACTTAAGATGAATAAAATGTACTTCTACTAATATAAATACAAATGTTGCAGAGGAACAGCATCAACTCTAATTTTACATCCACTGCCTTTCTGTTATTTAAAAATAACTGTTCGGTATTGCAGGTATGTCAATACTTAGTTTTTCCTCATGATGAATACATCCTATTTTCTCACCCCCCCTCCTCCCTTCTCCTCTGGGAACTGTAGAATGTAAACAGCGGGGATCTGACCACTGCTATGTGGAGCCTCATCACCCTGTTTCCGTGTGTCGACTTTTACATGGACTCGTTTCTCCCCCGTCTTTGTCCTTCTGTTTCCTCGGGGCCTCTTCCCATTCCTTTACCTTCCCACTGACTCTATGGGGACAGCAGCTGGACCCACTCGTGTCAGGTTGATCACATGCATCACTTTGTACTGAAAGCACTCAGTATTATAATGGCTCATGAAGTAAATATAGCATGGTGCCACTTCTCTGCCGCTCCCAGTTCCTCTTATTAACACATATATTGAACTTCGTCACAGATTAAATCCACTCGATTGTATATTCTCGATGTTAAGCTGCTGTTAATGAGAACTCAACACTTCCTGCAGATGTATTTCTTCCAGGGAGCAGAAGGGATTATAACCCCCCCGAGCCACTGAAGGGCCTGTAACATGAAGCAGATGGAGGAAGTGTTGAGTTTGCATTAAGTGCAAACTGCATCAACAGCAAATTAACACACAGGCAGATCAATTATAATCAGATATAAAGAAGGGGAAACTACAAATAACCACCTGTCTCCGATAACATCTCAGTCTCAAAGAAAGGCCTGGTTCCCTCCAAGTTAAATAAATAAGAACTACTGATTTAAAGTATCCTAAGTTAGCAATGCAGCTTAAATCCCTTTGATTTTGAATAACCAGAGCTGAAAACCTAATGGAAAGCTGCATCTAAAGTCCTAACATGGTCCCTGTGGGCTTCACATCCTCGGTTCTGAAGTTTTGAGTCCTTCACATCATCACAGCCTTGTTAAAGTTTTGTCCTCTCAAGGTCACAGCTGCTGTTTCCTGTCCGACTCTGATCCTCCCGCCCGACAGATACAGCGAGGACACCACGACACAAAGATGATTATAAGAGATGGCAGATTAATGTTTGCTTCTACAAGCTGTGGACCCCACGGTCCAAACAGCAGCAGCGGAGGGGACCGAACAGGCCGACTCCCTCAGCAGCAGCTCGACCTGCTTCCTCTCTACAGTCCGGCTGGAATCCCTGGAATCTGCGGTAACTAGCCCTCGGAACATCCAACAAAAGGTTTCAGCGTGGTGCTCAAAGAAAACAAGGAGAGAGGAGAAAGAGGAGGGAGGGGAGGAGAGGTGAGGCATGGAACAGCAGAGATGAAGAAGAAAAGGGAAACAGCAGGAGAAGGAACAGGAGAGAGATCATCAGAAAGGATAAGGAAGTGAAGGGTGGAGAAAAACAAGGCGAGAGAAGAGGAACGACGAGGAAGGAGATACAGCAAAAAAAGAGATGTTCCGATACCATCATCGTAAATACATCTAAGTGGCATCTTAAAGATATTTATCAATTCAATTTCAATCATGACGTTTGCTTGATTATGTCTAAAGAAGAGCTCCATAAACATTGTTGTTTGTATTGAGTTTTCCAAAAATTATTCATGCGCCAACCCGCCTCCACTACTTTCATCCCCTTCGCTCCTCAGAGCCCTGCAGGTCTTATTCAAAGTAGAAAAGAATCAATGAAAGATAATAATAAATAAAAAGAAAAGATCTGACTCAAACATCTCTGTGTCTGTGACCGTATCTGGATTATTTCTGTAGTAATAAACATTGACAGATGGTTTTTCTAACCTCAGAATATTCTGCTAGAGCAACAAGACCTTATGTAGCCTCCATATGTTTGAAACAACGATTCCCAGAGAATAAAAGGAGGCATCGGACAGAAAACAACAAACCATAGTGTGTGTACAATGCATTCGTTTGTCAAAATGAAAACTCTTCCACAAAGCCCATCGGTCAATTTGTGAGCGTGTTTGTGTGGAAAAGCCAATTCTGTCAAGTCAGGAAGTGATGACAGGCGCGCTGACGACTGCATCCTGTTTAAATCACCTCACACAGTGGATGCACTGTGATGTGGCCTTGAGAAGAAAAAAAACTAACGAGTCAGTGTAGCTGCATATTCTCTGACTCATTGGTTCACCTCTTCAAGACAGACAACCACTGGCAGGCAACATCGTCTGCAGAAGAAAATATGCAGGTTGGCAATGTGCTGGAATCTGACATTTGGCTTCGCCTCATTTCTACTCATATTCATCCGAGTGTGAAACCATTCAGACAGATTTACAGATATGCAAAGATGTGCCTGGACAGAGACGTTCCCCTTCACAACAGGCATGGCTGCATTCTCTGCGTGTAAAACCACACATGCTTTATATCTATTCACACGAGCACTCTGCAGGAAAATTAGCAAAAAATCCATTTGTGACTCATTCTCAGGATTGAACATGGATTACTCGACCATGCAAGAAAAATCCCGCAGGACACATGAACTTCCTCGTTTATATAACTCGTGGTCACAAACTGACCCAACAGTCGACAGATTTGCCGGCAAAGCAAAGAATTCAACAGGACACTTGTCATTCTGACCAAAATTTAATTGGCCCCCACTTGCAGAGCGGGAAAAGAGTAATTGGTTTGACAGCAGCGAGGAGGAAATGTAATTGGCTGGGTAATGTCAGTCACTAGAGGAAGAGGAGGAGGAGGAGGAGGAGGCAGTGGTGCCATCTGGGTGTCAGCAAACCGTTAGATAATCCTGGGGTCTCTCTTTTTTTCTCCCCCTCCCGTGCTGCCCTGACGACAACTGCTGCCAGCCTGTCTGCCATGTCTGTGTCTTAGTGTCACACGGAGCCACTCGCTCTGTAACACTGCAGTTTGCAACACGACAGCTGCCATCAACAGTAAAAAATGTGGAAAGCTCATGTTTCTCCAGCCTGAGTGCAAAAATATTTCTTTTTTAGTTTTATCATCCACTCTGGAAGCCGAGCGAGTTTCTTGGCAGCACTTAGGGTTTCTTTCTCCCAGTCGGTGTTACCGGTGCCGAGATCGAGTGTTTTCAGGGTGTAAACAACAGCTTCTGGCACGAGGCCGAGACACAGCCAGACACTTTTCAGCACCAACGCATCAATCGCAAAGCAGCAGGATCTCGAGTAACACTCGGAACAACATATTTCAAGGTGTTTGTGATTCTGGGACATTTTCTTTTTTTAAATAAGGGATTTAAACATTTATACACCTCTTCATTTACGACATCTATTGCACTTCTGTCTGTCCTGGGGGGTGGATCCCTCCCTGGTTCCACCTTGTACAGATTGCAATTTGTGAATATGGGCAATACAAACAACTTTGATTTCATTTCATTTGGGAGCCCAAGAATGAAAGTGAATACAAACCCCAGGGATTATTACCTACAGCTCTTGAAAGAAGGTGGAAAACTCACCTGGTTTCTAAGCTTCTTTTAATGAGTAACAGTGTTCGAGGGCAGGAGGGAGGAATGACTTCACAGCCATTTTATTCTTCCAGTCAACACGCAGCTTAAAATGTGAACAAACTGCCTTTATTTCTGCCTTTTAACACTGAATTCTGACCAGTAGAGACGACTGGGCCTTTGCAGAGGCTGCTTCTAATCTCTGGAACATCTTATCGCTTCATAGCCGAACCCTCAGACCCTAGAAACTTCTAAATAATTTCTCTAGACTCAATTCTTCTCACTGGCTTTCAATTTGAGTCGAGTTAAAGACCCTGATTTCATCTGCTATGGTGCAATATCTTAAATCTCAATTCATGATGTTCAACGTATTTATTCTCTGTTACATATATTTCATATTATTTGGGTATTTTTAAGCCTGTTCAGCATTTTGGTCTACTGTGGTTGTTTTAAACTTTCTATATAACATGGGCAGGACTTGTGAAAAATATACGACATGTGTTTTCCGTGGATGTCTCCATTTTCAAAGCCTCCTGCCAGGTTCAGATGCACAAGCTCTAACATACACTTTGGCTAATGACACGGTCTGTTTTGTTTAACTGAGCCGAGCTGCTGGAGGTGAACACACAGAGCTGGTAAAGGGAAGCAGGCAAACAAAGAGCAGTCTCACCAACATAACATCTGACCCACACTGTAGGCCCTCTGTGTGGGAGGGTGGCCGGGCAAGACAACTACCAACAGCTGCCTCTGTCCAAAACCAAATGCACAGGGGGAGACACACACACACACACACACACACACTCCCACGCAGACACAGAAGCCCTGCAGAAAAGTGCACACACAAATATAAACACACAGAGCTGGCTGTGACAGGCAAGCCCCCGACATCCTGTCAGGCGATTACTAAGCCAGACACAGTTCGTTTCAGCTCAGCGTCCCCTGTCCTCTGCTGGAGCACTCGACCGACCCCAGAAAACCCCCGTCCAGCTCATTCCATCTATTTACAGACAGAAATCCTACTGAGTGTCTCATCACACATCTTAGTCTTAATACACAGAGCTGAGGAGCTGCCATGTGGCTCCGCAACTTCTGCACGCCACCCTTTTTCACTCCCTCTTACGTTGAAGGTTCTTAACCATTTCGGTAAATCATTTGCTGCCTCGTTCTCTCTCATCCAACCCGTCCCTCTCATGTCCTTCCGCTTGGTTTCCGCCACACAGTGGAAATTACTCTAAAAATACTGCTGACTTCTTCACTGGTTTGAAGAGGCTGCCTGTGGAAGAGAGAAAGACGCCCTTGCTTGTTCAACTAAACCTGCAGTGGCCTCCCTAAACACCGCTCTCTGTTTGGAGGGAGTCCTCTGGGAGTCTGCAAGCAGTTCGAATGAGTGGGAGGATGAAAAACAAGACAGAGAGGGGGGAAGAGGTATGGTTGAAATCTGGAGTAAAGCATCATCCTGTGAGAGAGATACGGCCGAGCAGCGGGAGGTGGAGGACAGAGGAAGAAGGCCGAGGAGGAGGAGGAAGAGGACACCAACCAGAGACAGGAAATAGCCCGTCGGGTTAATCAGCTCCTCATGCAACACAGCTCCAGCTTAATCCTTCTCAAAACAGTTCACGTTACATGCTTAAGTCAATTCTTCACAGGTACAAATGCAAAGAGAGACTTGTGCAATCTGCCAAACTAACCTTCAGGTGGGAGAATCTGAAGCAAGACGTTGTCCCATTAAAGTGGGACCCAGTAAAATCTCTTAAAGAAGTGAAAATCCATTCCACTGGAAGCAAGCATGGTGAAACGCTCCTCACTTAGCAGGAGGGCTGAATGCTGAGAGAAGCATTAGTGGAAAATATGGAAAAGCTCTTTGGCCAGAGGGAAGCAACAGCAGCGGCAGTCTGGAGCCAGACAAAGAAAAAGGAAAAATAGTTTTCTGCGATGCTTCTTAACTGGAAAGTCACACGTTTGACACCTGATGCCTCGGGCTCGTCCGACAAACACCATGTGTCAGCGTCAGGAGACCTGCAGTGGAGCCTACTTCCCCTTTCAGTGAATAAAATGAAACAAAGTGTGTGTATGTGTGTGCGTGAGCTGATGCATTGCTGCGTGGGCTGTGTCCCTGCTTAAGGCTTCTATTTCCAGTTTAATCTACAGCACAGCAGGTAGCGCTGCAGCGTCCAGGGGCGGGGTGTCTCCCAGTCGGCTGCAGATGACACTGGAAGGTGAGGAAATATAAAGACGCAGCAATGGGAAGCTGTGGAGCTGCCTCCTCCTTCCACTGTGCATGCTCGCAGACAGTGTGCACAGATCCTAACAATAGCAGTCTGCAAGCTTTCTGACAGTCTGACCCTTTATTGGCCTTAATACAAGGTCCCTTTGTGCATAGCCTACATTCACTTCAATCCAATTCAATCAGGAGCTGGACTGAGGCTGGAGTCCTTGAAGAGATGATGACCCCACAGAAAAAGGCCCCCGGGGTGAGTTAGCATCTCAACCCTCCTCCACATCTTACACAGACCCTGCATGCAATCAAACCGCATATGCTGCACATGCATTCCTCTATACGTCAAACTACAGGAAGTGTCTGCAGTATAATGGTGATCACGCCTATATAACAATCAACTGAACGTGGTGCGTTTGAGGACCCAAGGCACGCGTGCCCTCGTCTGCAGAGGCCAATCCTGTTACAGTGCGGTGGCCACTGCAGGCGGGGGGGTTACTCACATCTCCAGCATGATCTCGTTCAGGTAAATCCCGTCCACTAATTCTACATATTCCGATAACTTGGTGCCATCGGTCATTGAGGGCTGGCCCACTGTCTTCACCTGGAAAGTGAGAGAAGAGAAAAGAAAGGTGTTAGGATCATCGATAACCACACACAGGGGGTGGGGTGGGGTGGGGGGGTTAATTGGTGGGATGAGTGTGTTTCAATGGGTCATTAAGGATCTTACCCAGCAGACCAGAGGCGTGAGCATGAACTGCTCCAGCAAAGGGGAGAAAACCTCGCTTTCCATATTTTCCACTGGCCCCGTTTATTTTGGGATATAAAAAAAAGGGGGAAACGCCACAATGTGCGCGTCCCGGTGAGAAATGTGCGTTTGTTTAGACTCCGCTCATGAAGCTGATTCGATTAAATCGACGCTCATTTCGGCTGAAGGCTCCTTTCCGAAGGGGTTTTTTTCTTGGAGGAGGAGGTCAAAGGAAAAAAGGTAAATCCACAGGATCCAGCTGTTTCAGAGGTCGGGGGCTTGTCTGCCTCGCGGAGGGGGATGAGGAATCACATTTTTTTCTTTGTTAGAAATAAAGAAACAGGGCTAATAAACGCGTGTCTCCTCTGGTTTATCTACACGAGAGCCGCTCTCACAGGAATCTAATACTGAGGGGAAATAATCCAATCAAATCCAACGAGGGGAAATCTCCAGAAGCGCACGGAATCCAGATGTTTCCAGAGGATCCCCGCTCTTCACATCGTCCTTTCGCCCCTCATGTGTCATGTAAAGTCATTCGTGAGCGGCTCCTTCATTCGTCCTCCACGTCCTCCTCCCTTCAAATGCTGCATGATAGTGAACAGAGGGAGTTGACGGAGGATGAGTGGAGGACAGAGCACCGCCTCCCTCAACTCCCTCCGCCTCTCCGCCTCTGAAAAGGAGGGGAAAGGAGAAAATAGGGCATCGCTCAGAGCATGTTTCAGTTCAGATTTATTTCCAAAGTTGTCAGGAATTCCTCTCAGAAAACGTTTTGTCCATTCGGTGCAGTTTATTCATCTGAGGAGGTGAATTAGAGGGAAGATGGTGTTTTTATTGAGGAAGGAGGATGATAGAAATGAGTTTAGCTGCAGATACAGTGAAGGAATCGATGTAACATTGGATGGAAAACATTCTTATTTCATTAAAGAATTGGTAAGAAAAAATACATTATACCCTTTGTCTGCTTTTACATGACACAGGATCAGTACAGCCACAAGGTAAGTAGGCTGCTGACACCTGGTGGGTAATGTACAGAGAGGAGACTGTAACTGTACAGGACTCTGAGCTTATCTCAAATATATAGGCTATACACTAAAGTACCTGGACACATTTTTTAACATAAATTGGTAGCACACAAATAAATGATTTAATACATTTAAGTAAAGAAGTTATATTAACACAATTTATAGCTTTAATTTTAAAAAATGAGGTGTTGAGGTATTTTTTTTAGGTTGAAGAACAATTTCCTTTTTCAATGCAGTCAAAGATTTTAGTCTTAAGAAGTTGACATTATTCACTTCCTGTGTGAGTATTAGATTTGTCTAATTACAGTCACTATCACGATAAACCTTCAGTTTTGATTCAATATCAATTATCTTCATGATTGGTTATTTTCTCTAATGATCATATATTTGGCAAAACATTCGAAAAATGGGAAAAAAACACCCGTCATCATCATCGTGCTGTAAAGTGACGTGGTGACTTCAAATGTCTTGTTTTGGTCCAAAACCAAAAATGAAATGTAAACTAAGAACTGTATTAAACTGTGATGAGCTTCAGTGTAACCAGTATTTTCAAACAGTGGAGGACACTGTGTTTCTCTCAGCTGTATCAGCAGCCAGGTATTGACTTGAAGAGCCACAGAGAAACAGCAGACACCTTATCGACAGCTGATGAATGACTGTGTGGGTGTGAATAGGCAGCAGAGACCAATGCGGCCAAAGAGCTAATTAAAACACAATCAGTGATTTGGGAACTAGGGTCCTGGTTCACCTCAACCCACAGTTAAAATGAATGGATTATTGCACGTTCCCCTGAAATGTTTGAATAGGCACATTTCAGCAGAAGCAGATAAGCAGGGAGCTTCTCATTTGCATTTAGAGTAACGGTCGTTCACTGGTGCTGCAGCTTCAGCTTGAGGCAAACGAGATCCGGACTTAAACCTGTTGGGTCTTGTTTTGTGCAGAACGGGTTTGACGAGCTGGATGAAGTGTAAACTGAACATCAGGAGGCTGCATCGTATCGTACAGCTGTAAATTCAATTCCAATGTATTTCAACATAGTCAAATGAGCGATTAAAGTAGTTCCTGTTTCCTCAGTTCCTCTTAATATTGTTTTGCATGTGCATGGCTGGTTGTGGTGTATTGATTTTTTAATTTATTCCTTAATTCTGTAATGCACTTTGTGTTACATTGTTTGTATGAAAATAATGTCTGATCGATCAATTGTTTAATTGAGTGATTTAAAATGCTTCTGGGAGTTTATATGATATTAGCCACCATGCACCACAGGTCTTTTTATTATAATTATCATTTCAAAAGATACATATTCTGGCTTCATGTATTTCTCTGTAGCACTGAATTCTTGTCTGTATCATCGGGTCTGTTTGGGCGTCGACTTGTCAGAGTTGAATGACGGTTGATTGGCAATACGAGCAAACAGCTCCACATGTGACGTCACATTTTGATTCAAATGTGGCTACATCCTTGGAGGAGACGTGTAAACATGTAACAGGTCCCTCCCACTATAAACCAGTGAGAAGAAGAGAAAACAATACAGAAAATCTCATGAGAAATATTCAAAACTGATCAAATTTGTCAGAAAATGTTGAGTTCAAAGGCCTCGGTTGCTTAGAGATACAAGCTATTAGAGAAAAAAGGTTGTCAGGGCCTTTTTATATATGTTTTATTTAGTTCCTTTTACCACAAAGATTCAGTTTCCCCTTGGAAATCGTTACGGTTTATCGATGTTTAATGATGTAAATTAAAAAAGGGGAATTTCCATCAACAACCAAAGCTTTTCAAAGGGAACTCATACACTTTTCTTCTAGCCTCTCAGTCCAGCATATATTTAAACAATACTCAGATAATGAAAACCTCTCATGGTTCAGGGAGCGACTGCTTCCCCACACAGCAGCCTCAACACAATTATGTTCCACTCAATTACCACTGAGGATTAGATGGATATTTTCTATAGCCTGGTGTGTGTGTGTGTGTGTGTGTGTGTGTGTGTGTGTGTGTGTGTGTGTGTGTGTGTGTGTGTGTGTGTGTGTGTGTGTGTGTGTGTGTGTGTGTGTGTGTGTGTGTGTGTGTGTGTGTGTGTGTGTGTGTGTGTGTGGTATTCATTAACCTTGGATTGAAAAGGCTGCTGCTGCTGGCTGCCTCATCAAAATCTATTATTCATGCTGCTTTTAAGTTTTCCTCACAAAGCAGCTTCCACCTCCACCTAATGACTCAGGGATTGTTCAGAACCGCAGCAGCATTCCTCTCACACTAACACACACTAACACACACTAACACACACACACAAACACACACACAAACACACACACAGAGAAAACCCACCAACCGCCTCTTTTGGCTAAAACTCCACAGAACCACCAGAGCACACATGGAACATTCTCCTCTGGTTGTAATTCAACTAGCCCAGAGATTAAAAAAAAAAAAAGTCCACTGACCACTAAACACTGAGAGAATATTTCTTCTCTGAACAACTGGGTGACCTCCTCTCATATGAAATCTGTTGTTTTCCTCAGACGGCTGCAGCTTCCTGTTTGTTCGTTCACAGGCATTTACAAGTCGCCACAAACAGTTTGAACTGGGGATGATCTCGTGTGGCTCTGACTGCAGGAATGGCTGAGTAACCTCGAGAGGAAATGCAACATATAATCTGTAGTGAGTGATAAAGTAATCTGACTAATACTGTAGGAGTCATGCTCATGAATCCTTAACTTAAGAAAACTAAACAGCCTTTAAGTTAAGGCTGGACTCAGGCTGGGGTAAGAACCAGGAGACAAAGAGGAGTTTTAAAGTGTTTGATAAAGGACAAGGTTGAATTAATTAAAATAACCTATAATAGGATTAGAAAGTAACTTGATTGACAGGTTTGATTGACGTGGTCCAAGCAGAGAGAGAGCATGGTAGATATTTCAGGAAGGGCTGGATGATCCTAACCACCGGGTCAGTGGTTCGATCCCTGGCTCCTCCAGGCTCCTTGGGCAAGATAGTGAACCTCAAAATTGCATTGAAGGGGCAATTTTGAGGTTCGTTCATTAATGTGGACTGATATGAATAGTTTTATTGTGACTACACTGCATATTCTGAGTTACAGTGCACGTTTAATACATTCAATGAAATCCTGTTGACAATAACTACAATTAAGAGCACAGACATGACATTACAAACATAAAGATTGGTCACATGAGCACAACAAATGTTTAAAGTAAATTTCATGCCACTCTGGCCAATAATCACTGAGATTCCTCCTGCTGCTGTAACAAGGGAATTTCCCCGATGTGTGGATCAATAAAGTTCTATCTAATCTCATCATATTGATCCAATCATCCAGTCTGAGAAACGTCAGGCGGTGACCAAAGCCATAAGGGACGAAGTATCCTTGTTTTTAATGATAGATAATAATATAATATTCATAATAATCTGGTCAGTAGTTGTAAAGATATCTAGTGCAGTGTTAAACAGACAGAAAATATTTTGAAAGAAGTTGAGTGAAATGGGGTATAAGCTATAATAGGTCAGTATAATGACCTGTGGAAAGTTTCCTTCCTGATCCAAGCACAGATATGTATAAAAAAACACCATCAGAAACTGACAGTAATCACATATCTCCGTGGAAACGCTTCCTTTCCCATCATCAAACGCTCCTCAGGCCTTTCTACACTGACGTCATGATTTAAAGACCTGACCTTTGTGTTTGCAGCGGAGGTCAGTCTGACCGTCCACTCGTCACCCATTCGTCTCCATCCTGTGACGCTGCGGTGGGGAATCGATTCCTGTAATGATCCGCTCTCCAGCTGAAATGATTGAGACCCCTGTGGTACAGTCAAAGCCTAATTGCATAACATTACAGAGCAACAAAGATGTGAGTCAGTGTGGCACCACTCTGTGCATCCTGCAAACCTGATGCACCTCTTAAAATTAAATTAAATATGTGTTTTCTTATAGAGACATAGATTTACATGACTGTTAGATCATCGTAGCAGAAAAGCAATTCTCCAACTGCCAGAATAATATTAAACACATTTTACCAGCGTGGATTTCTATACTTTTTGCCACATATTTTAGTTTTGTCTGTTTTATTGCTGTATTTAATCTAGAGCCGCAGTCCGATGTCCTCAAGACACGTCTTAGCGATCGCTCTGGATTCAAAAATAATCAGCTCCCTGCAATCCAGGCCTGGAGGCTTTAACTGACTCCGTCTGATTCATGCCTCAGAGGGTTTTTAGATCAACAGCACTGCAGGGAGCCAGCAGCTAGTGATGCAGCGGTCAGAGCGGTAATGAAACAAAGTTGAGTCGTGAAAATATTTATAGTGAAACAAAAAAACGAACAAGTACTGAAGTCTTAGAGGTAGGAAGTGTATTGTCTTCGGGGGGGTTGGGCCTTTTTCAGCCACTGCAGGGTAATAAATTCTGGCGAGCATTCGACAAAGGGGTGGAATGTTATTATCACTTCCTTTAACATTGTGAAATACGTCCCCTTGGCAGAGGATGTGCTTTGCTGAGTGCCCTTAGTTGTGTATGTACCACTCAGGCTAAGACTCTTACCCACTCATCTATAAATCATATTCAGGCAGTCTACACACACACACACACACACACACACACACACACACACACACACACACACACACACACACACACACACACACACACACATCTAATCTACATCCAATCAATAGTCTGCTCCTGTGAGGTTAATTTATTATGGAGGCTTCATTCTGACAAAGCAAATCTGCCATTCAATCTTATGTGTAGAGAAAGCTGATTTGTTTAAATATAGTGTCTGTGTGTGTGTGTGTGTGTGTGTGTGTGTGTGTGTGTGTGTGTGTGTGTGTGTGTGTGTGTGTGTGTGTGTGTGTGTGTGTGTGTGTGTGTGTGTGTGTGTGTGTGTGTGTGTGTGTGTGTGTGTGTGTGTTGGGTTCTTTCCTTGGCAACTTAATACCTGGTGTGATGTCACATAAATGACCTGGTTTCATACTTTTTCCATCTGTTATAAAGTGAATGATTATAGTTTAAAGACAGTTTAATAATCATCTGATAATATAATACCCACTAGAGCTGTTTTTCTGCACTGAGCACTTTTATGTTTTATACCATGTCTGGATTTTACTTTTATTTGAGAACAGTCACAATTTATTCATCCATTTTAATAGAATAGTCCTACAAGTCCTTTTATTCCACACTGTGAACATCTGTAACAGCTTTTCCAGTTGCACTCTGCTTTGTTTTGTAAGCGTGGAACTCTGCCTTGCACCATTATGTAATTATCATGCCTGTCACAATGAAAATCACGCCCTGCCAATTCAAGTGGCGAGGAGCTGACTGAACGATGGCTCCCTGAAGCTTTTGCATGTCCAAGGACGGTGGATCCAATTTCTGGGTTTTCGTGGACAGGGAGGAGCAGTGAGATGTTTCTCTGACCAGAGAGAAGAATGTAAGCAGTGTGTGTGTGTGTGTGTGTGTCTGTTTATGTGTGTGCAAAAGATCAGTGCAGCACTCGGGCAGGTGTCACCTTCTGAAACACACACACATACACACACGCATGTACACACACACAGGGACAAGAATATCCCCTTTGACATCATCACATTATCCCCAAACTGCAGCAAATAAAATCACAAGGATTGAATGTTTTTTCACGTTGAAGATAAATTCCTGTGGCTCACATTGTTTTGCACATTCTCTCAAAAATGCTTCTCACAGATGCGTTTTTACACATAAGGAAATACACAATTACATAAACTGGTGTTGTTTCATTTTGTGTTCTGTGGTCAGTCTTGGTTTTCAATCTTTTAAATTTGGTCAGTTTGTAAACGTATGAATCTGATGATCAATCACACACATCAATACCTTGTATCTGCAGGATTATGGACTGTTACACAGATTGACAGACGAGCCACGGAGGAGAAATTGAAGTCTGTGTTGGTCGATGCACATTTATACAAGAGGATTCTCCAAATAGTAAAACCCCTTGAGGACAAAGCAACACGACATCCTCCACTGAGCGGTTTATGATCCTTGTCTTCTTCCACAACACACAGACTAGTCCATTAAACACTAATAGTCCATGGCTGTGCTGGTAATAATGAGATCTCAGTGGGTCTTGGAGCCATGGAGACAAGATCCTACTATTAGACCTTTGTCATAATGGGAATGTGTGCCTGTGTGTTTCAGTGTGTGTTTGTGTGAAACGTGTGAGATTCTGCTGTTCACCCCTGCAAATTAACTGATGTGTGTGTGTCTGTGTGTGTGCACGAGGTTGAGTCTGCGCAGGTGTGTGTGTATGTGTGAAAGTCATCCAGAGAGTGTTACAGAGATGCTGTTAATCTGATCTGTTGCCATAACAACTGCAGCAGCCCCACTGACGGTTGTGCCAGTTCACACTTAAAATGAACTAGTTCAAAGTTCCGTTCATGCAAATGGAACCAGTTCACGTTCATTTGTTCAGTTTTTTATGAGGATGATTTATGTGACAAACTTACGATCATGTATTTAGTTATTAATGGTGGTGTCACTTTAACAGAGTCCTGACTGCGGGTGTCACGTCTCGTGTTGTTGTACTGAGCGCACACAAAATGTTGACTGGCCATTTTTCATTATACATAAACTCTGGATCAAACAAACACTGAGTAAACTTCATGTACTGATCCCGTCCTAATATCACCAGAGTGCCAAATGTGCACGTTGAATCTACTTCAACCACAAAGAAACGTTTCATGTTGAATATACAAACATTTCTGTCTGTAAACACACGGAATTACAATATGAAGTAGTGAGAAAAGACAAAGTCTGAATGATACAATAAAGAGTCCAGAGTACAAACAAGACAACGACACTTTCAGGGATAAACAACACACTAAATTATCAGTTCAAATCTTTCCATTACTAGTGAAACATCTTCTCAAACAAATGTCTGGACGAAGAAGAAGTAAAGTGACTGAATGTTCACAGGAGAGAAGAGTCTGAGATCAGCTGCTTGTTTGGAGACAGAGCTGCTACTGGACCAGCTGCTGTGCGGCCATCTCTCCACAGGGCGGCGCCATCACGACTTCTCTTCTCTTGATGGAAAAATCAGGCATGAAATAGTCAAATATTAAAGCTGGTCTGAAGCACTGTGATGTTTCCAGAGAAAACTGAACTGATGTGAAGGGAACTGCAAAACACCTCCTGATAAACAGCACTACACAAGAAACCTCACATGCTAGAGGTTAAGGGGAAAGATAATTAAAGGAAGGAAAGAAAAGAAAAGAAAAGACAAATAAGATAAGATAAGATAAGAAAAGAAAAGAAAAGCAGCTTAAACACTGAAGTTTCATATTAAGAGTCTTTAAGGCTTCTGGGTTTGTGGCTTGTTCAATCGTTTGCATGTGTTGTTACATTTCATTTAGATTTTGAACAAAGGTTTTCTGGTACAAACTTTACTTTTGTGAATGTGAACATTTCTCTAAAACAATTAAAAAAAACAATATTTACAATATCTCGCATTGTTGTTTTTTTCGTTAGCGGAACTGAAAGTGTGTTGGCGTGGTTCCTCCGGACACTTTCGACGTGACACCCTCACCTCTGTGGCCGTCCAATCGGCGGGCGCGTTTCTCCGACGTCACGCCGCAGCGGTGACGCACTGTCATGGCAGCCCCCACGCTTGTGTCCGAGGTGTGAAGAAGACTGTCCCGTGTTTGTTGGCGTTCGAGCAGAAGATGAAGAACCTGCTGCGGCTCGGAGCGTCTCTCGCGCGCCTCCACGTGCGGCCCTGTCACCAGAGCGTGTTCAGCAGCCACGCGCAGCCCAGGACGGCCGGGGTGGAGCTCGGGGAGAAGTGAGTGGACTCCTCCTGCCTCCTGCTTTCTGTCAGGATCTGAGTTCATCGGGTTATTCAGACTTGTTCCGTCCTCACAGCTCGGGGACCGGAGCAGAGGACCGGGCACATTTAAATCTGTTCTCACCGTATAACTCAAACTGTTACTAATGTGCTGTCACTGGCTTCATTATCTCTTATAACCTTATTTGTTCAGGACGTATCTAAACAAGGTTACCAAGGTTTTCACAGCATCTTTTTCATGTCTTGATGACCACTCGCTTTACAGTACAGTTTATCTGGATTCACCCATTCACACACACCTTCCTGGATTATTATGACTTGATAAAGATGGGGGTGGAACACATGAATGTCCTTTTAAAGTAGAGAGTCCCCCACTTTTAGTTTTTATTTGTAATTCTCTTTCTAATATTTTCCTTTCTTTCATCCTGTGTGTATTCTGTAACACAGGGTCACAGCTGTGGGTGGGAGGGGTAGTGGGGAGCTCCACTTGTCAACAGACCTGTATATATATCTACAGTATAAGCTTTGTATCTGTTACACTTGTGGGATAAATTCTGTCAAATTCACAAACATTTAACCCTAAAATTATCATTTTATTTGCAGTAGGAGTTGTGTTTTTTCTTTATACTTAACAACATATGTAGTATTCAAAATAACGGACACACACACCTGTAGATATTGTGTTGGTGTGTTAAATGTTTTTCATGTGTTGTGCTCTTATTGTTTTTATAGAAAACTGGAGATTTCCACGGGGAAGTTTGCCCGGTTCGCTGATGGATCTGCAGTCGTTCAGGTACAGAGAAATAGTAAAGTCAACATTTGCATCGAACAAGTACTTGGTGGGGATGCATTAACATTTGGAACCTTTTCCATCTTTTTCTCTGTCTGAAGTTGGGGGATACCTCGGTGATGGCGACTGCTGTGAGCAAGACCAAACCTTCTCCGTCTCAGTTCATGCCTCTTGTGGTACGTTCTCCAAATTAAACGACCGGGGTCCTTTCTTGTTTCTAGTTCTGTTTATATGTGACACAAGTGGAAGAATAATCCACCCTGACCCTGTGAGTCATCTGTCTACTAGAAAATAAAGTGTGTGTGTTTGATTGACAGGTGGACTACAGGCAGAAAGCTGCTGCTGCAGGTCGGATCCCCACAAACCACCTGAGGCGGGAGCTGGGCACCACCGACAATGAGATCCTCACCAGCCGACTGATAGGTGAGCTGATATGACTGGGTCTTGTTTCATGTGATGCAGTGTTGTACTCTGACTAACTCTGATGTCTCTGGTCCTCAGACAGGTCGATACGACCCCTTTTCCCTTCTGGTTACTTTTACGACACTCAGGTCAGTTCAGTTTGAAAGTGACGTCACCATTATGGAATTATATTTCTGCCCTTTCTTTCCTTTCTTCATTTTTCTTTCTGAACAAAGATATAAAGGGAATATGTCTCCAAATGTGTGTGTGTGTGTGTGTGTGTGTGTGTGTGTGTAAATGTGTGTGTGTGTGTGTGTGTGTGTTTTGTCTCCTGAAGATCCTCTGTAACCTGCTCGCAGTTGACGGTGTCAATGATCCAGATGTGCTGGCAATTAATGCCGGTGAGTTCACACTTAGCCATCCTGTGGTTTTAACAGAGAATGTATTTTTTAGAATATTAGCTAAATCAATATTTTCCTTCATTAAAGCTTCTGCTGCTCTGGCTCTGTCCGACATCCCTTGGAACGGACCCATAGGTGAGCAACGTTTCCAGACCTCTTCCTATATTTTGGTCGACAGACGTTAAGTCCTGGGATGTTATTGAACTGATCTTTAATACCAGCTTGGGGCTGCCTTTGTCTTAGGTGCCGTGCGTGTGGGCATGGTTGACGGACAGCTGCTGATCAACCCCACCAGGGCAGAGATGACCTCCAGCAGTCTAAACATGATTTTGGCTGGAGGCCCCAGCAGTCAAGTGGGTAAGTCAGCAAACAGATGAAGCTCCCAGCTGCTGCTCTGGGGTTTGTCGACTGAAAACACTTTGAGACCATCTACAGCACAGATAAGTAATTTGTTCAGAACTGGTATTAACATCCGACAGCGTGTGTTCACTGCTGGTATAAGCAAAACATGTCCTGTGATAGGATAACTGAGGATAGATGTAAATACCAGGGTTCAAAGCTGTGAGGGCTGCCTTTTAATGTGACGCTCTGTCTGCCAGTGATGATTGAGGCGTCTGCTGAGAACGTGCTGCAGCAGGACTTCTGCCATGCGGTGAAGGTGGGAGTCAAACACACCCAGCAGATCATACACGCCATCCAGCAGCTGGCGCGGGAACAGAAGGTCACCAAGCGCACCCCAGTCAAGGTCTTTTCAACCCCGGCTGACATGGTGGAACACGTTCGGCAGTAAGACCCATAATGCATCTGTTTTCCATCATGTAGGAGTGACTTGACTTGTCAGAACTGGGATGAACCGGGATTCAAACTGTTTTAGATGTTAAGTGAAAGCCTTGTTCTTCGGTTTCCTTTTTGCAGATTAGCTAATGAGAGGATCTATGCGGTTTTCACTGATTCCAAACACGACAAGGTAAAGACTCGCCTCTGTTTCCTGTATGTTGATCCAAAGTTTGTCTTTGCTTCAGCTTTCTCTTGGCACCTCATGTGGCCGTTTTATACCCAGTTAGTGCTCAGTTTTCTTTTGTTTGTTATTGGGTGTTGTGTTGTCGAGTAAAACTGGTTATGAGATTGTTTAGCTACTTCAGAATAATGCTATGATACTCAAACCATAACTAATACTTTGACTTTGTCTTAGATTTCTAGAGATGAAGCCATCAACAAAGTTAGACTCGATACAGAAGAGGATCTAAAAGGTGGGTGATACTCACTGTTTGTGTTCCATGGAAATAAATTGAGGTGTTTCAAATAATCTTGCAGCTCTGTCAGATTCATTCCAACAGTCATACAATCTGTTTTACATTTCAGTTTTCTGTGCTCTTGTATTTTTCTCTCTTATGTAGTAAAATTCCCTCAGGCTGAGCAGTTTGAGGTCATCGATTCCTTCAACACTGTGAGCAAAGAAGTGTTCCGCAACTTAGTGCTGAATGAGTACAAGAGGTAACTGATCAAATACATTTATATTCTCATGACACATGATGCAAATATTGTAATTGAGTATTTAATTTCAACGTTTAACGTGTCTGTGTGTCAGGTGTGATGGAAGGGAATTGACGGCTTTGAGGAACATCTCTTGCGACGTAGACCTCTTTAAGCCGCTCCATGGCTCCGCCCTTTTTCAGAGAGGACAAACACAGGTGTGTGTGAAGATTTCATTTGAAACAAATTAAATTTGGTCATGTTTCAGTTTTCTGAAGCATCTCTGATTTCTTAAGTCAATGTACGTGACTCCGTTTTCTCCTCTATTTCCTGCAGGTGCTGTGCAGTGTCACATTCGATTCCCTGGAATCCACTGTCAAAGCAGATATCATCACCACAGCTCTGAGGTAGAATGATCACTCACACGTGAAACTACACGTACGAAAACACATGTAAATCCACTAGATCTAGAATTTACACACTAATAGACATCAGTCCCCTAAATATGAGAAAATGTCCCAAAACACACCCCATCTTTTAAGCTTATAGACAGTGAAATTGCTGGATTTATCCAGATTTGCACCAAAATTGATTGAAAATATTTTATTTTATTTGTTTCATTGGCGCACGTCTCATCCTTCCAAATTTTGTGGAAATCTTTCCTTTATATTTTGTGTAATCCTGCTGAAAACACAATCTCATCACACGGACTGAAACGATCAAACAATTTTATGAATTTCTTTCATTCTCTTTTTTCTGCAGTGGAATCAAAGACAAAAACTTCATGCTTCATTATGAAGTGAGTATTATCTGTTTTCCATTGTATTGTGTCATAGATTATTAGATATGATTCTGTTTCCTTCAACACACAAATCTATATTTTCTTGAATTTCAGTTTCCTCCATATGCAACCAATGAAGTTGGAAAGGTGGGCGGCACCAACAGGAGAGCGCTCGGTCATGGTTTGTATTCAAATTTACTTTGACTGGTATTCAGCATCTGTAAAGAGTCTTGAATACAGTGTTTGGAAGGATCTGAATGTATTTGTTCTCGATGGTGTGTTCTCAGGGGCCCTGGCTGAGAAGGCTCTGAGACCAGTCATTCCCAAAGACTTCCCATTCACTATCCGGGTCACTGCTGAGGTGTTAGAGTCAAACGGTGAGTGTGGTGACACTTTTATATGTGTCACAGGAAATGTGACCATTGTCTGGCAAAATATCTCAGACAGGAATGTGGATGTAAATGTGTGAATCCCTTTTATTCCTCCCTCTCTGTTTCCCCTCTCAGGATCCTCCTCGATGGCTTCAGCGTGTGCAGGCAGCCTTGCACTGATGGATGCAGGTACCAGACATGTCTCTTATCCTGTAAATTAAATCTGTTGTAAAATTGTTCAAACATAAATTATATGTAGGATTTCTAAAAATATACATTTGTGTTAAAAGTCAAACCAATAGATCAGTTGGACGTTTATATCAGCCAATTGTTTTGTAACATGCATTTATGTTTATATTTTATGTAAAATAATTGATTTCTTAATTCAAGTTCTATATATTTGATAGTATTTGTGTTTTCTTTTTATTTATAATCAAGTTTATTGTTGAACTGTAAAATATCAAGCAGTTTTTCCATTTCTTTGTCATAGACCTCAGGAATTGCAGTTTTTATATATATATATATGGCAATTCATTTATTTTTTTTTCAGCATAAAACTGCAAGTTATATTTGTATGATGTTCTACCTGAGAAGCTTTTTGGCGCTTTATTATCATCCGATTCAATTCAAATAGACACAGAACACACAGATTTAGCTGTTTAGTTAATGAAGAGCAGTTTTGTGATGTGATGTAGCTCATGAGTCCGTGTTTGTGTCTCCCAGGTGTTCCCATCTCCTCTGCTGTGGCAGGTGTAGCCATCGGCCTCATCTCCAAGGCCAACGCAGAGAAACCCACTGAGATCCAAGACTACAGATTACTCACTGATATTCTGGTAGATACTGAACTACTGTAGCTAGTGTGTGACCAATCGCCATTAAGTGCAAGACATAGTCTCGTTAAGCAATGAGAATAACTTATAGCCAATGTTCTTGTTTAATTATATTGGAGATGTTGAATGAGAGCTTATCTGTTTTCTCTAAATAGGGAATAGAGGATTACCTCGGAGACATGGACTTCAAACTGGCAGGAACAAACAAGGGCATCACTGCTTTGCAGGTGAACTTTTTATGTCTCACTCTGTTGCTGAAACAGGCAGAAAACTAAATAAATTGACCCAAAAAGAAATACAAATATTGACCCTGGCCCATTTTGATTTATTTGCCCTCCAGGCGGATGTGAAGATAGCAGGTTTGCCTCTGAAGTTGGTCATGGAGGCGATCCAACAGGCCACAGGTAATATTGTTAATGCTGGTGACTGAAACTCACCATTTTACACTAAAGAGTAAAATGAGTGCGTCTGACAGCCTTTGTTTCTATGTTGTTATGTTTCAGTGGCAAAAAGGGAAATCTTGGGCATCATGAACAAATGCATAGTCAAACCAAGAGGGACAAGGAAAGAGAACGGACCCGTCATCGGTAGGTGTTGTGTTTGATTATGTTTAAATGTATAGATATTGTGTTCTGATGTGAGTTGCATTCTGCCTCCAGAAACTGTCCGGGTGCCTGTTTCTAGACGAGCTCGCTTTGTTGGTCCCGGAGGCTACAACCTCCGCAGGTTACAAGCTCAAACAGGTATTACTCATGTGAACTAAAGACCCGATTCAAGTGAATCAGAAAACCAACTAGGACTGTGATGTCTTTGTCGATGAAGTGGAACTTAAGGAGAATCACATGAAAGTGTTTCTCACTTTTTGTTTTTTTCTCCTGAAGGTGTGACAATAAGTCAGGTGGATGAGGAGACTTTCTCTGTGTTCGCTCCGTCACCGGGAGCCATGAACGAAGCTCAAGACTTCATCAGCGAGATCTGCAAAGATGATGTGAGTCTGCAAAACATTTAGGAGCATCTAATAATTCCAGAAATGTAATCTATTGTCTGAAATATCAAAATACAAGAATATAAATATCTATAGATCAAATAAAAACTTAATATCCATACATTTACGTCTCTATACATATACAGAGTATGCGCATGAACGTGCATGTATGTTTTTTCTGTTTTGCAGCAGGAACAGCAGCTGGAGTTTGGAGCCATCTACACTGGCACCATCACTGAAATAAGGTAAACGAACACATTGGGTTTTTGACCGTAAAACACGCCTGTAATCAGTTCTCAGACCTTTAGCGTTCACACAAGTCCTACGTGCTTTTCCTCCCCTGCTACAGAGACATTGGTGTGATGGTGAAACTTTATCCCAACATGAGCGCCGTCCTGCTGCACAACTCACAACTGGACCACAAACGGGTTGGTGAATTTGCCTCTGCATACTGTGTGTCTATGTTTCTATTCCTGAGCTCATTTCTTTGTATTTTTTTGTTTTAGATCAAACATCCAAGTGCTTTGGGTTTAGATGTGGGACAGCAGATACAGGTACGTGTCCTTAACTGCTAGCTGAACTTTCAAAAGTAGTCTCCTCTCTTTTCTATTTCCGCTCGTCTCTAACTGGAGTTCTGTCATCAGGTCAAGTACTTCGGACGTGACCCGACGGACGGTAGAATGAGACTCTCCCGCAAGGTGCTCCAGTCTCCTGCTGCAACCATCGTCAAGACATTAAGTGAGAAACAGAGCATCTCCATGGGTTCAAACGGCAGCCAGCCGACCGGCACCGAATCATGACACGTCAACAGAAGAGACTGACTTCTGTGAAAGAAGAAAAGAAGAAAATACTCAAGCGAGTCCTGGTGAGAAATCAGCCAAACCAAGATCATCGGATTTTGTCACAAACTGAACCAGTGTTGTTCATAAAGAACGTTTCCCAGTTGTTGTGGGTATGGACGTGATAAAACTGCTCCGGAAACCACTTCACCGTAGTGTCCTGCTTCGATGGCTGTGCACAAACCTTAAATAATAATGAGTGTGCGACATATCATCTGAGTATCCTCTTAAATTTTCACCTCAGCCATCAACAGCATCTAGTGGAGGGTTTATTTTAGATTTCATCAAAACCGTCATGTTGCAGCGTTTACCTGCAGATCTACAACAACAATGGTTTTATTTATCTGTGTGATAATGTTGCATCTTGCTGTAAAGAACTTACAAGCAAAGAGATAAATGTCCCAATTCTTTTTCTTTCTTTTTTTTAATTATATTCTCTCTTTATTGTGCGTTGTTTATAATATATGTAAATAAATCAATAACTGGTTGTTGTGTTAAGCTTCACATTCACTTCTAGCAAAAATTATCATGCACACACGATTTCGCCCAAGACAATCATGTCAAAAAGAGTCAGCAGAGTAGAGCTGTGATCCTGCTCTGGAGCCAGGTTCACATTCGCTTCTCGTCCAAGAGCATTGTGATGCCATCAGTGAGAACTTGCAAACTGCAGCTATTGTGAGAACTCGCTGACGATGATTACAGAGGACATTTAGAGTAAAAACACGGTGTAAATGACACCATTTTGAGTCAAATTTGAATGTCGGGGTTTACAGACACTTGGATGAAGCCACAGTAGCACTATGGAGGCATGTTATGTGTTTTTTCTGTTGTTTTTTACATTTGAAGAAGTGGTTTACCATAGACTTCAACTGTATTGGATTTGGCTGCAACGCTGTTTACCCCTGAAAGTGTTTTGTGGACTCAAACACTTCACCCACCCCCTCCATCGGCTTAGTTGTGAGTAGATAATGAGTTAATTTTCATTTTCCTGTGAACTATCCCTTTAAGTGATGACTTTCCCCAGTGTGTGGATCAATAAAGTTTTTATCTTATCTTTTAATTTACCCTGTGTGTGGTTTTTTGACGTCCCTGTGCAGCACCTTGAATCTACCTGTGTGCATGAACGCATCTTTGCAAACACAAGTGCATTATCTGTATCTGTGAGTGAGCAGTTCAGCAGTGCAGCACCGACACGTTCAAATCTGCTGTAATAAAAACAAACAGCTTAAAGAAACAGCATCTGCTTCCTCTCACGTCTGCAGGGGAACCGCCGCCGTTACCGCTGCTCGCCGGTGGGTGGCGCGTTGAGCCCGCGACGCCGCGGCTTTCCCATTGGCCGGTTCCGCTCGGGGGGGGCGGAGACCCCGCAGCGCCTGATTGACGTCGAGGAAGAAAAAGAACACAAGATCGGATTACAAGATGGCGGAGTGTGGACGTTAGCGAGGAGGCCGCAGGAGTTGTTGTGCTCTGCGCGATTTCACACTTTGAGAAGAAGCCTCCGCTCGAGCCGCCTCACGCCCGGCGAGTTATGCGTTTGTGAAACCGCCACAGGTTAATTTCCCCGCTGCTGTGAACCGTAACATGCGGGAAACACCGTTCACAGGTCGCGGGTAGGAAAACACTAACAGACGGGGGTGAGGTGAGAGCTTGTTAGCAGCCCCAGCTAGCCTGCTAGCTCCGACTCGGCTAACCATGTCGGACACTCGGCGGCGGGTGAAGGTGTACACGCTAAACGAAGACCGGCAGTGGGACGACCGGGGCACCGGGCACGTCTCGTCCACCTTCGTTGAGCGACTAAAGGGCATTTCGTTGTTAGTTCGGGCCGAATCAGACGGTAAGTTCCCGGTTAGCATAGCCGCGTTGACGTTACGTCGGCTAACGTTAGCATGCTAGCTCGGCCAGAATGCCCCCTGTGCACACTTTGATCAACTTCTTGGGGGTTATTTATTTTTTTGAACGTGTGCTGTAGTGTTTAAAGCGAACACTGTTAGATTATTGCAGCGATCGGCGTTAGCCTCTCCTGGAGCTAACAGCCTTTCATTTGCTGTGTAGCTGGTGCTAGCGAGCTCGATAGCGGAGCAGGCTACAGGATCCCAGTAGCATGTGGGGCCTCAAAGTCTGGTTTGTAACGCACCAACTTGTTATTGCTCTGGATAGTAAACCGTCCTGTGTTCACACTGAGATCCCAGCACATGTATAATTCTGTCAACAGCTGATGGGAGTATTACACTGCTCGTTTTTTAAAAAAAGTTAATTTAATATTTCTGCCTCACTGTTCTTTTCTCTCTACTTGCCGAGATTTGCTCTGTTACCATTAATTGACCTTTACCTCCAGGAGCTGTTTTAAGTTGCACAAAGTGTTAAGTGCTTGTACCCTAATCTTTGTGTTTTCAGGATCACTACTGTTGGAGTCGAAGATAAGCCCGAATACAGCCTATCAGAAACAACAGGTAACACAGACCGCCTGAGTCTTAATGGGCCTAAAGAAGGCTTGAACATAACACATCTGTTAGATCAAAAGTCTCTGTCATGTTCAATTCATGTCGTTTTGTGTGAATCGATTCAACGTGTCGACTTGTTGCTGAACGGTTACTGATGCAATGATAAAGTGCAGACAATGGAAATTCACTATCTGAAAGCCAACTTGGTAGAAAGGAATAGGGCCGCTCGCATAATTGGTGTTTACAGAAAGCTGTTGAAGAAACAAGCCACATAGTTGAACATAACATATCTGAGGCAAATGTTTACATCTTGTTATAAAAAGTGGTATAATCTGGCCTTTTTAAGGACTTCAGGTGTGAACAGTAAGAGCTTGTGTAACTCTGTTGGTTTTGAGTGTGTAACCTCCGTGTGAGAGTGCATGTGAGGATACGGCAGTGTATCCTGTGAATATGCTGATAAGCATATTGTGTACAGTCTGATGTTTCCTCCTCTTTCCAGGACACGCTAATTGTCTGGTCCGAAGCAGATAACTATGACCTTGCCCTAAGTTTCCAAGAGAAGGCTGGATGTGATGAGATCTGGGAGAAGATTTGTCAGGTAAAAACAACTCTGTTTTAATAGGAGGTTGTAAATTTATGCTCCTTGTTTAATTGTTTAATACGTTTTTAAACAATTTTCTAATGCTCAGGTTCAAGGCAAGGACCCTGCCCTGGACATCACCCAGGATCCCATTGATGAGTCAGAGGAGGAACGCTTTGAGGAGATCCCAGAGACGAGCCACCTGGTGGAGCTCCCTCCATGCGAACTAAGTCGACTGGAGGAGATAGCTGACCTGGTTACATCTGTCCTGTCTTCCCCCATCCGGAGGGAGAAACTCGCCTTGGCCCTGATGAGCGAGGGCTACATCAAGAAACTCCTGGGACTCTTCAGAGTATGTGAAGACCTGGACAACAGAGAGGGCCTTCATCACCTTTATGAGATTGTCCGAGGTGTCTTGTTCCTCAACAAAGCGGCCCTCTTTGAGGTGATGTTCTCTGACGACTGCATCATGGACGTGGTTGGCTGCCTTGAGTATGACCCAGCGCTGGTTCAGCCTAAACGGCACCGGGAGTTTTTGACCAAGACGGCAAAGTTTAAGGAGGTGATCCCTATCACGGACTCAGAGCTGCGGCAGAAGATCCACCAGACCTACCGGGTGCAGTACATCCAGGACATCATCCTGCCCACGCCATCCGTCTTTGAGGAGAACTTCATGTCCACACTCAACTCCTTCATCTTCTTCAACAAGGTGGAGATTGTCAGTATGTTGCAGGTAAGGATCCATCCATCAACAAGCCCTCATCTAACGGTCCATTGCAAGTTGAACACTTCTGCATTAACAATACTTTGATGAATCTAGTGTATTTCAGCTTGTATCTCATTTCCACTGTGCTGCCTATGACTGAAATCTGTTTGACTACCTACCCTCCCTGTAGTTCCGGACAATAACACTATGAAATGAATATTTGAATTTTTAATCATAATTTGTGTTTCCATACGCAGGGTATAAGGCTTCTTGGTGAGAGATGTGTCATCATCTTGAGTTTTGTATTGTGATGATTTGACCATTAAAATGAGAAAATACCAAACTTCACGTCTATCTTATTACTTAAGTATTTGTCAGTGTGTTCAGATCTCAAGCATGTGTTGATTGAGAAAAAATATCACCATACAATCATTATCATGATGCTAACTATGCCTTACCATCCAATAATTCCACATCCCAGACAGACCAGTCCATCTGTGTAGGTGCAAAGTGTTGGACATCCAATTATTGTTTCAAGGTTAACAAGTGATGTGTCTCTAAGAATCATGTTTTTTTTCTGTGTTGTTGGAATGTACAATTTTTGATTCATGTTGCCTTTAATGTTTCAGGCTTTTATTTGCCGTCCTTAACTGTATTTTCCTTTTTTATATTAAATATGTCTTCTTTTGATGTTTTTATGTTCAAACCCTGTTTTTCCTGTATCTCAGGAGGACGAGAAGTTCCTAACAGAGGTCTTCGCACAGCTCACGGACGAAGCCACGGACGACAGTAAAAGAAGAGAGCTTGTAAGTAAAAAATCTCTTGGTCAGATGTTGATTACATTTTGTGAAATGTTTGGTTGTATTTAAATATTCTATTGTAAAGTTAGCTTTTATTAGAATATAATTGAAAGCCTTTATAGTCAAGGGAAAGCAGAAATTAGATGTGCTACCTCTAAGGTGCAAATACAAGAACTAGTTTGAAATCACAAACTAATAAATACAATATTAATAAATGCATAAATATTGTTGTGATGTTGAAATGTGTACTGTTTTGTTGTTACATAGATTCATTCGGCTGTAATGCTATTTCTTTTTATTGGTTAATTATTCACTCAGTTTTCTGGACTGCTTTTTGATGCAAATGACCTTTCTCTTCCTGCTTGTTGTACAACAACTTGGCAGAGTGTCATTCATTCAACACTGTAGACTCGCCAAGAGTGAAAAGAGAGAATTCAATTGATTGGTCTGTGCAGTTGTTTATTCAACTTCAATGAGAAATTGAATTTTAGTGTTTGAGAAATTGAAATTTCCAATACTTGTGTGTTTTTCTAATTATCATCTGCATTGATGTATTAAATGCTAAATTACTATCTGCTCTTTTTTTTGTCTTCAGGTAAATTTTGTCAAGGAATTCTGTGCGTTTTCACAAACGTTGCAGCCACAAAACAGAGACGCCTTCTTCAAAACTCTGGCAAATCTTGGCATCTTACCTGCTCTAGAAATAGTCATGGTATGTTGTATACTTTTCTATGAATACACAGGTGGGTAAAAAAACTGTAGAAACGTTTTTTCAACTTTGATTCTTCTGCTCAGGGAATGGATGACCTGCAGGTGAGAGCAGCAGCCACAGACATCTTCTCGTACCTGGTGGAATTCAGCCCCTCCATGGTCAGAGAGTTTGTCATGCAGGAGCCACAGCAGACAGATGACGTAAGCATCTTTACTTCACCATCTACACACGTTCCCGTACTTTTTCGATTCAATGGAGGAGTTTGGTCAGACCTGGATTACATAACTCAAACCAAAGAGGATACAAGGCAGCCGATTGGCCACTAGCTGTTTGGTATAATAACATTATTTACAGGCTTATGTTGGTTTGACATGGAATCACCATTCCGTGAAATTAGTGTCCTTCCAGCGAGCTTAAAGTTGCTTTAGTGTCATTAAATGTTTTAGTTGAATTTGTCTTGTAATCTGAATGCCCCATTGTAACAACTACATTATGTTAACTGTGTCTTTTTCTGTGTGTGTGTTTTTAATTCTAGGACGTTCTGCTGATAAACGTTGTCATCAAGCAGATGATTTGTGACTCCGACCCCGAGCTAGGAGGCGCTGTCCAGCTGATGGGTCTGCTCAGGACGCTCATCGACCCAGAGAACATGCTTGCGTCCACAAATGTAAAACATGTGCACGCAACTTTAAATGTAGACTAGTTGTACAATTATGTATTGATGAACAGGATCATTTGTTGAACACCTACACACATCTTTGTAGGGTAACTTCTCAAATGTATTCTCCTGTTTAAAACTTGGTGCCTCCAAAACACATTGTTGACAGCTGTGTAAACTGTAAATCTCATTTGCTCTGCCCAACAACACAACATCAACAAGTTTCTTGTCCCTTCTCCTTTTAGAAAACAGAGAAGACTGAATTCCTGAGTTTCTTCTACAAGTACTGCATGCATGTCCTGACTGCTCCTCTGCTGGCCAACACTGCACATGATAAAAACTCAAAAGGTGATTTGAGCAGCGAGTTCAAATAAAGTGGAATGTTTCAGAATAAGATGATAGAGAATTTGATGACTGTTCTCTGTGTTTTTCAGATCTGCAGGAGGGATCTACGAAGATCAACCCCGTCTGTCCAGGTGAGTGTTAATTATCTCAAACTCAACCAGGAACCACTGCAAAGTATTTTATATTGTGCGTGTCAGAGTTGGCTGGAACTAATACTTGTATCAGAGAGTAGCATCAGATTTTATTTCAGTTGTGTCTCATATTTTTATCACCGGCACTCATCAAAAACGGACTTAAATGATGTTTGTCAAATGAACAGTTTCAGGGTTTCTAAGTATTATGAGAGGTGTGTTTATTAAAGCTGGATAATAAGATGTGATTGTATTTTCTATTACTGAATGAATTGAATAACAGAAACACGTCTCTCTGGCATGACTCAATGGTGTTATGGGGAATTTGGAATTGTTTCATTTAGAGCAGATTTTTGAGGCTAATGATGATTTGTATATTACAAAACCAGGGAATGATTCCTAAGAGATTCCTATTGAACCCTTAAGTCAAAGAAATGTAATACGGTTTAATTATTAACTTTATTATAAATACAAAATAATATAGAACTTGAATATAGAAAATAAGCACCATTTTGTGATAACTGTGGAACATAAATACAAATCTTTTCTGCATGGTTTATTCTGTAAATATAGTTTTCATGATAGCAAATCCCCTAAATCAGGCAGGTTGTGACGTTGTGTATCTGTAATGTCCTAAAGTAGATTTGTTGTTTTTGTGTAGACAACTTCCAGACAGCTCAGCTGCTGGCACTGATCCTGGAGCTTCTCACCTTCTGTGTGGAGCATCACACCTATCACATCAAGACCTACATCATGAACAAAGACCTACTCAGGAGAGTGCTGGTGCTTATGAACTCAAAGCACACCTTCCTTGCTCTTTGTGAGTCCCCGCATACACGACATCTGATCACACAAGTGCACACACACACCTTTCTGCTTCTTTGTCTTGGGATTTTTTCTTTAAACGTTCTCAGTTGTAAACAGCTATTATTTTGAGCTGTGGATCTGCTTTATGTATCCAACCTCACAGCATCGACATTGTCCTATTTTTCTTCTGAGTTTAATACAAACGTGGCTTCGTTTGACAAAGGTTTCTTGTGTTTTGGTTCAAGGTGCCCTGCGTTTCATGCGCAGGATCATCGGTCTGAAGGATGAGTACTACAACCGCTACATCATCAAAGGGAACCTGTTTGAGCCTGTCATTAATGCCCTGCTGGACAACGGCACCCGATACAACCTCCTCAACTCAGCCATCATAGAGCTCTTTGAGTTCATCAAAGTGGTGCGCAAACACACCTCAATGAACACTGTGTTGACTCGCATTGTGTTTGAACATGGCACTGACGCCGGGTTGTTTGTGATCTCCACCATCTCTTCTCTTTCCAGGAGGACATCAAATCTCTCATAGCTCACATTGTGGATAATTTCTACAAAGCACTTGAATCCATCGAGTACGTCCAGACTTTCAAGGGCTTGAAAGGTCGATACGAGCAGGAAAAAGACCGGCTGAGTCAGAGGCTCAACAGGTCAGTAGATGGATCGGACACAACGGTCAAACCGCCGCTGGCATCACCAAAAACTCTGTTAATTTTCAAAGGGCCTGATCAACAGTCACTGACCAAAAGTTCTCGACTCACAATTGGACGACCTACAACCTTTTGTCGAATGTTGTTTGTGAAAATGCTTAAGTGACGTATTTTAGACAAATGCTTGTGATTGGCCCGACATGTCTCAGGTCAGATCTGTCTGAACAAGAGGAGGAGGTCCAGGTTTCCAGTCAGATTAGTGCAGTTATCTAATATTCCCACACGCCTTTCTGTAAATTACTGGACTTCATTAAACAAATTTTTCTTGTACAGATATCGCAGAGATGCGCGGTCGTTGGACGAGGATGAAGAGTTGTGGTTCAATGACGACGACGATGATGACGATGGAGATGCCGTGGAGAAGAGGATGGAGGATGACTTCTCGGACAGCTACGGCAAGTACATGGAAGCCAAAAAAGGTACGTTTCACCGGTATCCCTGTATTTATCATCCTGGAAACTTTCCTCACATCGTTACCCTTCTGAAAGTCTGATGTTCACACTGTTCCTGCAGGAGCTGCCAACGGAGCTAATGGTGCCAACAACAACAACAACGGGAAAGCTGCTGTGATTCCGCCTTCATCACCAACCGTCACTCCCAACAACAGTTCAACTTCGTCTGTGAAAACAGTTGCTCTTCCTGCCACTCCAGTAGTTAAGGTAATTGGAGCAGTGTTCACTCCGGGGAAGAGGCGCTTCTTTTACTGCCGACCTTTACACACACAAAAAAAACTATATCAGACACTGGAGGAGAGGAAAAGAGAAAAAGCATCATGTCTCTTTCAAAAGTCAGTAACTTACTCAACTCCCCGCCCGCACTTTCCACAGTAGCAACAATCCAACATTGTTGCTACTGTGAAATCCTAAATTTGAGGTATGGGAAGACTGACTTAATTGTTTTGGGGGGGCGTATAGTATGTCAGAAACCAAAGTTTATTCCACACAGTCAGCTAGGTCTTAAAGTCACAGGTCTAAAATCCAATAATTGTAATTTTGGGCCTAAAAGAATCTTAAATGTGTTAAATATATATATATATATATCTTAAGTATGTTTGGTCAGTCCTAATTATGTTAAGGTCATTTTAATGTTTCTTCAGTCGCCTTTAAAATTCTAATATTTTGTTAGAAGTGATTTGATGGTCAACCACACAGATGTTAATGCTCTTTAAGAAAACTACAAACAACTTTGACCTGATAACAGTGGTAGAAATATGAGTGATTACAGTGGATAGCGGTGGTTCTGCCTTTTTTCATCTTGTCGTCCTTTTTGTTGTTTCTCTTAGACCGCTCTGGTTGGTTTGGTGGACTACCCAGATGATGAGGATGACGAGGAGGAAGAAGATGAGGAGGAAGAGCAGTCTCCGAGGAAGCGGCCCCGTCTGAGCTCTTAAGGCTAATTGTCCTCCTGTTTGGTCGTGGTGGGCGGACACAGAGTCCCTCCCATCCTCCCTCCTTTGGTCGTCTCATTGGTCCTGGGCTTGCCTGCGGCACCCGTCAGTCTCACTGAGGAGACGGGAAAAGATGAGCTCTCACCTCACTCAGTCCCTCCCTATTTCTGCTCCTCCTTCCTCCTCAGCGGGAGGAGATGGAGAGTTTCTCCTTCACTGGAAACAAAGACAGATCCCTCTGTTCCTTCAGCCCGTCAATTATATCTCTTCCTTTTTACCGACAGCCTCCACTAGGAGATCCCGAAACCTCGTTTCTTCCTCCTGCCTTCTCCTCTGTTTCACCACACTCCCCTGTTCTCCTAGTCCACACCTCTCTCTGAACTCCTTTCTTTCTCCTTCTCATCCACCATCCTACGCAGTGACCAGAGAGGCTGCTGGGGGGGGGAACACAGTGCCAAGGCGGTTCCCAGCTCTGCACTGTTGCTATAGCAACAGTGGCAAGGAAGCTGCGGTACTACAGCAACCCCACAGGAACCCTCCTCACACGTCCTCATTTGAACTCTCCCTTCCATCTTTCTCGAACCCGAACCGGTGAGCTCTAGAGACAGAGGAAGCCAGGACACAAGCAGCCAGTGTGCGAACTGTTCAGGAGGCCAGTCAGGCTAGCAGGACTAGCCGTTATAGTTATAGGAAGCTTGACTGGCAGAAGCAGTGTGTGCACCGCCGCTGCCACAGAACTATTCACTCTTGTTGGGGACAAGAAGGATCCAGGCAGCACTGAAGAAACAAAACACGGAGCGACAGGGGAGGGAACAAACGACAAAAAATGTACCAGGATGAAAACGGACCCAGAGAAGCAGGACTCAGACCTTCAGAAGCCATGGTGTCTGTTTGGCCACGGCACACACACACCAAACACAACACAGCGTCTCACGTGCAGGACTGCGTTAGCCAGAGATCCTGTATTTCATGACTTTGTTAAACAGTACTGTACAGATGTTTTTTTTCCTTTTTAATCATTTGCCCTAGACCTGATTTTGAAAGGGGAGAGAGACTCCGACCTGACCTGTGTATCTTTTTTTGTTGTCGTCGCACAAGAAGGTGGAGTCGCTGTTCACCCTTTCAGTCCAGTACATTTGATTCAATGTAAAATGCTGGTTTTAAAAAATAACGTATTAAACTGCAGTAAAGTCATTTTTGCAGCCAACAGTTCGAGGATGTCTGACGTTTTGTATTTTATGTGGATTGAAGAATTTAGCGGCCTCATTGTGACGCACACATTACCCGTCTTTCACCCGAGATGATTCTGGTGTCATGAGCGATTTTTATCCCTGTTTGAAGGACGACAATTTTCAGAGCCAGGCCAAATCCAAGTTTTTATTTGAGTTCCACAGTTTGACGTCTTCCTTTGGCCTGTCCACAAAAACAACTGCACATCAATATGACTTCTTATTTTTACCATTTTAAGCCAAACCCCATGAACGGATGAGCTGTTTTTATTAGTTAAGATTAAGATGATTCCAATCCAGAGTCGGATGCCATGCAGCATTAGAGTCAAACAGGAGTCGTGCAGGGGGAACATTTTCCAGACACCTTCTCAGATACGGGTTTGACGAATGCCGGAGGGCGATGAGGCATTTCAGTGTCAGGTCCAAAACATTTCTTGTGTCGAGGCCGCTGAGGGGAGTCAGACTGGATCACTAACTTAAATCTACAACCCGGAGTAAAAGGATTATGGCCAGTGTGCGTTTAGGTGAGCAGTGAAATTCTTTCCTCCTGTCTGTTCGTGTTGCTCAACAATATGACTGTTCATGCGCTCCCTTGATGAACTTGTATTAAGTGCATTTACTACCATTATCCAACATTTGTATGAATTTGATAAGTTTTGAAATTAAATGTGACCCTGACACTGAAATTGTGAATTGAGCTTTGTTTTGAAAGACACAATGATTTGGCATTGGAGCTAGAAAATGTTCTGAATGAGGCCAAATGTTTGTATCTGATCAAATCTCACAAATTTGACTCTTGGTACCTGAATACTTTTCTTTTTAGGATATTTCCTCTTTCTAAATTCATTTGTTGTAGGAAAAGACAGTTTTTTATTTTGAAAAGGACATTAATGGGTAAGGACAAAGTTTCATTTTTTGTTTTTTCCCTCTTCAACTTGGTGAGATTGAGCCACTGCTCGAGTAAAACTGCTAACAGACAAACAACCCAATTACAACAGAGTAGCTTCACAGTTTCTATGAATTCAAAAAATCTGGAGTCCAGGTTGTTTCTATAAAATGTGATTTATTAAACAGCAGACCTGATAGCAATGTTACATAGAAACTGCATCATGATTGCTTAAAGTGAAGACTGCAGATTACGGCGTTCCTAGTAGAAAGCGTGACGCGGTTCTCTTGGCTCCTTGAACACACGGCGGCGTGCTCTTTGTGACAACGTCCACGGCGCCCTCCCTCCGAGCTGAGACTGTTCTCAGCTTTGGGATGTACTCGCTAACGACAGTGGGGAAACAAGACTGAACACCTGTGCTGGCTAATGTCACCACCACGCTGGACTATCGCAATAAAGTGCTCTCCCACATTCACTGGGCCGCTGGACAGATGCATGCAATTATATTTTTGTGGACATTATACAGTGGGTCAGTTTTGCAATTCAATTTGAGCAGTCCACATTTAATGTCATCCTCTGTGCTGAATGAGGAGCGACGTGCTGGACACAGGCCTCGTACATCTAGTGAAGGAAAAGTAATCGGAGTTCTCCACTGGTAACGTCAGCATGTTGCCTGACGTTCTCTGAATTCTCTTGTTCAAACATTAGTAATTAACAGATCATATAATACTTGTGTGGCCCTGGTATGAGTGGATTCTGCCACACACTGGTACTTTCACAAAATAAAATGTGCCAGTTCTCCTCTGTAGACCAACAGGAGAAAAGCTCCGGGTTCGGGAAGATCTCATACTTTTGGTGTTTCTTTGGGTAGTATCTTGAAATGTGTCGTGTGGAGTAAACTATCTGATGGACGGAGGTAAAGTAAAGGTTGTAAGGTGTTTGATCCCCGGAGTAAAGTCGGAGGGGGAAGTTACTTCTTGATCACTTCCTCTTTCAGCTTGTCGGCCAGATGTTTTCTCTTCTGGAGCTTCTTCCTCTCCTCAGCAGATATCTCCTGTGTGAAAAGACCACACAGTCAGGTTGACACCTTTACTGACGACATAACCACCAGCACGGCTTGAAACTAAAAGGTGAAGGGTAGAAAAAGCAGCGAGAAGACGACTAAGATACAACACAGCACACGAGTACAAACTGGAAAAGTATATGAGACGAGCCGGGGTGGAAAATGTAGCTATGCCACACCTACCTAAAATGCTCGCTTTCATTTCAAGACCCTCATCAAACCCACTGTCTTTCTTAGTGGAGGCAATTTCAGTCAATAAAACCTCTTGGGGCTTAAATTTGAACTTTTAAGCCAAGTCAAAAGAGCACAGACGGCAAACAATTCCTTCTCCGTGCTTGAGAAGTGGCGATGGAAGACTTTAGGTCAGGTTTTGTGAGGACAAGAGGAACAAAGGGGAGAGGGAACCACACACACACACAACACTTCAGCCATGAACGACTACACGTGTTCACGTCCGGCAGAGGCAGCTGGCGGATCACCTTCTGTCTGGAGGAGTTAGCAGAGTGCTGTGCAGGAGAAGGCGCAGGAAGAGGAGGGGTACAGGCCCCGTTCCTCTGGGACTGTCCCACTGCCTCCTGACAGGCCCGACACAGACGGAGGGAAGTGAAGAACAGGAATAAGTAAATAAGTGAATAAATAAATGAGTCAGAAGGAAGAATAAGGGAAATTAGGAGGAAAATGTCAGTTGAAATCATTTTGTTAGTTTTTATGTCCCATGGTCTCGTGTTGAGGAAATTACCCACTTGTATTTGTTTTCCTTTATCAATAAATGTCTACAGGAAAACAAAATTATACAAAATACATTGGCTTCATCTTGTTAAGGATAATTCAACACACTGTCAAAGAGAAAACCACTGAGCAGAGGATGAAAGGGAGTTAGGTGGATTGGATTGTAGTGGAGGAGTGGGCTGTATGTACCGGGGTGGTGGTGGGTGCTGGTGTGGGGGCTGGTGTGGGGGCCTCCTGTGATGTGGTGGTCTGCTTGGATTTCTGCTGCTCCTTCTTCAGCGCGTGCAGCTTGTCTCGCTGCTGACAGAGATATGCTGCCCTCTGCTGGAGCTGCTCCTGCTGTGACACTGACAACTCCTGCAGGAGAGAGAGAACAAGTTCACCAGCAACTCAGAGCAGCCACAAGCAAGCACGGTGAACTTTACTCAGACAACTCCTTCCCAACTATTTCAAAACAATATAAATGTGTTATTTATTTTTTCTGCAAGCTCCTTGTTGATGTTTTACTTGATAATAAATGTACGAAAAATAACAGTAGTGAAGAAGGAGGAAATGTAGGATTTTGGGAACACTACAGGAGGAAACAGGGAACATTGTCCGTGTACCGAGTCTGTGAACCATCAAACTCCGTTAAAGAGGAACTGCTGTTTTATGTTAAAGGAGTTGCAAAGTGTTGCTTTAACCTGGAAAATCATTTAAGCAGATTTCCGACATGTCCTGCGGAGGATCAAGATTAAGATTAAGATTCCTGTATTGTCTCCGGACTATTGGTCTCTGGATTTTCTCTACAGTTTCAAACAAGTACAATGCAGCAGGAAGTTAGCACTTTGTAGTTTGGCTTTCTTGAAGAAAATTGTACTTTCTTGATTCTTGTTGTTCTGGGTTTGTACCCTCATGGTTAAATGCACTTATTGTGAGTCGCTTTGGATAAAAGCATCAGCTAAATGTAATGTAATGTAATAACAGTTCTCTGCTCAGGCACGTTCACAACAGCTTGAAATTCTCCACAGGATTCAGGTGAGGGGGGGGTGCAGCAGGCGGAGGCAGGATGTGACATGTCTCTAACCCATATCTCTGATTTTGTTTACAGACACCGATTCATGGTTGGTGTCTTCTTCTTGTGTGGCTCTGCTTTTTTGTGCAGAGATATTTGTTATCTTTTTGTTTTGTGTGACCCTCACAGAATGACTGACATGTCCCACGCTGCCCCTCACAGATGGTGCAGCAGGCTCACAGACTCACAGTAAATGGCTTAGAGAAGCCAGCCTCCCTGTGGGCCTCCTCCAGACACGTCTCGGCCGCAGTCTGGCTCCTGCTGCTCTGCTCCGTGGTCCGAGGGCCGCTGCTGGCGGACGGCTCGCCGGACTTTACTGGAGCTCTCACCGCTGGAAGGACTCTGGACTCCGCACTGCTACAATCTGAACACACGTGTTTAAATCAGTTTGGTAACTTGTGACTCTCTCAGGTTGGTCAGTAAATGACAACGCAGTTAAAATACATTAATGCCTGTAACCCACACTTTCCTTCAGAGGTTAATGAGGTTTTGAAAACTATAATTTGAATTTAATTAAGGTTTTACCAAGATTAAAATAAAAGTAGTAAACCAGCAAAGTGTGTTGGGGACTTTCAATAAAACAAAAGAAGACGAGCTCAGAGATGGCGATGAAGAGTTAACTGTTTTTCGGAGTTACCTGGTATGAGTTTGGACGAGGACCTGCCCTTAGCTGAACCTTTTTCATCTCCACCTCCGGGGTCAGTTGTCTTCCTCTCGTCTTTTCTGACAGGGTTGACTTTGACCTGGACACAAGGACCCACAGGATTTACTACATGTTGCACCTATGACACAAACATAACAATAAATTCAGCCCATTACTGCAAAAATACTAATGCTGGAAAACAGAAACTACAACATAATCTACAGTCCTGAGATGGTAGACCTCAAATTGACCTGATTCTCTGTCTGCTTTTGCTGGCAGCTGAGCAGAACTTGTTCTTTGACTTCAAATCTCTGATTAGTAACAACCTGTATCAATACTTAAAAGGCTATTTCAGATCGTTAATAGCAAGTCAGATACATTATGTTCCAGTCACCGTGCAGCAAACATTTTTTAATCCTTTGATGCATTACGTGCGACCTAATTGACCGGCTTTAAAACTACAAAGCTACTACATGACCAACTTGCTACGAGGCTATCAGACAGCTTCCACGTGTCCTCAGGGTGCACCGATACCTTGGGTTTGAATTTTGAATTTCATACCGATACAAAAATCGTATAAAAAGAACTTCCATTTTCTACCCAATTCAAATATACTCAGTATTACATTTGCACGCTGTGGAATGGTATCAATGCATCCTCGGGATTGGGCAGAAAACTCCTATGATCAGATCACTGATGGTTCAGTTACCCGATTAAATTCAGTGGCAGTGTTTCCGTTCACTAGTGGGGTGAGGTGACCATTACTGCTGCTGCTGCCTCTGCTGTCACCGTTCCCCTCAGCTTTAGCCTTAGCATGAAATGAATACCGCATTAGAGAAAGTGTCACATTATATGATTGATGATGGGACTTTAACGGGGAAAAGGGAATGTCGGCAATAACCATTCTGCATTGGTAGCATCAGGCACGACACACAAAAAACAATCAAAGGTTTTGTGTGCTGTGCAGAAGCACAGGGTTCACATGAGGTGCCGCAGTTTGGCTGCTCCACGGATCTTGATCTGATTTGGCGCACGCAGCTCATGATGTCTTACCTTGGCATTGGTGCGTGGCTGGCTGGGAGCAGAGGTGGTATTCTGGGATCTGCCGCTCTCTGCCACTGGCCTATCAGAGCAGTCGCTGGAGGTGGAACCAACCTCCTCCTCGAACAGCTGCCTCCTGGACATTTGCTCTTCATACTCCTCTTTTGATTTTCTGAGATCAGGGTAGCAGGAGAGAAAAAAATGTTTTTTTTTAAACTTTACAGTTGTACCAGTGCTACGTGTAAATTAGTTCAAGCAAAATTCATTAATTTGGCAAAGGCTGAAACTGAAAAATTCCACAACAGAGCATTCAAGGGCCCTTTTAACAGTTTCAGGGTATGTTTAGTAAACTAGGTGTGATAATAGCCATGTAAATCGAATGTTAAGCAGGTTCCATTGTTCTGTTAACCTTTGTCCATTGGCTCAAATGAACTAGATACTAGAATAAGACAAGAACGTCAGGGATTTCCTCAATGGGCAACACTCTGCCCTGGCTTGCTTACCCACGGCACCACACACGAATCCTTTAATTGATTGATTTAACAGCTTTAATTGCCTTAGAGGTGATTTCCGCAAAGCATTTACCAGTAGGTACAGATAGAGGGAGAGACCAGGGAAAAGAGCGAGAGGAGGATGGTGTATCGTTTCCTTTTTCCAAGAAAGGCTGCACAGGATAAGCAAGTCGTTATATGATGAAGTGTTTCATGTAACTGATGATTAAGATTTACACCAACATGATGAACAATCTCAGAGTCGGTGGCTTTATGATTTGTCTTTTCAGAGGTGCTCACAATTATCCAGCAAGACAAATATGTGACAAGTATAGTTGCATTTGAGCCTTTTCAGAAGCTGCTCTATACCTGTGCTCTAAAATTATATTAAAGTGAAGAGCAACTCTTCAAACCACTTGATTTCATGTCAGTAAAGAATGAAAATCAACTTTCAGACTTGTCCATGATTCAGATCCATCACAGAAAACATGTAAGAGTCTCATGGTTTGATGAAAGTTGCAATCAGGGACTTAAGGTAAACTATTCTGTCACAGTGCAATCGGCTGCTTGAGGAAGGTCAGTTACACGAAAGCACAGCTTGTCAGAAAATGTATCTCAGAAAACAACAAGCAAACACAAAAAGAAAATTTGTCTCCCTGAGCAGATTTTCAGATCAAACCCGTGGGGGTGTGGACGGGAGGACATGCTGGATAATGCAGTGCTAGTAAACAGCCAGGGTTCAGTGTTAAGACAAAGGGATAAAATTACTATTTTCTCAGTTGCTTGTTTAGTGTCAGTCTCTCCAACCTAAATTAGCTGGACCCTAAGGAGCTTAACTGCGTCCCCATTAGACTCAATGTGTTCTACTTGGTGAGGCTTCCACCAGCACAATCCCATTAGGGAGCAGCGGCAGGAGCATCAAGGAAAGCTGTGCACATGCAGGCAACGGGCGCCAAAGGAAAATGTATCAGAGCAGTATGATGGAGAGAAAACTCAGATCTCACGAAGTTCATTTAAGGTTTAGGATTTACAGATCTGACATTTTACATAAACAATATCAATGACAGCGATCTGAAACAACTGGTTTTATGGCTTCTTAGAATTAAGGGAGTAAAGTTTAGGCCACACCAGAATAATGTTTGATTGTTGATGATGAGCTAATTCATCATTGCTACCGATAACAGCACAAGTCCACAACTTCAGGGATGATGGTTTTTCCTTGATTCAACCTTTGAATCATGGTCAGAGAAGTCGATAAGGTGTTTACAGTAAGTGTGTGTGTGTCTGCATGTGTGTGTCCTAGAGAGACAGAACGACGGAACGAGACAAAGCGGATCAGAGAGAGGGAACAAGTGACTTACTTGAGAACCTCTTGCAGGATTTTCATCTCTTGCTGCTGCAGCTCCGTCATCACATCCACACCATCAGTCAGACACTCTGGCAGCTCCCCTACACACAAAACAGACACACACATATTACTTGCAGCTATATCAGTCATGTTTTCCTGTTTGTGCGTGTGTTTGGGTGTAAGTGTGTGCGTTAAGGACCCAGCGTACCATTTCTCTCTTTAATGACCCTGAGGGCTTGAAGTTGTAGTTCCATATTCTTCTGAACCATCAGTGAGCGGAACATCTGGAAGTCGTCTGTGGCCACAACTGGCTGGAAAACCGACTGAACAAAGAAAACTGCGTGAGAGCAAGAAACATCACTTTGCCCACAAGTTCAATAAATGGCATTATGACGCTTTGTGATATTTTCCTTTTATAGGTCTATTTTCCTTTAATTTCTTATATTTGGGAATTGTATGAACAGTTGCACATGTTATATACTAAATATAATAGTTCAGTTTATCTCTAGCACAGCTGTTAAGACACGTCTGTCCAATTCCCATCAGCAGTGGCTATAGCATCCAAGGTTCTAGTGGGGACCCTTAGAAGACAAGAGGGACAGGGTGACCGGTGGAGGACGTCAATAATCATTATAATCAGCTGGTGTCTTGGGCTCTCAGGGCCCATTTGTTATGTGAGGTCATGTTTAGGGTTAGGTAACCAATAGAATCATGCATGTGACATGTTTTTAAAAATGGGATCTTTGAAAATGTATTTTCTCCTTGATGTATCAAGCTTCAATGAATGATTGAGCTTAAGACATCTGATGTTCAGCTGACAAGATTTCCTTGAAGTATGATTGAGTAGTGAGGTGAGGGCCACATCAAATAATCAAAGTATTCCACTTCATTCCCTCAGCCATATTTTGGAATTTAAAAAAACAAAAAAAACTAAAGCTCTGTATACTGAGAAATGAAACTTGTGCATCAGTTAATCTAGAAGTTTCTACCTGCTTTACAGACTTAACCTATCTCAGTTTTAATTAATAACATCCAATTTTCCTGATTGCAATGAAATCCAAATCTCCATTTCTCCTAGTCTGGTAAAGCCACATCACACTTTTTGATCGGTCCAGAGGAATAAATCTGAGGATTGTAAAATTTTAAAGACAAATGGTGGTGACAAAAAAAGGATCTGATTTAGGTTATTCTGCACTTTAAATGAAGAAAGCTATTAATGGAATCATTTTAAACTCCTCACTTTATTTTAGTGGCTCAACCTAGCTAATGGCAGGATGGATAAGCAATGTTTGGCACCAGAACAAATCTGCATCACTGGGGCTGTGTAAGAATGACCCAGCCTTGACTCTTCATTGTGTAAGTGGCAGGCTGACAGTAGAGTGCAAGCGGGGATACCTGTAGTGTTTTGGACTTGGCAAAAGGAGAGGAGCACGCATCCAGGAACTGCTGCTCGTTGATGCCAACCTCCTGCATGTAATTCTCTAACAGCTTCTCCACCTGCAAATAAAAAAGCGGCTAATATTATCCCAGCGTGACTGAAAACAGCTCGAGAGTGATGCACGAATTAAAATTCGAACGACTTGAACTCACCAGCTTCTTGTACTGCTGATGGATTTCTGTGTATGATAACTTGTTTTCATCTTCGTCATCAAAAACTGAAAAAATTAAGAGCATCCAAATGTTAGACGTTCATCATTGAGACTGAACTCATGGGAGACATTTGAAAAACACCTCCCACACGGCAATTTGTTTGATTTTCTATTTGTCACGAAAACAACACACACGTTACACAACTTCTTGTACAAATACTTGCCTTCAATTTCAGAAACTGAAACTGTTCGACAAATGACACAGTAATTAAACAGTTTAAATGACATAATCTGTTTATACTTGTTTTAAACATTATCTCCACTTGTTCGTGTGTTATAGTTTTTTTATGTGTCGTATTTCCGAGGACCAATAATTGTCTTATCTCTTAATATCAACAAGATATTAACTCTCAGCATCATTTCAGTTCAGACGACATTACCAAGTTGCTGTCTTTTATCTGAACTCACATAATAAACACAGTAGATCAGGACAACACACAGAACAGTTATGTTATATAAATAAATAAATAAATAAATAAAGGATGGAGTCAACACATCATGCATCATTCACAAAGGAAGTACAGTAGAGATTCGTACAACACAAACATGTCGCATTCAGAGCAAAACGATGAATTTGTGAAAGAATAAATCTGTGTTACTTCCACCGAGCTCTTTCCTGTAAACAGTTATTACAGTTTGGTGGCTAATGTTTCTACCTAGCTTGTAATCTTCTCGTCCTGTGACAGGACTCTGTGCTGCACCCTGTGAGCTCCGTGGCTGAACACGAGACTAATGACCTGAAACTCACACTGATATTTAAACTATCGAGTTACCACATGGTGAATTATTAGATATTAAACAAATGTAAATAGTGTCGCAGTCACAAGTTAGCGTTAGCTTAGCCACCTCGCTAACGGTCCCGTAGGTTTTAACCGTGAGGCTGATGACAACATGGCGAGTAGTGGAGGTCCAGTTTGTTTACCCGTGCATTTGTTCTCCATGAAGTCCGTGACGGGGACGACCCACTCGGGGCTGCCCAGGTAGCCCACGATGCTCTCCACGACCCAGTCGCTGTCGTCCTCCGCCATGGTGGCCGCTGCGGAGCGCCGGGCAGCGACGTTAGCAGCGGGGGGGGGAGTTCAGGTTCGGGTCCGGCTCCTGCGCTACAGCACGAACACACACGGGCCCGGACACACGGGCACAGACATCGGGTTTGTTGTGCTTCATGAACCAGGCTCCATGGCCTCCTTGTCTCCTCGCCTCCTCTCCTCGCCTCCTCCCCTCTCCTCTCCTAGCGGAAGATCTGCGAACTCATCAGTTTGCAGGCGAGAGTGGTGACGCCTAATCGGTTGCCAGGGCGACGGTTGCGTCAGTGCGCTGCTGCCTGAGTCCAGAAAAGAAACAGATAATATAATATAATATAATATAATATAATATAATATATTATAATATATTATATATATAATTTAATATAATATAACATAATAGAATAGAATAGAATAGAATAGAATAGAATAGAATAAAAATAATAGAATAGAATAGAATAGATAGAATAGAATAGAACATAAAATAACATAACATAACATAACACAACATAACACAACATAACATAACAACTGTTTGTTACCTGAACTCCTCTTCAATGCAAACATGCACCAGTCACTTTATGTTGCATGGCCTCCAAACCAAAAATATAACTAGTTAGTTAATCAGTTAGTTATAAATGAATAAAACAATTGGGTCCAAACATTATAAAATTAATTCATTTACAAAACAAACCTATTTGTAAAACAACTACATCAATGTGGCCCCATGTTAAACACCCCAAAATGTGCAGCCACTTATGAGCTTAATCAACTTAATAACCATGACCTGACTCCTGATGACTGAGGGGACCTTATTGTATTTTGCATGTCTTATAAACAAACTCTGTTTCATGGAAGCAGCACTCAGGTGGAACCTTTTTTGGTCTCGGGAGCAGTTGCGCCCGGCGGGTGGTCCCTGGGGGACACTTCCGCCCTCACCTGGCTGGATGCTGAGTTTCTCTGTGTCTCACAGGTGAGTGGCTGGTGGAAAGTATCCGTGTCATCCTCTTTAAGACTTGTTTATGTTTGGTGAATGATATAAAGATGTTTTGATTTCGTTTTGGGCTTTTCTGTCGAAGTTTAAAAAGAACTTGAGACAGGTGCAAGTTATTTTATTGTGAAGTCAAATGTAAACTCTGCGTCCTTATTGCTGCTGAACTTTATTAGCAATTTACAGATTTTCTTTTGTTAGTAACTGTTCCAACCCTGGAACCTGAAATATAAGAATTCACTTAAAAGTAACTGTGTTTTCTTAAACTTTACTAGGTTTTCTTTATTTACTTATCAACTATTTCTCTTTACTTCTTCCCTCCTTCTCTTTATCTCTTCAATAAGTTTGGAGATGCACAGACAGTTTGTAATTGTAAATACTGTAAAGTTGTCAATAGAAACATACATAACAGTATCAAATAACCCTAAAGATGTATTGATAGATTGACTGTGAACACCTTCAGGTATGAATTTTGCTGTTTTTTATTTATTTTTTGTGTCTAAAATCAGCCAACATGTTCCTGCAATAACCTGGATACCTGCCCCCGAGGCCTGACCACTCAGCCTATTAGCCCCCAGACTGACAGCCACAATGTAGTACTGCACTCAGGATTAACTTCTGAGGTAAGCCACTTCACTTTAATCAACATCCTTTTGTGTTAATCAGTGTTAGTCAGCACACACACACACACACACACACACACACACACACACACACACACACACACACACACACACACACTGAAAAACTAAAAGCCAAGATTCCTTATTTTTTATTAAGAGTAAAAATGTAGGGATCAGATAATTCAGTAGTGTGCATTAACAAGGATATTCAATAAATATACATTCCGTCTGTATTTTTAAAGGTATATAAGATTCCATAATAGCATCATCTCTAGAAAGGCTCATAACTACTGTGCACTGTTCATAAAGGCAGGGCATGCAAGCAACAGTCATGCCGAAGAAGATTCAACAGAATAAAGGTAGGCGACATTAAAAAGCTTTAACAGTGAGCATCGTCCAGTTTAAATTTGCAGCTGTCTCCATCCCATCTACTTTTACATATCTGCAGTCTCACTGGAGGGAAATACAGACGTCAGTGCACAACAGGTCACACAGAAACATCCCTCTTTGTTTTCTTGTATCAGATTGTAAACCATTGCTGATTTCAAGTCGGCGTCTGTGTTCTCTGTTTCCAGAGCTACAGTCACTCTACATTGAAAACATGTCATTAAAGGTTCAGTGCTGGTCCATGCAAACTATAAAATAGTCACTGTTTATAAAGATCAACATAGTTTTTAAAGAAGTAAACAAGACCTGGGTACAGGCGTATTAGCAGCATTCATGCCCCCACATGATTATAATATATAATAGCAGCATTAAGTAGAGAATCAAACTATAGACAAGCTGTCAGTTCACAAGCAGTATAGCGTGGAGACGTAGTGCTTTACAAGAAAGTATGTGGATGTTGTTATTGAGATAAAGATCTTCAGGTTTGACTCATTCTGCGTGAAGGGACTTTTACGAATGACTTGTGGTTGTATTTGCTTTTCATCAGCATTAGTGTCAGACTTATGGATCAGTATATGGATGGATTAATGGTTGTGTCTCAGGAAATTACTACAGCAGCAAATAAAGTGAAATAAATAGTTTTTGCATGTTATAATTGAACATTTAATAGTTGTTACTAGGTTATATGATTATACTTTAGTGTTTTGTATATTATCTTCACATCTTATCTCTTGATATCAACAAAATAGAAATTCTCAACATAGTTTTGGTTCAGACAAAATTCCCACGTCGCTGCCTTTTATATAAACTGACACAAACATCAAGGCTTATTTTGAAAAACATGTCATATTATGTGAGAAAAGTTTATTTCTCTTGATGTCCTCTAGATGGCAGAAGTTATCCATCATGACCAGATTCTAGTTGTGTTTTTTTTACCGTGACTGTGATTCAGCTGCTTGTCTGTACATATACAGTAAGTATAGGGAAGATAATATTTCTTGACTGAGTCTGTATAGAGGCTTACATTTGACGGGTGTGTACTGTACTGGCTTGTACATAGGGTACATCAATTCTTTGGAAACACAAGATTGATTCAACTAAAAATCAGGTGTTGTATAATGTAAGGTCTGCAACAGATCATTGTATCCATTATAATTAAGGTGTACATCAATTTCTTGATTAATCAATGATTAATCGGTCTGTAAAATATCAGAAAACAATAATAATATTAGAAATGCTGTAACCTGTGATATCTTTTGGCATTTTAGAGTAAAATCATCAGAGTAGTTACACATTATTTGTATGTTAATTAACAAATTCATTGTTTCAGCTCAGTATTATTCAACAACAATGACTGTCAGATTACAGCGAAGCCTGCTTTACATTCTGGCTGTCCTATCTTCAGTTTGCCAGCAGAATGAAATTATATATCACCCAGTTAATTAGTGATAACACCCATGCCCGGTGGTGATTAAACTCACTACGCAGCCCTCTCTGTTAATGTTTCCCTGTTTCCTTGATTAATGGCTTCGGAAATTAAACAATGCTTCAACCTTTATGAACCCACAAAGTATATTTGCTAAAGTTGCACTCATAGAAAATACTGAGTAAGGGTCTTAAACTGACATGCAGCCATTCAAAAAATGCAAATGAAAGTTGCCACAAGCTTTGAGTCAGGATTAAATGACCTGCTCTTTACTAACGATACTGTATATTTAGCTCTGACTCCACATGTTAAAGGTAATATATATTCAGCCACTGGGATGACATTACAGGCCACTGTGTCCTTGAGGTTAAACTGTCAAGCTCTTTTAAAAATTCATCGTATTGATTTGGCTGACAGCAGAGACCCTCTGGCCCCTTCTGCAAACTGCTCCTTTAGTATTTGTTCAATAAGTCACAACATTTCATTGGAAAGGAAACGATAGATATTCATTCAGCTTCTCGACTTTTCCTTGGATTTGTATATGGAACAAGTAGGGATTTTCTCTAAGGACCTTTTTCAGATCAATAGCTCCTCTTCCTCCTGGGAAAAAATATAGTAATGAAGGCTGTAATCTTCCAATGGCCATAAGACGTGTGTTGTTAACACAGCAGAGTAGGTGCATCATCTAATTCAATTATGACCTCAAGAAAATAAAAGATTTTAATATCCACCACCCTGCAGGGGAGAGATATATGATCCACTGGGTCTGTACAGTGTTTAGTGTTTGTGGTACTAAAGGTCCAGTGTGTCTGCTGATCCAGTTAGTTTTGGTGTCACGTTGTAATTTAGGGAGGGGACTTAAGTTTTTTAATGTGTGTAACTGCCTGCAACAAAGATTCTTGTTTCAATCAGCCTAGAATTAAACCTTTATATTGAGTCGTCCATTGTACAGCGTCATGTTTGTACAGTAGCTAAGAATGGACAATACATGCATTGTCTCTAGAGGGGGCCTCTTTTGTTCCTATTCCTGAAGGCAACCATTGGTTTTTCAACAAGCTCGCCAGGGGATAGTGAGGCAAGAAGAAATCATTTGGTCATAATCTGCATCTTCCTTTGCTTTGTGTGCCTCTAAATTCTACACATGAATTGATCAATCCTTTTAGAGCTTAGCAATAAAAACAAGTTGCAACACTAATGGCAATGTTCATTTCAGTAGTAAGTGTAAAAAACTGATATTGGCTCATCTGTGGAGATGCTTAAAAATCATGTAAATAAATATAACTTCTTAATACGTTTGAATTCCAAATAGTTCATCATGTTTAACAGAGAATTCAGTTTGTCTTTTTGTGGCCAGTGACACAAATTAATAAACTGACTAGCGGTGGTTCTTGAGGTTGTCTGTTTCCATTTAACCACATGTAACCGTGGTCTATTAAATTCATGGTTTCTGGTTGATTTGGTCTTAGATGAAGATCCTAATATTCTGCTTGACAATCTCAAAATGATGTATCTATGTATCTATGTATCTGAGATCCACAGCATGAAAAGCTGTGTGATAAATCTCCCGCGAAGTTGTATCTTGAATGCTACCGTCAGCTCGTGTAGCTACATGTCCTCAAATGTCTCCCACCTCTGCACAGAAATGCAGTTACCTTTCCCCCTTTTAAAGGGTGATCAATGGTGACTGCCATGAACAGCGTAAGTCACATACAATAAGTAGGCAATCAAAATGATTTCATATGTCTCCTTTGCTCATCAAGAAAAAAAAGTTTAAATAAGTAGCACGGTTGTCAGTCATTACAGTGTAATCATCAGCGTTTCTTCTTCACCAAAGTTTTGGTTTCATTCTTAAAGATTCAAAAGTGCCAGACTGCAGAGGGGCGTCTCCTTTCCTTCCTGAGTTCTTCCACGTACATCAAGTCCTGCAAACCAGATGTTACTTCAATCTTCTTTTTTCAGTGTCCTACAAAATGACAATAATAAAATGCTACAAAGACCCAGTGATGTAAGTCCACTGTCACTGCAAAAGAGCCGTCCTCTAGACATTCAGTGAAGAGGAATCCATCTTGGCGGTCACAGGGATCTGTTGGTCATCTCTCTGCTGCCGCTGCTCTCTGCTGACTGACTGGGTGGATCCATTGGATTGTCTTGGTAGCCACCTTTGTTTTGTAGCTGACTGTTGTCAAGGTTACTGATTTTAACTTGTCCCCTCTCGCGATGACTGTCTATGATTGGCACGAGTCCATTTGCAAAGCCTTGGTGATTAATTTTGTCATCGTGGTGCCTCGTTTTCACCAGCCCATCGTCTTTGTGACTGTTTCTCATTGGTGCAGGTGCGGTTTCATATTGGCCTGTTCTGATTGGCATCGGCCCGTTGTCTATGTGGCTGGCTTTCTCTGGCACCAGCTTGTTGATCTGGTGCTTGATGCAAACGGGGATCTTGTTGGCCTGCAGGGAGCGGGTGTGATGTGAAAACCAGTCCCTGTCAAACGCTGCCCGCAGCTGCTCCACCACTGTGGAGTTCCTGTCCTCGACGCCCTCTGGCTGGCTGATCACCAGGCCGGCTCCTGCATTGAAGGTGAACTCATTCCCCACCCAGTCAAGGTTACCTGTCAGGAAACAAATTAGTCACAACGGTTTTATGTAGACACAATTAATATCCCGCACCAAACAATAAAAATCAAGCTGTGAGTCATAGACCATTCTGCCCTATGAAGAAAATCGATTCCTTTCCAAGAGTTTGATGGAAAGATCGATACAACTGGAACTGGAACCATGAGGTGATGAACTTAACTTAACATTAAGACGGGAAGCAAAGATAAACTTACTACATATATATTTACATATCTTACAATACTTATTCCGGAAAATGTTCTCTGTCTGTCTGTAGCTCGTATATCTAGAGAACTGTTCATCTTCTCGGCTTCACACGGGACATGTGTTGTTACGGGGCCAAGGAAGTGAAGTGTTGAATTTGGTGCTATTTAGACACGTGGAATGTTTTATATTAATAAACTTTGAATGAAGAGGTGACCGGCGCTCTGTAGTAGCGGCGACTGGGATTGGGACAAGCCAACAGCCCGTTCCAAACAGACCGGTTTAGAACAGGCACTGCACTGGAACAGATATGAATTAACTTCCTTTAGTACTGGCAGAGTAAGCAATTAAGAAAATAAACACATTTGAGGTGCTGGTAGTTGTTTGTTTTTGCTTTGGTGAGAGCTACAAGCTGTTTCCAGCTGCCCCCAGTAATGCTGAGCTAGGTCTAATTTCATCCGAGCTCTATCTGAACAGGGAAATCAGTGTGGCATCAACCTCATCTAATTTTCCCTGAACAAACAATATTACCTCCCAAAATGCCGAGCTGCTCCTTCTAGCCGACTGAAAATTAGATCTGCATGAGGTGAGAGGGGACACAGTAATAAAATCTAGAGGATGAGCTCACCTAAATAAATGGCTCTGTCGGTCACCATAAACCTGTTATGGTTTATTCCCTGGAGACTGCCATCCCTCTGCACTCTGGGGTTGAAGTACTTCTACACACACAGACACACACATACAAACACACACACACAGGCATACATTTGTGCAGTGAGCGCTGATGAAGTGTATCTTCGGAGTTGTAAATAGTACGTAGCGGCCTTGTACTCACAGCTTCCAGAGAGCAGTTGGCCTGCTCCATGCACAGACTCCTCAGGGACCAGATAAAGTTGAAAGTGAGTGGTTGAGTCTTTTCCCAGCAACTTATCAGCAGACGCACCCGCACCTTCCTCAGGATCAGAGCCTCCCGGATTAGGCCATCGATACGAGACCAGTACCTTGGCACAGACACACACACACAAATGTCGGCACATAGCCAGAAGGCATACACAGAATTTAATCACTTGAATCAAAGCAAAGCATTCAAGCTTTTGATGATCGACGCCAGTCAAATCATCCCAAAGAAAGCAGCTCGTGCAGCGGCAGAGTGGTCTAACTTGTGGGCGTTGCTGCTGACCAGGGGCAGGTAATCAATGATGGAGATGTATATGAAATGGCGAGCTTCTTGGATGATCCAGGAAATGGCTTCCAGGTCGTTGGTACGATCTTTGGGGATGAAAACATCTGGAGAGCTCTGTCAAGAAAAAGAGGAAGAGGAAGGACAGTAGAGAAGTTGATTATCTTATTAGTTATGATAATAGCTAATTATCATTCTTTATAGAGGACCACAAGGATTCAATTGTCTTCCTCTGTTTTATACACTTGTGTGTTTTTGTGTAAGTGAAGCCTCCATGTTTAACTGTACGTGTGTTTTTTTATATATCGTATTAATCTTGCACCGATGGACGCCACAATCAAATCAACGGTTGTACGCTGCGGGTACGATGACTTCGCCATCGCTCATCTCCAGGAAGCAGATGTTGCTGACAGACCGCGTCCTGCAGAGGCGCTGCGTGTGAATAATGTTCTCTCCCACCTGGTTGTCGCCTCCACTTGATATGACTGCTGCACTTCAGTGTGTTACACAGTCACGTGAGATGAATACAAAAATTAATACTTTTTCTACCTTTGTCGATTTCTCAGAGAATTATTCATGAATGATTTTTTTTTAAAAGCTGCAAATTATATTGGACTGACAATTTGGTACAACTTGATTGAATTTAAGGGGACTGGTGGGCCTTGGTGCAGGTATCTGCTCTACTGAGTGCCATTCTAATCTTCAACAATTTTGTAATAGTGATACTGAATGATATCTCTTTTAGAAAATGATAGTGTTTCTCCTGGATTCATGTTTAACACAACTGAATGCTATGACTCACAGAGATGAAGGCCTGAGCCTTGGTGCTGTTGAGAGTGAAGTCCAGAGGAGCGTTCTTGTTGTAGAGCGCAAAGAGACGCTTGGACCAGAAGGAGGGGATGAAGTCTCTGTACTGGAGCCCCCAGTAGAGACTGAACACTCTGTGGAGGTCCAGAGCCAGACAGCTGCAGTCGTACACCAGCACTCCCAGCTCCTTCCTCTGGAGAGCAAAACAAATTGTGTTAGATCACCATAAGCACGGAGACGACCAGCATTCACGTGATCTAAATCTCCTGAACACTGTCACCATTACTTTCACCATCATCGGCAAAAAATGCTGTCCATCATCTCCATCAACATTCCCATCAGATTTCCTTACACAGGTGTCTTCACCTTTCTGCTTTTACTTAAAGACAATATTCACCTACATATACACAACATATGCCTTCTTATGTAAAGTGCATGTTGTCTCATCCAATTATCCCAGCACCAGCTATTAGTGACAAGACAATGCACTGGTTCTTCTCTCTGTCTTTTCCCTCAGCAGCGTTTCTTAACTTGTCCCTTTTAAAATTTCCTTCTCATTCTCTCCCATTCCCCGCTATGAGCAAATTCTCCCTAATTGAGTTTAGATCCCACTTACGTCAGTCAAATTTAATACAACCTACTTTATCTCCCTCAAAACAGACCAACATGCACATGAATAGACTAAAGATACTGTCCTTAATGGGACTTTTCACAGACTGAAGGAAAACCTCAAACATGGATGTTCTTATTGTCCAGCTGCCTAAAACACATCCATGTAATTTGGATATAATTGGATTCTGACTTGAGAGGCAGTAATACTGAATTGTGAAATGTAGAACTTTACATGTATAAAAGTGATTCTAGAATTACTACTTCTGGTTGTACAGAATAAAACACTCCAGGTCCAAATAAGTTATGTTGGCCTCATTGAGCCTCCCTGCAATTCATCTTCCTAAGTCAAGGCCTCTGGTTTCTTTGGGTGTCTGAAGATGGATGGAGCTGCATTTTAATGAACCAATGATTCCCACCTTTGAAGAGGGAGATGAAAGAATGGCCACTTTCTATTTTGGGATGCCACCACCTTGCATGCCCTGACTTAAATCTCTATACAAAATGAGAACACATGTTTTACATTGAGATTTACGTTGGTAACAATTTTTCTAAATGTGTGTGTCAGTACAGTTTATAATATATAACTATATTTACACAACTGTTTCTGAATATGTTCAGTTATATAAAATCTGCACTTCACTATGTAGTGTATGTATTTCTGTGAATAGTGAGGTTGTCTTGGATACAGTGGCTAGGGATCTCCAGTCCATGCTTGCACTCCCGATGTAGAAATGTCTCCTGTCGACCACCCAGAACGAGGAGAGGAGGCGACCTTTGGTCAGCGCTGTCATGTTCACATAGTGGACCTCAGCATCTAGACATGAGAGAGAGAGAGAGAGAGAGAGAAGCAGAGATAAGCAAGAAAATCAAAGACAGAGGCTGAAATACAGTCAGATACATGAGAGACGAGGAGAGGACTACAGAGGTTAGACAGACAGACAGAAAGACAGATGAAAAGAGAGATGCGAGAGAGAGAGAGGAGAGAGAGAGAGAGAGAGAGAGAGAGAGAGAGAGAGAGAGAGAGAGAGAGGACAGTCAACAAACCCAACAGACGGAGCTGAGCTGCAGCGTGTTTGAAAACCAACAGACACACAGAATGTATAATACAGTGAGAGTGGGCACTGACTGTGTTTGGCGAGCGTCTTGAGCTCGGTCGAGTCGATCATCCCGCTGGAGATCTTCAGCTGGACTCCTTTTGCTTTGAGCCCCTGAAGCCTGGACAGCAGAGCCCGGCCCTGATGGAAACACATCACTTCAGATTCACGCACTGTTGTCGTGAACGTGCTGTTGTTGCGTTTGACATCGTCACTTATGTCGGTAAGTCCCAGCTGCTGCTGCGACAGAGCACTGGTCGTCGGTTTATTAAAGTTTATTAATAATGAATGTGTCGCATGTCCAAATCACATCAATACTTCACTTCCCTGGGCCCTTAACAATACATCAACAGTTCCTAAGATATGTGAACTCCTTTGAGACATGCAGTGCACTTGCCTGATACAAGAGCATCCCCACCTCCACTAAACTTTGCCTTTCCAGTAAAGGCTACAGTATATTACATTTCTGGTCCAGTCTCCCTCAATGAAGTGTTTTTTTTTTATTTGGGGACTGTTTGTGGAGAGATTGCTGGAGGCTGATAGACCATTAGCCCTTCCCTGCTCTGAGGCCTCTGAAGGAGCTATTACGTTCCAATCCACAGCCTCAGGCTTTCATTAGCCCTGACATTCTCCATTTCTTAAAACAGAAGCAGTGTGTGTGTGTGCGCGTGTACAAAGCCTGGTCAAACCCTCCAGGCAACTTCCAATAACACACATCCAAAATGAATAGTTCGCTTCAATCAGCCTGAAAATAGTCCAGACTGGCAATACCATTTTAAAAGGGCAGTTGCTCATTTCCCACCGTGTGGGTTATTTCTCGCCTTTCACATAGATCATGCTGTCAATTCTTTGTTACTCTGACATTATCCTGTGTCTTGGCTGGAGCAGAAAAACATCTTGTAGTTGAACGACCTTTCGAAATATGACCAATTAAATTATGGAACCTGTTTAACGTCCTCACTGATAATCAAATCTTTTCTGTCACATTATCCGTGCTGAAATGTGACTGTACTCGAAAAAAAGCTCAGCGATAGTTGAGTTACATTTCATGAATATCCCCAGTTCAATAATTTATACTCCTACTCAACTACAAAGGGCAGCGATGTAAATATTCAATAGTTTCTCAGAGCTTAACATCAGCACAACAACAAACCAAACCTCAGAGCTCACATCTGACAAACCTCGACACTCACGACTCAGACATGTTTGCTTTTAATACTGAAATAACCACAGATGAGCTGTGGGGACGCTACAGAACAAAGTCTCAAACACAACAACAATATGATAACAGCATTAATAATATCAGTGATGTTGCAGTCATGCATAAATATAGATTAATGTCCATGAAACTGATTCCCTGTTGCATTGTGGGAAGCTTTGACTTTTTGGCTTGACCACAGGAACCGTAGCAGCTCGGTAAAATGACTGAGTGACTGGCTGATGAAGTTACACCATTGACTTGAGATATGCTAACTTGTGCAATACATGACATAGCAAAATTTAGCACGTTTCCAGCAGTTCCGCAATAGTATAAACAGCAGTTAACACTATATATCCACCAAAGTAAAATACTGCTTATGCTTCTAAACATCATTACCAATCTAATGCTGTCTTATAATAGGCTACAAGTAATGATGATGTATAAAATATTAGTAGTATTAGCAATATAATCTAAGCCACAACTGTTGATTATGTAGAGGAAGCAAAGTCATACATAGATGCAGGAGAGGAAACAGTAAAAAACAGGTACAGCATTTATAGTATCTGTCGGCTTCCTATGGTTTTACCTGTCTGGCCGCCGGCTGGAAGCTGGATTCATAATCAGAGGAGTTGAGGAGCCACAGCGGCGAAACGATCTCCACGACCCTGATGGCCCGGTCCAATAAATTGTACAGGCCCACCAAGAGAGGGACGTGGGCTGTACCATTGTCAAAGGAGATGTCTTCTGGGATGTTCTCAACAAGCATGACTCTGCGGAAAATAATGAGAAGAAAACGAGAGGAAAAACATATTAACATGCTGGTTACATGAAAAAGATGCAAAAAGACAAAAAGCATCATTAGGAGAGGCCATAGAGGCTTGTTAGTGGAAGAATGCTGAAGAAATGAACGTGAGGTTCATGGTCTGTCACAAAGCAATTATCTGTTTGCAGTAGAGCAGAATTATTAGGAGCTTGAGTGTTAATGGTGATATTCGAATCAGCTAAAAGCGATTTTCCTACTCTGTCTCTGGATCGTTATTTTAATGAGAGGAATCAAGATTTCCACAGCGCCGTGCCCTTTGCGTTATTAAATCTCGCACAGGTTGCCAGTGGCGAAGCCTGAGAAGACGTGAAGGTTGATGTTCAGAGATGTCAGCAGCGTAGATTCAGTTTCACCTAGTCAGGGAAAAGGGACAAGTGTTTTTTTGCTGTATTCTTGTTGGTTTCTACTCCCTCTGCTATCACACGGTGCATTTTAATGTCATCATCAGCAGTCTGCAGTCATATACTGTGGTTTGAGCAGCCATAAAACATGAATAATGTAAAGGGATACATGAACATATAGGTAACACAAATCTGCTTTATGTCTTTAGGATTGCATGAAGTAGAGAATCTCCGTATCATTGAGATCATCTGCTTATCATAAAAGTGTACAACCTCACCTGGATGGCAAATGATGTGGAACATTTACTCAGTGGAAGCTGTTTTTGCATTTAATGTATGTTTGTATACATCCCTGTGAAGATCTCTGCGCTTACTGCCGAGTGTGTAATGTCGAGTTATCTGGCTAACTGCAACTCTCTCCTCTCCCTAATGGATTCCCATCTCCTATTTGACTCCACCGGGACGCCTGAAAATGACACGGACATTACCACAGGAGTCAACAAATTGAATTACCCCAGGCTGCCCCCCCACCCCCCCCAGATCTGCAGTCATACAGAACCGTCCAGGCTTTTATCAAGCTCCAACGCTCACCGCATTCTTTCTGTCTCAGGCTCGTACAAATTGATTCTGCCAACTGGATTTTAAGAGAGAAATATAAAGGGGTCGGGGGTGTGTGTGCGGGGGTGGGGGGTATCAGCCTGTGTGACCAGCTCAGACATAAATTCCGCGGCACCTCTGTGCTCGATTAAGTTTCCAAGAAAGTGACAAAACCAATCCTGCTCCTGAATTTATTTGTTTCCATGTGAGGGGGGGGTGAATTATAGTAAGACATGTTATGGTAAATATGCTGCACACGGACTTTACAGGTGCCTCTGACAGATGATCCATACGGTGCTGCAGATCATTCTGAAAGTGTGAATTGGAGCAGTGAATCAGTGGATACGCCAAACGACATCTTTATATTAATATATAAACATGGAATTATTGAAATCTAATCATCACAATACCAGCACAACCATTAATATCATCACAGCAGACATGGACATGATGTCATCATGACTGAAAGGTCAATTAGATTTGCTGGTTGGTCACGAGATGAAGTCATGTGCTGCAAACCTGATAAAACCTGTCAAGTGACATGATTTATTTCTTTAATCTATAAAAAGAAAGGAAGCTTCAACCCCTAAAATAAAAAACTGAAAATGTGTCTCTCTTTTCAGGACAGTCTGACTGGCTCCTTACCCCATAAAGCTCCCTATTTACACATCTAGCAGAAGACAAGGTAAGATCATTAATTTGGAATCATGTCTCCGATCCTCCATCCATTATTTATACCACTTCGGTCCCAGCCTCACTTTCACACCCCTGGGAAATGTACTACAGTCTCCAGTTAAACCAGGCTACATGTCTCTGGACTGTGGGAGGAAGCCGCAGTGTAGCCAATAGTTCTGATGAGACGACCATAGGACACGAAGAAAGAAATTGTGTGTATTGACTGTTGCTTGTCGCCAACTGATCAAATCTTTTCACAGGTTAAAAACTTTGAGAGCTCACCGTAAAGTCGACGTCATTGGTAAAGACAGAAATAACTGCAATCACATATTCAATAGCCTACATCACCACCTGAGAAACAAGGATCATTTCCCCCCATTAACTTCTGGCTATAAAACATAGTCCGTCTCCCTTGGTGAACTCCCCGGTTAGGACTTGGTAATACCAAATAGATCATAGCTCTCCCGACCAGTTGGAGCACAGGGTCAGGCAAGGTGTGACAGCTCAGGGTCTAGCAAGCGCTTCACTCAAGGGCACACCGGCGGGAGCATGTGCGGCAGGTGATAATGTCCTGGCATCACATCGAGAGGCAGGTTGCCAGCTGTACAATATTCCTTGGATAAAGTAGAGCTCGGTCAGGTTTTGGAAAGTGGCCAAGGGTCAAACTGTAGGACTCGCACCCTCCGTGAGGATAACATGCAAATTTCTGCTCGAGTAAATGCCAGTAAAGTTTGGGAGAATCGCAGGTAATCCTCTGTTTGGCTCGAAGATTGTACGCCGAGAAAAGACGCAAGGAAACCAACACGGTGAGCGGAAATTAAATTATAGAGAGGATTATCATTCACGCACAGTGTAGATCCTTTGTTCTTAAAAGACAGCAAAAACTAGGGCAGCTACAGTGCGTGAAGAACAAGGATGGATGGAAAACAGACTGAAGAGGAGGGGCGGTAATCTTATTGTGAAAGAATTCCTGTCGGTTCGGCTCTAATGGCTTTACTGTGATGAATGGTGATTCTGAGTAGTTCCAGCAGTCAGACGAGCCTTGTTACTAAAAGATGAGAAATCAGGGATGCAGTGGTTGTTTCTATTGATTTATGCAGTCTGTGTTGTCCTCTGCTGATCCTGTCTGTTGTAACTATCAGCCAACTAATGGGTCTGACTGGGACCCCAGGAGTTTACATAATAAATAAACAATAACTGCTGTATATGAATCACTAAAGCATGTCAGTGTAATCTGGCGTCGTTATGCCAATTACCACCAAATGCTTGTGTTGCTGTTGTAGCTCGTAGAGTAACAGCATGGGATCATGTTGAAAAATCCTTGTGGCAGATTCAGCCCCTGACACCTGATTTATCATCCAGCCTCTCATAAGCTGCCCGGAGCTCCGAGTGTGCAGCAACCAGATCCTTAATATGTGTAACACAGGAGCAGCTGCAGGTCTGCTTCCTGTGTGCAACTCACTTTATAGGTAAAAGTCCAGATTCAAACTGACGTCATGGGAACCACACTTAGAAAATGAATTTCAATCCATTAATCTGAAACTTGAACCACTTTCTAACCTCTTTTATACGACTGATTGTTCAGTTATTACAATGGTTGTCCTTCACATTTCCTGCTCTGGGCGTTTGGGGACATGCGTGTGGGGGTCAAACGTTTGCATTGACAGATTTCTATTTCACAATAGAGTGTGGATAGCTCGACCCGGCCTGAGCCCCTCGGGTCCCCAAGGGTCACTCTGTCCCACATGCTTGTTGAGTTGAGAGACGTAAAGACAATCTTTGCTTTAACATATTCTGCTTTGTTCGTTTGTCTTCTTGATCAGTTTTTCTCTGTTCAGTCTGGGCATCTTTTTTTTTTTATTCTTTAGAAAAGATTTATATGAGGTTTTTGGAGTCTGAAATTGTTTGTGCAGTGATTTTCTTTAACCTGTTCCACCAGCTTAATTTTTTTATGTTTTCTGGTTGTAACTTGGTTGTTTATTAAGAGGAAATTTATGATAACGTAAAGATTAGTTTGTATTAAATATTAAAACCAACTAACTGCCATTGGCTGGCCATTGCCTGCTTTGCCACCTGATGAAATGTATACGACCCTATAATCTTTACAATCAGCTGTTTTCCTACGTCTGTTGGAGGAAACGAGCTGGAGGACCCACCCTGACATTTTTAACATCCTTTAGCGATAAGCACATTTGCTCTCAGTAATATTTGTTAGGTGCTGTATCCGATCCTGAGGCGGCCGACTGCTCAGGCGGTGCTAAAAGCCAAACAAATTTCACGGTTGAGTTAAGTCTGGTTCTCCACGCATTGTTTCTGCTATTCCGCAGGGCAACTGCAGATCAATACTAACCTGCTTATCGGCCATCTGATACCAGGCAATTACACATGTACACTGGGGAAATATCAGGCTGGCGTCAAATCAGACAAGAGGGCAATAACTGCCCCCAACAACCATGCAACAAACACACTAAGACCAAGGAGGTTATATTATTATAGCAATTATATATGAAGTAGTTCACCCTACATTAACTACACAACAAAACAACAGGCAAAAAAAAAGCTGCTGAGTCATCATGTGGCCTCAGAATGAGCAGTTTTTTCTGCGAGAGGAGAGAAAAGGTCACAAATCAAGTCAGCAGCAGGTCGACTGCCTGTAATTACATCATTCATTAAAAAAAATGTCCTGGATTTCATTTTAACCTAATCACTGGATCATTTTTCACACTTGGTGGAAGAAATGACACATTTTCCATAATGACTTAAACACCTTTAGGAAATCAAGTGAGCAAGAGCGAGGCTCGCCGCACCTTATTATAAACGTGTCTCATGGTCATCCATCACTTTTCCTGTTTTGCAGTGGAACACGCTTTGAGCAAAATACGGAATAAAATCATTAATTATGTTACACTTGCATGATTTATAGGTCTTTCATAAGATGCATGTCACATCATATAATCTAATCATGAAATCTGACCACACACTGTAAATTTGTTTGGAGTCAAGTCCGGAGCTGACGAACCCCGTCATCCTTGACAGAAAGCCAATAACAGCAGATGAATCTATTCATCTCTCACTCATTCCAACCCCCCAGATCCTCCTCTTCTTCCCCTTTGATTAGGTTCACCCTCACCCCCCCACCCCCCCTCGTCTCGCATTTATATCTCATTCTCCCCCCCCAGCCCAGGCTCCAGGGGTCCTTCGGAGGAGGCCAATGCAGCTTTACAAGTTGGGATCACACTTTCAACTTTCAGTGAAAGAGAAGGATGCTTGACTGAGTTCTGTGCAAGGCTGTTAAATGACTCATTTGGGGAAGAGGAGAGAGTTTTGGGCTCCGACATAATGAAAAGGAAAGAGAGAGGTAATTCCAGGAGGAATAGAAACTTGAATGATAAGAGGGGAACCAGTCGGAAGTGGTGACAGAGAAGGCAGATTGCCGCATCAGCCAAACGTCTGCTGATCAACCAGTTTCACTCTGGGCCACCAAGACAGTGTTTTTCTGCACAGCTCTTTAATTTCTCGGGAGATTCCACATTGATAGACTGTGGCAACTTGCAGGTTTCTGGTAGAAAGAAACTTTGAAAACAGCCTGGTAATCACTCCAGACAGTGGGGGAGCTACAGTAATGAGGCAGAGAAAGGAACAGATTTGTCATATTTTGGCGTTGCCACATTATTTTACCTCCGCATGCCCTGTAAATGTAATGCAAGCTTTGTTTAAAAAGTCTGCAGTTTTTATCTGGTGCCTGTGGGTGCTGGGTTGCAACATTACACTGGGATTGCTTGATATTCAAAACTGAACTAACAAATTGTTTCCTGCAATACAAGCTGGTGGAACACAGCAGGGCCAAGGCAAATCAAATCAGAATGGCACTCATAGAGCCCAGACCTCTGCCAAGGCCCAACAGCCCCCTTAGATTCAATCAAGCTGCACCAATTTCCACACTCTCGTAGAAATCTGTTCCCTGAATACGCCTGATATTCTTAATCAAGATCTATGAATTATTCCCTGGGAGAAAAAAGTGAAAGTGATGATATATCAAACAATGTTGGATCCGCCCCTTGATAAAGATCTGCACCAAAATTGAATGTCTTCTTCTCTGACCCACACTTTCACCAATTTTGGAATTTGTTCATTTTTTGTGTGTAATCTTACTTACAAACCAACCAATCAACAAACATAACCACTTTGGCAGAGGTAACTATGTTTTTCATTCTTATAAGCTATAAGAGCACAGATTGCATAAACTTACATTTTGAATAATTTTGAATCAGCAAAACCAAAATAACATCGAATATGAGATATAACACAATGGTTTACTCAGAGGTCTGGACTGCCAATAGGGATCAGGAGATCAATTTTAGGGGTTAGTCCATGATTAAAAGAAGAGACATGACAGGAAATGTTACTTTCTTTGCTTTCTCTGTCACTTCAAACCAGACTGTTCACAAACTTCTCACCTAAAGGCCGTAACTTGTGATGAAGGATCCACGGACTATGAATTGTACGTGTTGGATGCTGCATGTCTCACCTGCAGTTCCTGCTACAGTTCTCCTCCGTGATCCCGTCTTCGTCTTCGCCCCAAATGTCCACGGCTGAGAAAATCAACGCCACCAGCACGGCGAAGCAGCAGACCAAGGCAAAAATCACGATGCACTTCTGCTGAGACTGCAAGAAAGAGAGGAGAGGCAAGATTGATTTCCACGGTTTATTTTCTACTCTTCAACACTATACTGTAAAAACATTGCCAAAGTGCCCCAACCTTGGCTCCTATGAGCTCGCTGCATGCTCTATAGGTGACCTGTCCTCTGATTTAATGCACAGCTCAGCAGGTCATAACATGATACAGGTGGGAATTCAACGCAAACATATGGAAGGTCCACGTATGACCTTGCATGTTCATGATTTCATATTAAGTACACACAAGGAATGAGAAGAAAGAAAAGAGGTAAGGTTATTTAGAGAATCGGCAATTCTTAGTGCTTTACACAGGCATGGAAACACATTCAAAATAAGAAATGAAGAAATAAATAAGAAATATGTTAAAATAGAACCTTTTTTGTTTTAAAAGTTATGGTTAAAATATTAAAATTGTGTTTTTATATAATAACAACAGTTTATTATTTAGAAAATCAATATATTTATTGTATAATTGATCCCATGTGTGTGAACACTACTACGTTTAAAAGTTAAATATTCATCAGCTTACACAGCAGGTGAATGTTGTAATTATTATTTTTGTTTCTAAATGTTGCTGTGTGCACAAAAATTCAATGTTCCGCAGCTTCAGCTATAAAATATCGATGACAGCATTGTTTTGTTTTAATGTTACTCTGCCCTCCTCACAGGTCGTTACACCAGAATGGGATCTGGGCTCATTCCTCATGTGTGAAAGAAAAAAAACAGAAACTCATCAGCCAAAATAAATCCTGTGGCTGCGAAATTGCCTGATCTATTCTCACTGACAGAAGGTGGGAAAGTGTTTGTGCTTCTTGACAAATATTTCCTCGGAGATTTGTAGACGTGGCAAAGACGGCAGAGAAGTGTTCTGCTAAGCTCTGTATCGCTTGTGTCTTTCCATGAAGACAAATCTACCGTCAGAAATCTCAACAAGCACATGAATACAGCACATCAATCAAAATGCAATCAGACCTTTAGTTTTGCATGTGTGAATTTACCACATCTAAAAATATGTGATGCATGGTTATGAACTGATGCCAGTTCAAGGATTCTTCAACTAGGATAACTATAACTTAGCATCTTCTCCTTTGATTATAACACCTTAAACACTTACAATAGCAGGTTCAAGTCATCTCACCTTCATTTTACAGTCTGACGTGCAACATCAGCTCATTTACATGTTTGTGGTGGTGATGAGATGTGCTTTCTTACCGTAATGCTGTTTAAGACTTAACGAAGTAAAGTTTTGTTTTGTGCTTTTGAGCACGTAAGCAAGACCTCTGTCTTTATCTAAACTTAACCAAACATAAACCATTAAACTATGAATCATGCTGTAGTTGCTATATGTGCACATATTAGGTAAAACCGACATTTACAACAACCTCTTGCTTCCATTTTTAAAAGGTAACCAGTGCATCTTCTATGAGAATAACACTATTATGTATTTAATTTCATTACATTCAAGTCTTGAATCAAACCCTAAGCCTTAAAGTCAATAACACAATAAGTAAGTTAGAGTGTCAGGGTGTCCACTCCTCACTCATGTTTTCAATATAGTGAGCTGCTGATGTACCGGAGACGTGACACAGCTAATGGGAAACGCCCCAGCTATTTGTGTAACAAACAATAATGAATGCATCCTGATCCCTCTGAACGGCACCAGAAGAGTCAACACTAATTATCCTTGAACACAGAGGATGATTAGCACAGTCAGCTCGACTTATCCAGAGAGAATAACACCACATCACACACCATCGACCTCGGTGAGCCACACACACACTAAAGCTTTGGTTATGTTGGTGTGTTGCTGGTAGAGCTACTAACATTCATGCCTGTAGGTGGGAATTAATCTACCAGTCTGTCAAGAGTGTCCCAGTGGACGAGCGGATTGTCCTCTTCACCGTCGCTCTGAGCTGAACGTCTGACATGGGAATAATGTTTTATATTATTATATCCTCTACCAGCTCTTACGCCCTCAGTGCTCTGTGTCTCACGCTGCTGCAGAAGCAGTATGAAGGTTAAAGTGAATGAACTGCTGACCATAAGGCAACTGGCTCGCGTCCACAGACTTGACTGGAAAAATGATCTTCACCTCCTCTACTGTTGAAGAACCCCGGGCAGTGAACAAAAGCAAACGCTGCAAACACACAGGTTAAATCCAAACTGTCCGTCATCTGTTGGACCTTATGCCAGACGAACTGGAATGAAAGCAAGTACAGATGAAGGTCTTAACTGTAGGAGACTCGAGCACTGCGAGCTTCTCATATTTCCAGTTTTTGTGCTTCGTTCACATATGGCCAGATGTGTATGAGCATAATGGCAGATACATGAAGAGGTCAGACTCAAAGCGTGCACGAGGGATGATGTTACCTGACACTGGAGCTACAGTTCTGGATCGATACACCTTCGATTACAGGAAGGAGTCTGCCTCACAGTAACTGCTTAGAAATACTCGGTTTAAATAGTATGGCCACAAATAAATAGAAGAGAAAAGTAAAAGCTATACCAGCGTTTGTGAATAATGTGAGCGCCATAAACATACTTCTTTACCTCTACTGTACCGAGGAATCCTGGAAAAACTAGTGCATATTAATCGGAAACTGTTAAATGTCTGTAATTTGGGTGAACTCACCCTTTAAACAATGTATTTCTGTGGTGGCTGATTGTAAAAGACTGTAAATAAAGATCTCCTTTTCCTCCTGTTGGACAAAAGAAGCTAAAATATCACTTGAACATACATTAGTGTGATAAGAACCAAAAATAAGAGAAACCGTCTTTGAGAGAAATTTAACATGTACTTTGACTTTTTGGTTTCATCCATGTCCCATCCACTAACATGGAGGAGGCGGGGTTTATGACCTATATTGCAAACAGCCACCAGAGGACTTTCCTGTCGTCCATCTTTTATATATAGCCTAGTCGACTGTACGATCACTAAATCAATAACTCGAAAACTGTGAATCCCGCCTGACTCATTTTCTAAGCAAACATTTACAAACATTTTTGCATCTTTTCCCATGTCAGCGCTTTTAAGAAAACTTTTGGTCGTTTACAGTTAATTACATCCAATGTTCCAACAAGCAAACATAGCCTTGAGTGACTTGCAAAAAAAAAAAATATCAGAGATTCAGAGAGAGAGAGTGCTCGTCGGCTCTTTTAAGAACCTCTCCAGGGTCCATCTTTAAATGGTACGCAAGGTGGATGGCACAGTGCCAGATTCACACACACAAACACACACACACACTCACTGTTACCATCTCTCAGACAGAGGCCAGAGTGGGTGGATGTTTATATCCTCCAATGATGTTTTAAACAGTGATCGTCTCTGCCAACCTTCTCAGTTCTTTTAAATCTGCTCTCTGCTTTGTTTTGAAGGATTGACATGTTCAGCTCCTCTTCAAGTGATGTGGAACACTATCAGCTCTACAGAGTTTGAGAACAGACAGGTGATGTGGTGATTGTCCATTTTTTCCTATTATTATTTCCGCCAAGGAGTTTGTTTGTTTGTCGATTTCCCCAAAACTCGTTGGAAGGATGGAGCATCGGCCAAGAATGGATCCAAGAAAGTTTGTTTCCGATCTGGATAAAGAGGCAGATTTTTATCCCTTTTTCTAACCTTGCAAGACAGGGTGGTTTTTTGTGGACATTTTCACCAATTTTCTAGGGAATAATTAACTGACCTTGACGGAAAAGAAAACCTGGCATATTTAGGAGACTGATATCTGACTGTGTGCAATTTGGATCTGTAGAATTTCAATGTGTTTTCATAGGGGTGTAAGCTTTTTTAAAAAAACATGGTAACAAATAGGATGAGAAACCTGTAACCACCAATGTGTAGTTCATTATGGATTCAGCAGTGAATCAACAGTTTATCGTATGTATCTTCAATAGTTTCATCCAAGCGAACATGACTGTTGGGCCTTGGTGGAGTTCTACTCTCAAATTAGTGTCATGCTCTTATTGTGCCACTTTATCATCATACACTTGGTGAAATACCGGAGAAATATATTCAAAGTATTGCAGTGAGCTATGAGATCATCCAGTTGAAGTCATATAGCCACTCCACCTACAAAAGAATATCAGGGGCCCAATTATCCTTTAATGAGTGTTTCCTCATTGTCGATGCGTGGTGTGAACGAGGAGCCAGGCTGCTCAGAGGGGTGGAGAAGTTTACCCCACACCAACAACACAACAGGAATCTGGGCAAACTATCAAAAACATATCCGCCTCTAATTCTTTATAATGAGCGCTCGGAGCGATGCACATGTTGTTTGGATGCAAGGAAGGATGGGCGGAGCACCAGATCACCCCAAGCCTGGTGATAGGATGAGTTGGAGGCTGGAGGCTTGTTTTCAGTGGGGTTTGAATGCAGATGTTTATGGAGACGAGGAGAGAAAGAGGGAAAGGAAGGGAAAGAAGAAGAGGAGGAAGGAGGAGGGAGAGAGAGAGAGTGCAACACTACACTGATTGGGTCAGGACTGACTGTAACGCACTCTGAGTTATAGCAGCCAATACTGCTGCACAGGAGACTGAATGACTATTTATCTAAAAAACCTACATTGAGCTCCTGGTCTACAACATGTTTTATAGCAATAGATGTATTCCAGTATAAGAGCGCTGGATTTAAAATCCTGGGTGAAAGGTAGAGTCCAGCTTCCCCCATGATGATGATTAATCATACAGTGTGATACCTCTTTAAAAAACATCTGCCCTGAAACGCTACTTGACACTGACGCAAACACAGAAGAAACTTCCCAGTGAGATATTTGCAGCACAACTACAACCTCCTTTTGTTTTAGAAAACTCTCAGGATCAAAGAACAATGCCTTATTTATAGACTTGTCTTTTTTTTTGCACGATGCAACAACCGCACGGACATTTATCTTACAAAAATACAGTAAATCTAAACCAAATCAATCCCTCGAAGCTTGTGCATTCTTCATTAGGGTGTTGTTGCAATGAAGTGCCACCGTGTTTACTGCGCATGCTGTGGTTTTCTCTTCTTGTCGGGACCTTTGTTGACTCTGACGTGCAGCTGACCGCATCACACAGGAAAGCTGTTGGCTGAACAGAGAGCGAGCAGACGTTGTAATCTTTCACCCTAAGTGTTCTTTTCACTTACTGTAATCTGGACACTGTACTGGATTTATGGATTAAGGCTGTAGTGTTTGTATGCTTTCAGGTGATGTATAATGTACACATTGCTGCTGAACACACACACACACACACACACACACACACACACTCTCTCTCTCGACTATTGCAACTGCAGTCCTGGTTTTCTGCACCAATGTTTACCATCAACTCATTTGTCACATTCAAGCAACACTCACATGGAGTTAAATGAACGTTATACATTATACCACTATGTTTTGGGGTTTTTTTTCAGGTTTGCATGGAAGTTTTTAATCACCTTTTAAATTTATAAAAATGTCAGTCTCAGCGATCAATCATTAAATTTCTCTATTGTATAGCATCAAATAACTAATTTAATCCCAAATTACCTGAAAAATGAACATTAACAGACATAAGAGCTGTGTACTTTGTCTATGTTCCATCTGCTAACATGGGACAGGTTAGACTTTATGACCTATCCTGCTGCCAGCCACTAGGGGGCAATCTAGATGATATGGTTGTCATGTTGTCATGTCGTCAATCTTTATATACAGTCTATGATATTGACAGTTAACTTTGTAAACAATCTGTAACTGTAGGGACACGTTAAGCTCAAATTCTTAAGTTCAAGGCCACTGCTACCACAATAGCTTTCATCTCCATTGGTTGGTTGAAATCACTCAATTGTCCTTCAATAATAAAGTGATTTGTCTATGATGTCTTTGTCCCACAGGATGTTTAATAAAGATAAAATAACAGCGATAACAACCGAATTCAGTTTCTCTGATCCGGCTGCTATCAGGTTCCAGCATTTACACACACACACAACTAGTCTGTTATCTTGCGTGTTTGTTTCCTTGCATCTGATGTATTTATCTACAGTAGCTTTGAAGTGGTAGAGTGTAGAATGAGTGACAGTAAGAGAGCAGATATATCCGACAGGGCGCTGTCATGTTGTGTTACTGCTGAGGAGGCAACTTTCTTTGTGAGTGTGTTTGGATGCACGTCATTTCCAATAAACTGTCCGGCTGCTCCCTCTCTCTCTCATTGTTGTGTGGAGATATAGTTGATGAAGTTATGACCATCATTATACGATGTTTACTGTCTGAGGCTGTTTACATCTCTTCTGTCACTGTCATGGGAAATAATACCGTGTAGCCAGCAGACTGTCATCTAAAGACTCATTTATGGATTGGATACATGTACGGAGAAGGACAGAGCTTCTGTCCGTACTCCGCGTTAGTTTCAGAGTAAAGTACAGACAGAACAGACAGAACAGAGCGGTACCACCAGGAACCATGGGGGGCAGTGTAGCCAATAGTTCAGTTGAGTTGACAGGACATGAGGAAGACATTTCAACAATGGCGGATCTTTGTGAGGAGAGACTTTGCAAGTTGGTAAGAAACTTTACAAACAGGGTCGAACAGCTACTTTTACCTCTTCATTATCACATTATCAACATGTTTGTTATTGTCAGTAACTCGCGCCTCTCTGCTGCCCTCTTGTGGACGTATTACTTAACAACCGTGCTAACGTAAAGGACACGTGGGCAGGGACGGTTGCATCATTTGAAATGGACGTATCTCGTTTCGTAAGTAAGGGCAGAAAGAATGGAAACAAGGGGGAACAGCAAGCTTACCGTAATCTAGCATCTTTAACAGGAACGGATTGTGTTACATTAGAGTTATACAAGTTTCCTTGTTTACATGCTTAATGCAAAGTTAAACTAGCTAGCTGATGGTTTTAGTGTTATATGGTTGTAGCATTATATTTTATGGCAACCCTTAAAAAATTGGGTTGTAAACCTTCCAATTTTAACTACACCAACACTGTTGAATGTTGAGGTTTAGATGGAAGTGCCCTCAGATACAGTTCCTTGACTGCAGGCTTTAAACAGCTTTTATAAAATAGATTATAAGTATGTCATTCAAAGTGTAGAGTCAATACATCAGCTCGACCTGTTGGTCCCCTGCTGCCAACATGTGGATTCTCCTGCTGCACTACATTAAACGTAAGTGTTAAATCCAGCTCCCAGCTTCAAAGTATTTCTCGCGACGACCCCACATCACACAAAAGTCTCCGTGTGACCTCGTCTGGTCCCAGTCTAAGTGACACACTTGCTTCTCCAGCCTGGGGTATTTTCCAGTAATCACTTTTGTGGAGAGATTTTAAAGAAGAGTTTGATCCTATAAGCCAAGTTTCCGGCTTCCAGAAATCTCTACTTTCCACAATAAAGCCCTGTCTGTCTGCACTGAAGTGGCCACTACATGTGGAGACGCTCTCCTGACACAGAGCTGGATGATGTTGTGATTCAAAGGTGGCTGTGTCCATTTAGACAAAGACAGGATAGAGGAGACTCATCTCTTTCATCTGGTGTCACAAGTGTCATAATTCTTCTTTACTGGCTGCGATCAAGGTGAACCTGAGGTTTTACTCCAGGCTGTTGGGACGGACTGGTCCCAGAGAAATTCATCAAAATGAAGGCGGTTGAAGGGATGTTCACTTCAGGGCTTGGACGGCCAAAGTGTTTACATACAGTATGTACAAGATGTAGCGGTCAAAATGAAAGACTGAGCAGCTGAGAGCAGAAAACACATCAATCATTTTCCTTTTGAAAGGCTGAGTCTGCACAAAAGTGACACGAGCCACGCAGATTGACAAGGGACTTTGTAATGACATTGATGCGCAGTAGAAAATGTGGTCACGAATTTCTGCGTGCATAATCCTTTCATGCACAGGATAGAGCATAGAAATAAATAGAGTTTGTAAATGAATTGAGGCCACGCTGCTGTACAGCTGTGGATCCTAATCTTGCAGACATTTAGCAGGTTTGCTAATTCTTTTATTGCACATGACATGTAAGATACTGTTTTATCCCATTGGGAAGCTTTTCAGGGCAGTGTAGTGATGTAGTGCACAATAAAATGAAAAATTAGTAATTTTGGACACAGTCCACAGTTTGTTTAGGGTAAATAAACACATTGCACAAAAGGTTCATTGGCCAATTTCATGCCAATGGTACGAGGTGGACGTTTTGTTTGAACACACGTTTGATTTGCATTAGCTCTACACAGGCTACTGGACGTAGTAACGGTTTTGGTGGACCACCCCTAGCAGTTGGTCTGGTTTTATTTCACAGCTTTCAATGTCACTTATAAACCATGTTCTGTGTATTTTGCGATTTCATTGCCTTGAATATGTTTTGCACGGGGGAACTCTGTCAGTGTGTTTGGACCCTTTCAGTCTGATGATTCTCCCTTTGTGCTTCATTGCTTCGCAGCATATTGTCTTCAGGGAGCAAAGTGGCGATCTGCTGTCGTCTGCCCCCAATGCAGCTCCACATGTTACTACATATATTGATATTTTTAAACTGTAGTCTTCTAAATCCTCGTCATAGTCCCTTGTTGGCCAAGTCACTGTTGACCTGTGTCATCAGGGTGCACTTTAGTTTACTTTTACCCCTTTCACTTTGAAATCTACCGAAACTAGAATGGTACTCAGTGGAGCACATACCTCAAGGCCGAACACAATCGACTAGATCTGCCCAAAATTACATACACTCTTAGATTTTAGTCCCCTAAATATCCAGATGTTTTCCCCATCAAGATCTATTGTTATCTTGAAATGTTAAAGAAGGTGATAATAAAGTCCTGGATACGCCCCCTTTATCCAGTTCTTGCCAAAATGTAATGAATTCTTTCTTGGCCCATGTCCCTTCCTTCCCCAGGAAATCTGTTCAGTAGTTTCTGCGTAATCAACCATCTAAATAACAAAAGGACAGAGGTTAAAACAAACCTCCTCGTCAAAGGTAACTACTTTGACGATAAGAAATACTAAGAAATGACAGTGTGCTACGACATCTATGTTGTCATTCACCTTTGTGCCATTACCTTCTCCTGCCAGAAGGAAATTGACGCTGACTGCTTCTCTCCAGAGAAACAGCACAATCTCTGATCAGGGCTCTCAAGTGCTCTACCAGCCGGATGAGCAGTCAAACAGCTCTGGCCTTACTCAAGCACAACCACAGCAGCTCTATAAAGATGTGGCTTCATAACAATAGAGCTCACTATCAGAGAAAGAGAGCAGTGTTTATGAGGATTATCAGTCATCGGGGACAATAAGACAAAGGCAAACTGGCCATGCATCAAGTCCTGTAGAGGGTTTAGTGGAAGGAACAACTGGGGACGAAGTGTTTGAATGAGCAGGAAATGTCTTGAAAGCAAACCCCCGGTTGATTTTGAATTACAGAGCGCAGTCGCTGGTTGGCCGAGGGCCCTTTTTCCATCTCTGGTTAACTTGAAAAAGTACTGATCATCTCAGCTTGACGCCACGAGTCAAATAAAAGAAAGGAATGGCTGACCAGATTGTTGGTGCCTGCTTTGTTATGGCAGGAAGCCCGGAGCTACACGTCTTTGAAGATTTTCCACTATCAATCTGTCTGAGTGTTCTGTCAAGTCTTTTACGGATCTGCTCAGTGTTGATGACTGTCGAACCGGAGCTGTTCCTAGAAGCCTGCGCTGCCATGATCCCTTTAACCAACAACGTCTAAGTCCATCTATAACCTGCTTGTATGGATATAAATGTGTAATACCATCAATGTTTCACGTTGACAAGGAAAGTGACATTTATTGTATTTAAATACTGAATCAGAGGTTAAAACTGAGCGCATTTACTGTCATATAAAAAAATAATCTAAAACTAAAATGGCCTTTTGTGACTTTCGATTCCTGATTGGTTCTTATCAGTCGCGATTCGATTACCAAGTGTTGGTAACACGTACTTTTACCGACAGTTCTACCTCTTCGGTCCAAGTAAAGAAATCCTGGTCTTACTTTTTGAAATTGCTGTTGGAATGTATTCTCATTCTCTTTGTGCTGAGAGTTGGATGAGACGATCGATACTGCCCTAGCGTCTTCGCACTGAGGAGCCAGAGCCAGGAGACTGTGAGCTGTTTTTCTCATTTGAAACTTTGATGCTGCTGGAGAACATACAAGTCCACAACGGCTATAATATATTCATATTCATCAAACCATCCAGTGACCCTCATGCCCTGTGTGGAGGCATCTGAATGGGTTGTGATCCACGTCCCTCGGTTATTGCTCTGCTCTTCTTCATGTTAATTATACACTGTGTCACAGGATTTTTTATGTTTTTTGATCTTGCGGGCTCAGATGTGATTAACAGCACTGATGCACCCTAAGGGTCCAGATGGCCCGCTGCTTACAAGGCATAAAGATGGATGATGGGATTTCTCAATGATTCCTCTTTTCCATGTAGCTGTTTCCTCGGGAGATTTTCTACTCACGCTCTGACGGTAGAAGGCTGATGGTGCGATTGTACTTTTTCTAGCACAAACTTACACCTTTCTGCACTTTATCTGCCTCGTCTATCCAAACACACAGAAACAGTGCTTGGCGTAACACCAACTTCTTTGTCATTTTCATTTTTCTAAATCCACACAATACCACTGGTGCAAATCAATAAAGCTGCAACATCATTTATCTTTAAGACAGGTAGACTCACAAGGCCTGGTCGAGAATACTGAAACAGCCAACATACAGTATACGGTTATGATTTCTCCCCCCCCCATTTCTACAGCATCAAACAGGTTATTATCATCCCATTTAGGGTAAAAGAGGCAATGAAGCACTGATACTGTGTGATTTACAGCTAGTACCGTCCTGTGTGTGACCCATACTGCAGCCAGCGCATTTTGGGGGGAGCTGTAATGTCATCCATCTTATATACAGTCATTGGAGTTCACCAAACCAGTGAGGTTGCAGATTTAATGGTTAAACAATGACCTGAAACTTTTATTGGGTCGATACTACATCACATCTTCACACATACAGTCGTACAATCCGATCCTGCTGATCCTGTTTCTTTGAGTTGACGGTGTAATATTTCACGCTGTATATTTGTCTCCCTTGATTTAATTTATGTGACAAATACTCTTCGGCTATAAAGAGATTCTCAACTGATTTAGCTATTTGTCAATTAAAGACTATATTCACCTGTAGAAGCTGCAGGCAAAGCCATCCATCACCTCTGAAGGGGACGAGTCGGAGCTGAACAGACCCAGCAGCTCCAATCTCTCCCAGACTTACTCTGACAGTCATGCACCCTCACACCTACACTCTGAGGAAAGAAACTCATCTACGGCCGCTCATCGGGGGGACTGTGCTCCCGCCTCTCAATCTGTTCATTTCTGCACTCTTCATCCCCCGGATCTATTCCCCATTTGCCACTTTGGGCTTGTTGTCGATGAAGGCTACCACATGAGGTTGTTCAGAGGCAGGCTGAAATGATCCATCATCCAGTCTAATCCTCTGTGTCTGTGTTTGGATGATTACAGAGGCTGGGATACAGAAGCTGTGTATCTCATGTGTGTAGCAATGAAAACCAAAATTTATGATTTCTATTGCAGCGCAGTGGTCGCAGAATGTATCCTGGGCTGACAGAAAGTTAACGATGTCTGAAAGACAGACAGACATGACGACAGCGATAGTGACTGATGGACCTTTCTTCCTGGAGAACACAAACTGATTGGTTTTCTGCGATCTGGGGAGAATGAAACTACAGCCCCTGGAAGGACGGTGACACTTGTACGTCCCATCCAATCAGGACTGATGAATGAGTACTCGATGGCTGTGATAAGTGATTTAGAATCTCCATGATGACCTACTTACAGGGGACATTTATGTTCATGTGTCTTATAATCCATCTAAATCTACAGTAACTGACGGTGTAAGTCACAAAATCGACCCGAGAGTAGTTGACTTTCTTTTAATACAAAAACTATGACCAAGACAAAACTAACACTCAAACACCGAAGACTGTGAGAGATGCATCATCCTCTGAAGTCTGACCTAAAAACTGACCTAATTGAGAAAGGTCAGTATCGCCCGCTGAAGACAAATGCCAGCGCTGGCCTTGAAGCTGACCTGCGAAAGGATGATCTACGCTCCCTAAATGGTTTACGTGTTTGTGTGTGAGACAGCGTATGAGGCAGGCGGAGAAATGGTGAGAGTGATTCATGAAGAAAAGCACAAAGCTTGACAAGATGGCGAATTTAAAGTTGCAGACGGGGGAAACTTGACTTGTATTGATTCTCGATTCCTTCAGGAAGAAAGATTTACAGCCATGCAGGGTTAAGTTTATGTGTTGTCACTCTTGGTGGAGGCAATTCAGTGTTTATGTGTGTGTGTTTGTTCTTGTGTCAAAGTGACTGTGCACTTTCAGACTTGAAATGGAAAAGACTTAAAGCCAGAGGTGAAGTATTTTGAGTAAAAATCCTACAGCAAGCAGACCTGAGACTTTACTCTAACTTTCACCCTCAAATGCTTAATGGATGGTATAGGAGAGTTGTTGGTTCAACTGTGTGAACATTTCCGGAAGCCGGATGTTGTTTAACCTTCTCTCACTGAATTTAAAAAGTCTGTGCTTCACTACAGCCTCACAGAGCAGTTAGCATGGCTGTAGCTTCTTGATCTGTTACCATGATGAGGAGACATTTGGCACTTTTTTTTATAACTTTGAGCAAAGTGCATGAGAAGAGTTCCACTGTGTGCATGACCCTGACAGTCTGTCAGCTTTCTGTGTCCCTGGGGACGCTGGTGACAGTGATGAGCTGGCACGTCAGCTCTTGCAGAAGTTCAGTGGCAGAGACGACACCAGGACAGGAAGCTGTAGCTCTGACATGTTGCTGACATGCTTCCTGTTTATTCAGTATCTGGATATTCTGAGTGCTTGCACACTGCCAGTTGCGAAAATATGAATTTGACCTCTGGATTTTGTAAACATCCTGTTACTCTATTACTCTACTGACTCTACTTGAGCCTTTTATTTATGTCCTCATTCCTCCCACCAGAAGTCTCAGAGCTGTCTGCTGCACTCCAGGACTGTTTACACATATAGAAGACAACTTTCTTTGACTCTTGACTCCCCTTCTCAAAGTTTGTATCACTTTCCTTGCCCAGTAGTGTCCTTATGTCCGATAAGGACACTACTTATGCAAAGTCTAACTCATCCACAAAACTTAGTGGAAGGGTTGAGCATGGGCCAATAAAGAAGCCGCAGAATTTTTGTGTGAAACACAACAAAAAGGCAAATATACATTTCTTTTGACATTGTGAGATGTTTTACATTTTAGCTAATTTCCTAGGGAATAATTCATGGATATTAATGAAATAAATGAGGGGACAGATAGTAGAAGTAAGAACAGAAGATCAATACCAATCTCGGGCATGGAGGGTAAATATGGAAATTGCTGCCATCTCCTGTGTGGCACCAGTTCCACTGTGAGCCACGTATCCATTACACTGCCCCTGCTGCTTTTTTAAAATGGGCTCTCACCTCCACCTCCAGTCGAGATAACAAATCTATCTGCCGCACCACTGGGAATCGGTGAGAATGTACCTCTCTCTACCTTGGGTGAACCGACTGAAAACCGTCTAAAAACTCCATCAATGTTTTTCTGGCCTTGTGCTGTACAAAATACTTTTTTGCAGAACAGAGCCGCCGAGTTTGAGCGACTTCAGCTTTGAGAGTCTTGTACATTCGTTTCAAGGCTGTTGTAGAAGTCCTTTGTTATCTCAGCTTATGTCTGCGTTTGCACCAAAGACCTGAAGATGTCTCTATGAAAAATGATTTGTGCCATCTTTTATAACACTGCCCGTTAGTATTCCTGTGGAACGCACTCTGAAACTCTTTCAGTCAGCCATTACAACCGAATGTCAGTCACTGTCATGCACGTTACTCCTCTCTTTCTCTCTCTTCGTGTCTCCCTCACTTCCATTGATCCTGGCTGGGCTCTCGCAATCAATATGTCAACAACAGTCCCATTAAAATGACACGAGCGCCCTGCTGACCATGATGGGACCTGAGACCCCCGTTATCCCCCCTAATCAACCCCCTGTCCATCCATCCAGTCAACCCTTTACTCTCTGTCCATCCTTAAAGCATGTGAGCGCACACAGCAGCACTGAAAGTATTGTGCAAGACAAACAAAGCTTTTGTTAGAATATGCACGGATTGATTTTTTTAGATTCTGCAGGTTCAACAAACAGAATGAGGGAAGAATGTCTCAGGAGTTTATCATCTTTGCTTCTTTTGACCCTTTAAGAATCAGAGAGTGGAGTAACAGTGAAGCTAAACTGCTTCTTCTCTCCAACACTGTTTTCACGTTGACATTTTAAATGGGACTGTTACAGCTACTTCTATTCTTTTTATTGCTTTTTATTATTAGATGTATTACCTCCACAGGGGAAGTTCGGCAAAAATGTACAAACATTTCCAATGAAGTTTGGAATTTGGTGCAGATTTATATGTGGTTTCATAAGGAGACCTTTGTTGGGCCTTTGCACTTTCTGAATGTCCTTTAGTCATTTTAGGGAACCTTTGTGAATACATCATTTTATAAAATCATTTTTTAAATCTACTTTTAACAGTGTTTTCTGATTCCTCTTGTAATTTCTGGTTTAGCTGTGATCTCTATTCTTTACCGTGGAAAGAACTCTGTAACTCTTACGAAAAGATAAAACAGTTCTTTAAATATCAAGTTTATTCATATTATTATCATTATTACTAATGTGCAGAGTCGACTCATTCTGCTCAGCACAAACCCTTTGTGTTGACTACAGAACTATATCTACCACAGTCGTCTCGTCTTACTAGAAAACGAGATGTTTTTGCAGACCCGAGCATTTGCCTCCACACTTCCGACCATCCAGTGGCGTTTCCTGCCGCCGCTCTCTTCTTCTCTTCTATAACAGCGGCTGTATCCTATTGGCACTGTTCACGACACTACCAGCTACACTCCACCACTTGTGCGTGCGTTGTGTTGTGGAATCAGCAGGATGTTCAATTACACTGGCTCAGCAAGTGTACACAGACACACACACACACGTGCGCGCACTCGCACACATGCACACGTTCTTTGGGAGCCAAAAGGCGTTTCATTAAAGCGCTGCCAGTAGAGCTGCTTGGGCTTGATCCCCTGACAAGCCACAGGCCTCTGCTAAATTAGCACGGTGGCAGAGAACAAAGAAAGACAGAGAGTGTGAGAGAGGAAGCCCGTCACGAATCATCGTCATAAAGACTCAGCTGTGTCTCCCCTTGTTTCATTTAATTTATCTGGACTCTTTACAAACAGGAAACTGTTTTGATTGTGGACGTTGATGAGGCAGATTTCTGTTTGACAACTTTCTAAACAGAAATTAAAACGAGCTTATACCAAGTACAACTCAGTTGATTGAAGTGGACCAGATGTCTTTGCCTTTCTTTTTCTCCACTGCATCAAAGTCAGCGTTGTTTTTCTTTTATAAGTGAATAAAGTTCTCACCTTGGGGACAGAGCTCTCTCTGCAGTGCAGCTAAAATACAGCCGAGCAACAACTCTTCACTACGACCTTTTGCAGAAAGTCGTAGACCCAACTACTTTCTGCAAAGTAGAACTTATAAGCAGTTATAAGCAGTTTTATTCAGTCTGTGTCACGATGGCTTTCAGGGGAGAACACATGTAGGTGCACAGCAGCACCGTCAATTTCAGGTTATTGTAAAACGTGCTGTTTGTGTGTCTCTCTTTATGGCGGCACTCTCCTGTCCTTTCCCTTCTGTCTTTCAACCACGAAAAGCAAGTGGGCAGATGTTTGAAATCGATATTTTAATGCGCAAAAATCATTTTCTCATAATATTATGACTCATATGACTCATATGTCGCTAATACTGCGTCGCGATGATGGTTGAACATTAAACTTTCCACTTGCCATCATCAGTTCAGAATTCAAGTTTTTCCCACACTTGCAACTGTTAATCACAGTTTTAAAGGTACAATTAACATATAGCTCTGTCATTAGCATAGCTCAGAATGCTGCTGCTGCTTTAGCATAAAGCAGTTAGCATCACTCTAGATGCTCAAGCTGGATTGTTCGACACTGATGCATTTGCTTCTGCACGAGGCAACTTTTTTACCCTGAGCAGAGAGCATGATGGGAATTTGACTGTGTGCACGGCCCTGAACACCTGTCAGTGTTCTCTGGCCTTCCTCCCGGGGCTGCTGATGTGAGATGTGATGCACATTCAGAAGTTTAGCAGCGCAGCAGAGGGAACACCAGGGCAGGGAGCTAACTTTTAAAAATCCCTGAATCTCGAGGTTTCTGCAATAACAACAATAACACGCCCACATAGAGAAATGTCTGCACATTCTCTGCAGTCCTGCCGAGCCCCGTCCAGATGTGGCCATTAAAAAAGTATGTGTTCAATTTTTCAGCAGCACATAAAACTGTTCTGCCCCTGGGAGACAAAGACAAGGTCACGTTTTTTTAATTTCTTTTCGAGTCTCTGAAAGTGGCTGACGTCTTTTTGTCAAACTAATAATCTCTACGCACATTGTATCCCCCAGTGTTAATTTAATTGAAATGAACATAGCTGTTTGTTGCAGAGTTAATGAGAACCGCAGAGTGAAGCAGGAGGTGATTAGTGCACTTGTGTTGTGCACTAAGACATTAACATGATGGAGGAGCCTTGTGCTCGGCCTGCACACACGGAACATCAAGGACAAACATGTGCACAAACACGCACAGTCCACACGTCAAGAAGTTGCAGGATTTACGGCTGTTAGAAATCCACACCACTGGTTTTACAATGGAGCCATTTGTCATTTAGACGACAACAATAAAACTGTAAAATTATACTCATGGAAATTCAATCCCTCTCACTCTTGTGTCAAAACTGCAAAGTTCATGCATATCAATAAAATGTGCAGGGGAGTAGAAGTCTATATATGACAAAGTGATCATCACGTAATTTAAATAAGAATTAGGGTTGAATCATATTTGTTTCTGACCAGTTAAAAAGTCAACATCCTCCTCTCCTCTTCTCTCCTCTCCTCTCCTCTCCTCTCCTCTACTCCTCCTCTACTCCTCCTTTCTCCTCTCGTCCATCCATAATTGATGCTTTGATAAATAAGACTGTGTTCTCTGCTGAGATCTTGTTATGTTCTGAGAGGTGTTGTTTGTTTTGGCTGGTTAAACCTTATTAACACATAAATGATGGATAGTGTGTCTTACCTAAGGTAGAAATGTGTGTGTGTGTGTGTGTGTGTGTGTGTGTGTGTGTGTGTGTGTGTGTGTGTGTGTGTGTGTGTGTGTGTGTGTGTGTGTGTGTGTTATTGCCTGAAACCTAACCACACCTTAACACAATCTTAACACAATGGTTGTTTCAATAGGTGATAGATGTTTTCATAGCATAAAAACCACAGGCATCAGCAGTGGCCTTAATGTGGCTGCATCCCATTTAGTTTTTCCACTTCCAGGTCCCTTTTATTATAAATATTCACAGTCATTGGTCAGTAGGACGCTTTCTGTAAAATAATTATAATTATAATAATTCTTTTATTCTCATTTCTTTTTTGTTATTTTGGCTACTGAACAACTTTTTATTTTTAGACTATACCAGCGACTTAAAGACAACAAAGCCATTAAGGTCTGTCATTAACATTTTTATCTATGTTTTTTAATTTTTTAAAGAAGCATAAATAAATGTCACAAAAAGAATTCCACCTGATACTAATTTATGTGTGTGCAGTTCTACATCAAAGTTTGATTTGATCCAGAGATTTTACATTATTTCTTTTCAAAGCTTATTATCTATAACGTCCTTCTGGCTACAGAACAAATAAATCAAAGCTCTTCACACTGCTGAAATGTTTTATGACCGAATATCAAACATTGGACGTATGTGACCGGGACGGCTAAGACAGCACGGACCTTTACTAGCTCATTACCTCATGTATATTTATTGGAAACAACATTCAATTCAGCGCAGTAATACAGCTTCAGATTCATGCTGCGGCACAAACCTCTAATCCTTTGTTACAGTTTATTGTAATAAAATAATTTAGAGCAAGTTTATGGACTCCATACGTTCAGTGAGTCCGACTTTAACCCTGAACTTCTGCTTATTCCAAAACTTGAACCTTCAGCGTCAACAAGCCTCTTCGGGAGGTGACGTCTGGTCAGAAAGAAGAAATATCACAGGATCTGTCCCATTGTTTAACATGCGGCAGCCAGTAGTTTGGTTGCCATGGATACAGTTTCAGGTGTTTTGGGCTCTCCTCTCTGCCGGCGCTTTGCACCAGGGTCTGATGGCTACTGCGTCTGGGTGTGTGTGTTAGTGTGTGTACCGGGTATACTGATGCTGTCTGTGAGCAGCATTACGAAAGACTTTTATACATCTGCCACACCATCTATTCTCGGTCAGCCTTCAATCTTCTTCTCTTCTCTTCTCTTCTCTTCTCTTCTCTTCTCTTCTCTTCTCTTCTCTTCTCTTCTCTTCTCTTCTCTTCCCGTTTCCCCATTTCCCATCTTCCTCCCTCCCCATCACTCTCTCTCCCCTCCCCTCCACAGAGCGACACTCTAAGTGTAGTAGGTCAGACTTGGATGTTGGCCTGCTTTGGGCCCAGCAGCTCGTTTCTGCAGCAGTAATCTGTGCACCCATGCTGAACGACTGAAGGCAGCAGGAGGCACAAAGGCACAGGGATGACGAGGATGAATTGAAGAAAGAAAGAAAGAAAGATGGAGTCTCGGTAAAGAGGAAAGCAGAATCTAAAGGTCTTCAGCTTGTTTAGACTTATAATGATTTGACTGCTACAGTAATACTCGCTGCCTGGTAATGGGTCTGAGTCACGTATAGTGCACTGATCAGCGATTCAGTCTTAAGGAGCCAATGGGAGCTGGGCAGTCCACAGCGAGACGACAGGGGCGAGCTGAGTCTGTCCCCTTCCTTTGATTTCTGAGGAAATGTGCTCCTGTATTACTCATGCAAAGTCACACCACAGACAGGAAGTAAAGATGGACGACGCTGTCTCCCGTTGAACAAAAAACGTAGCTGGATATTCTGGTGATGTCAATAATGACATTTCTGCCTGTTTTTATCAAAATAACTAATTAAAACCAAACTTACTGAAATAGTTTAGTTTGCTCCATGTCCCATCTGCCAACATGGAGGAGGTGTGGTTTATGACATATACTGCAGCCAACCACCAGGGGGCGTTCAACATGATTTAGTTTCATTTTTGTGGGGCTGTCATGTCGTCCATCTTCATGTAAAGTCTATGATTCTCTATGTATGTTTCTAAATGTAGTTTTAATGGCCCAACCATAAAAGTATGATTTTCTTTTCACGGCTGTTATTCGTTTTGAATCACTATAAACCACCTAATAGAGCCAGTGAATGTATATAGATTATAAATAATCTTACATTTATGATCAGGATCTATGAAACTAAATCAAGTGGCAATGCCGAGCGAGACATTTACAATCTGAAAAATGTCTCTGGTGCACAGATTCTATGACACATTTTCATACTCCATTCTCCACCATGATTGCAAATAAGCTAATATCTAAGCTAATATCTCAAATCTTCCATAGAGAACTGCACTTACATCAGTTAAAGAGGTATTCATAAGCCGTGCTTTAGAATTTTCCCTAATAAATGATGCAGAAATAACAACAGTATATATATAAATAATATATGTGAAGCTGCAGTTTCAGCTGCTGCCCCTGTTTAACCTTGTAAACATCCATGTACGCAAACTATGCCCCAAACAAGTTTAACCCTGTGCTTCTTCCAAGAAACTCAATGGTAGAATTGACATAATGAATAGATGCTGTAAATAAATAGATGAGAGACAGCTTTCACCCCTTTGCAACAATAAATGGTGACCAAAAGGAAAAACTGCAGATCATTTCTGTAACTTTATACAAATAGAGTTATTATTATTAAAGGACCACAGAGTTGGACTTAGTTACATCTAGTGGTGAGGTTTAAGATTGCAACTGACTGAATACACCTTTCAGTATACGTGAAAACACTAAAGGTCTAAAAGTGTTTTCTTTGTCTGTTGTGGGCTTGTGTAGAAACAAGGAGGTGCAACCGAGCGGACTCTGTGAAAGAGGACCTGCTCGAAATAGAGTTTTATTATTGTTCTAGATATGAAGGGTTTATTTCTAGCCATCAATAACACCATCTTTGTTGGGTATCAGACAGTGTTAAGGCGATGAGAGCTCAGACAGCTGGAATGTACAGTAACTACTGTCTGTTTAGGTTTCTCAACAAAGAACATCTATGAATGTGAAACATATTAAATGGCACATCCCTGTGTTTTTGGTGTAGTTGTGCCAACATGCATCTGAATTATCATTTATATGCTGCAAATTCTGCTTGTATAAATGAATTAATAATAAAGAACGACTGGTACAATGTGCTTGTTTCATCTTTCACCTTCATAATTTGACTACAGTTTTATTTCATCAATACTTTTTGTCATTTTAACCCAATAATGTATAGTTTGTAAGAACCCAGTGTTGGATCGGTCCACACTTGACTCAGCACTTGGTAACTGCGTTAACACAAATTTAGTTATTTTCAACCCAGCAATTTTTAGGGTGCAGGGATTCTTAGTTCAAGGTGAAAATTATATTCTGCACATGAATCCTGCTAAATCCTACATGCTGTACGTGCTGCCTGCATGTTCAGCATCAGGGATTCACAGGCTATAAAATAACTAAAGGAGCTGTGAGGCTGTTGTTAAACATGCAGGCTGGTTACCTGCAATCCTAACTTATGCATGATAATCAGATGTACATCAGTCACAGCACCACTGAACAATATACCACCACACTGGTCCAGATGCCCGGACGTGCGCTACACCGTACATATATAATTAATTCTGAGTTGCTTGCATCAGAGGAATAAATGTGCTTTTTAGGATCGAAGCTCTGCAGAACGCCACGAACACAGATGTCCTAAAGACTCGCTACCTCCACACACATGCACACTCACACAGTTAAAACACCAGCTGAGTGTGAAGCAGAGAACAGACTGAACACCTGACACTTCCACTGAGGAACAGTATCACTCTGCAGAGCACAGGGCGAACTATAGATAAGAGATAGATAGATAGACAGAAAGATAGATAGATAGATAGATACTGTAGATAGATAGATAGATAGATAGAACATGCTTTTGGCACATAACTACACACACACACACACACACACACACAATTTACAGTGGAGAGCTTACCTTCATGATGCATCCCTCAGTTTCCAGTCCACTATGAAACACATGTGCTTTTCTCTGTGTGTGTGTGTGTGTGTGTGTGTGTCCACGTCTGTAGCTACAAAATCTGTCGCTTCCTCTCCTCTCCTAACAGAAGGAGTCTCAGGGGAGGGGAGTCCGTCGCTCTACGCAGCGAAAATGTGTGTTGCTGTTTGTAAATGCACGTGTATGTGTGTCAGAGGAGTGTGTGTGTGTGTGTGTGTGTGTGTGTGTGCGTGTGTGTGTGTGTGATGGAGAGAGAAGGAAAGTGCTGCTCCCTCTCGCCACTCCAGCTGTTGTATGAATGAAAACTCTAACAGAGCAGAACACACCTAAATCTTATCATGATGCTATCTATCTATCTATCTATCTATCTATCTATCTACCTACCTACACTTTGTCAGTCATCTATGTTTTTCTATCATCTCACTCTCCGCTCTTGATGTTTCCTGTCCTCCTTCCTTTCCTCCCTTTTCATCTCTGTCTCACTTTCCTCCTCTCCTCTCATCTCACAGTATCATGTGTTCGTCCACCTACCTCTGACTCTCTCTCTCTCTCTCCCTCCCTCCCTCTCTCTCTCCCTCTATATCTCCCCACCCTCTCCCTCTAATAGAAAGCTCACATTTCCCTGTTCTCCCATACGGACACTAAATAGATGCTCCTCTTTTCTTTTTTCTTTTTTTCACTGTCCATCTCCTCTCTGTTCCCACTGTGCGTCACAGTGAGCTCTGCCCTGTCCTCCCTTTCCTCTGGTCTAATTAATCTCTGTGTGATTGTACACGCCCCTTTCTCTTTTTAATACAATTTGTTCTCATGAATCAGGTTGGAAATATAACAAATGTACATGACAAGATCTATTTGATTTAACAGTTACAAAGTATTACAAAGTGCACACACGCACACACACACACACACACACACACACACACACACACACACACACACTAATGCATCCTTTTTCCTGATTAGCTTTGCCACTGACACAGAGGTGTTGCACGTACAGAAAGAGATGCTACACAATGTCCAGGAGTGAATCTCAGGCTGAGCGAGTTCACTGGCATCAAACGCACGCATCATGAAGTGATGCTCGCCGGTTGTCTCTTCAGAATGCAATAGTAATATTGGCAGCACATTGAGATGCAGTGCAGCTCCTGCTCAGATGCAGAGCAGGGATAGTAAATCTTTTAAAGGCGGTCTGCCCTGCAGCTGTGTGCAGACAGAGCACAGCCAACAGAGGGTGCTGTCACACTTCACAGGCCAGAGAGAGGGAGATGAGAAAAGAGATGATGCAGAGAAAAGAACAGAATAGAAGACAGGAAATGGTTTTTTCACAGTTAAAGCTCCTATAAACTTTTATATTCCCACCTGCTGCTTTACCCTCCAGCTTTACTGCACTGGCAATAAAATCCCAATCACAAACATAATTACTTCTCCCGGCAAACTTTCACAAATCACTACGAGGACGACATTTAAGATTGTTTTTTCTTTCCGGTTGACGGAGCTGCACATCTGTATTATGGGATATTCTTCTTGTTTATTTCAATAGTGATGGTGACAGGAGCATCCTTTTTTTCTCACTGTGTCTAAATCTCTTTAACAGAACAGTTGACGCTTAAAAACGAGATTAGCAGTTGTTGAATAGCGGAACAGTTTCCTTCAATCCAATCAAGCTGCACCAAATTTCACTCACTCATAGATATCAGTTCTCCAAATGTGCCTGGTCCTTCCACCAGGTTTTGTGGAAATTCGTTTTTTGTGTGATCTTGCTGACAAACAAACACACAGGGGTGACCTTGACGGAGGTAGCAAGAATAGCAAACAATCAAGACGTCTGGGAATGTGAACGGCTTCAAATGGTGTTTAAAAGTTTGAAAATGCGTCTCTGACGTACATTAATCGCTAAAGTTTCACATGTGTGGTTCTAAGAGGATTCAAATCCAAACACATTCATCTCTAATGTGTGTTTGTTGCAGTCAGAGCCTCTCAGGGATCTACAGTATACGAGCTGTTGATCACTTCTCTGAAGTCGCTTAATTGGTTGATTGTCAGAATGTGTGATCGGCTCCGTCTCTACCTGCTGTGACTTCCTCTGAACTCTCTGAAAATCGTCTCTGTGTGTGTCTTTGAGGTTTCATCCCTGAGGAGACACTGCAGGGTCACAGCAGCAGCATGAAAACACCAGAGGATATTAAACACAGTTCAGTCAGACAACTCACCTTTGAAAGGTTTATTGCAGGAGCAGAACGTAGGTTCCCCAGATAAGATTACATTGATATAATGGGGGAGTGTTGACCAAATATCTCTAGTAGCACCCCTGTCAGAGCCTATAGGGGGGGGTGCTGGGGTGATTGAGGGGCAGTGACACTGACGTATAGGGCAGCGGAGGCATTGACAAGCAATGGGAGAGATGGGAAATAAACACACCAACAAACTGGGAGGTTGTAGAGGATTGTGGAGAGGGAGGCATATCACGTGATTTTTCACAAACGAACATGAAGGGAGTCTTTTTCCTGCACCTGTGGCGTATTGACAGTTTGCTTCGTGATTCAGGTCATTTCACTGTCGGTCTTCAGGCATCAGCTCCAGCTCAGTAAAAGGTCAAGCTGCCGCTGCTTCTCTCTGGCCAGTGTCAGATAACACTGGTACAGAAGCCAGGCAGCTTGTGGATGTTTTTTCTTTTTACATCCTGCTGCACAGTGAGATACGAGCTGAGACATTTCCAGACCTCTGTGATGAACCACACATCAGCTGATGAATGGCATCTGTTTACACTGTGTGCCAACTCGTTTAATAGCGGAGAAGCTTCATAAGGAAATTATTATTCTGTTCTATTCAAGACATGTTGAGCTGAAGAGTTTCTCCATAAGAGATGCAGAGGAGATGCTCACACAGATACTGACACTACACGGTTAAATCCCTCTTCAGCACTTCAGGACAAGTACAGCACGATCACACTCAAACACACTTCGGTTATAATTTCTCTTTCTGAAACACACACACACACACACACACACACACACACACACACACACACACACACACACACACACACACACACTGAGTCTAATGAGTCTCAGCTAATTGCAAAATTAGTTCATCGCATGAAAAAGTATGAGCGGCTTCCAGACAATTACCACCATCAATCACCATGTGGTTCCTGTGTGTCTGTGTGTGTGTGTGTGTGTGTGTGTGTGTGTGTGTGTGTGTGTGTGTGTGTGTGTGTGTGTGTGTGTGTGTGTGTTTGTGTGTTTGTGTGCGTGATGCCAGCCAATTACAGTAAATGAGACGAAGGAGATTAAAAGCTCACATACAGGAAACTGAGGGCCATCATGCTTCAAACAGAGAGACGCTCATTATCACGGCACATGTAACACACACCTGCACAAAAGTTCATGCAGAGACACGTTCAACTTTCCTCTGTTTGTAGTTTCTCACACGAGGCAACAGCTCCCTCTGCTGCTCATTGTGTCAAATGAGCAGCCCCCATACAGCCGTTTCACTGAGCTGCTGGGACGACGTGTTGAGGAACAACAAGAGACACCATAGTAAAGGGATTCATTGCTGGTTGTGTCCAACTGGCTGGACTGGGAGGGGATTCGATGACATCAAGATGACTGACAAGCAGCGTGACTTGACGGACAGAGAGGAAATAATTAGATTAAATCTTCAACATCACACACAGCAGAGCAGACACCTTTCATTACAGCCAGAGGCTTTAAATCCAGTTGCTGTTGCATTAAAGTGGAGCTGAACTTGAGCCAAACTGTCAAACAGGAAGCCAAATACCCCGACCCGTCACTTTAATGGGTACCCAGTATCCCACACAATGATGTGAGTAGATGACTGATGACAGCAAGCTCGTGGCCAAAGGCTTCCAAAGGGACCACTTCTAATCTGATGCAATTTGCCGCAGCTCCCACAGAAACCTCTCTCCCTGTCGGAGTTTCTGCTGAAGATCCATGAAACCTGTGAATGCAGCGAAAAATACTGCTTCCTGTCACTGACACAGAGTGAATTCCTCTCTAATTGGTATAAAAACAGCCTTAATTAACCAATCACACTCGTCTGTGACAAATAATCACAGTCATAGTCTACACTTCTCTGGAGTTTTATAGCCACTAAAACAGAGAAGTCTAGAAACGTCTTTGACGTAGACACCGCAGATCTCTACCGTCATCGCGTAGCCTTCGCTGATTCGTCAGACTCCTATCACATGATCCCCTTCTGGAGGAAAACAACTGGCTTTAACCTCGTCTAACAATGGAGAACACATCATACATTAAAAGCGTTTCCGACCCTGTGGTCTGTTGGGCAGTTAAATTCTATATTTTACAACAATACAACTGCTTCCATGGGTACGAGATGAGCTGTTAGTGGAGCTAATTCCTGCATCTGCACACCAACACACGCAAGTTCTGTGTATGTGAGTGGTCACGTGATGTGTCTGTCAGGCTTGTTCGTGTGGATGGGGAAAGGAAATGTATTGACGTAGCCTGAAGAGTTATTAATGACAAAAATCCTCCTGAGTTTCCTCACTTGAACTGAGAGTCAGCAGCAGCTCAGATCTCAACATGAGCTTTGCCGGCTGAGAAATAAATATCTGTCAACTCGTAAATAAAAGGAGAACAAGAGTCTGTCCAGCTTTAACTGACACAAGTCGGATGAGTGGTGGAGACAAAGGGTCTGTACAGGATAACTGAGCGTGAGGAGCAGCTCACAGAGCTTTGTTCAGCTCGGAGGAAATGCCCACAGGAGCATTAATGAGGCTCCGGTCTCTTCGTGGAGGATTCACCATTTATCAGAGGGATTTGTTGGGATTAAATTGACGACTGGAAATCTTTGAAGATCAACCGATGTGTAACTGAGTTTAACTTCCCTCGAAACTCAACTGTGTAAACCTGACATTACTGTGGAAATACCCTTTGGGTTAAATAAGGAACTGTTTCTTAGTACATCTCACTCTCCATCTAAACCTAGAGAACAAGCAACAGGAGTGAATCTTTTTTAAATCATATTACATAGAGTCCATACCCAACAGTTTCCTAATTAAACCACATTTAAATTATTTATCCAGATTTGTTTTGATCTGCACCAAATTGCAGGCATCAGTCCCCTAAACCTGCCTGATTATTTAAATCATCAAATCTTTTCTCCCAATGTTACAGAAAAGTGAAACCAAAAAATTAAATATCAAAGATGGATCTCAAAACCTAAGCAGCAAAAACTAAATCTATCTGTAGGCTCCACATGTTAAAGCTCAGCTCCAACAACCTGAGGGGAGATAAAAAATAGAAACCTCTTTGTGCAGCTCAAGGAGAAAAAGCCTCAGAGTCTTATATAGTTTGACGAATGTTACTTCAGACTTACGTCTATACATCGGTCACCATGAAATTGAAAATGCAAAGAGCGTGGGGAGCCGGCTCCACTTTGAGCTGCCAAACCTTCAAATGTTACCGTCTCTCATGCAGAGTCAGCCTCCGTGTGTCTGCCCGTCCGTCAGCTGCTGCCTCATCTACCTCCATCTTAAAGGCAGTGAGCACACTTTGTATCCAACACAACACAAACTTCAATTTAATATTAACCACAGCGCAAAATGCACATCAGAAACCAAGCATGTAAATCATAGCTTGTCATTAGTCAAAGTGCAGAGCAGAGGTTTACATAACATACATCCATAGAGTCATTAATCAGATTCTTAAGGGTATTAAATCCACTTAGATGCACTTATGTAGTTTGAGAAATGCAACCGCTGTGACCTCAGTGCACAAGAGCTGAAATGTGTCAGTCAGCGATAATCATTGTTCCAAGAAAGCTGCACATTATGTTTTTATTTGTTGATGCTTAAATAATTCACACTCCCCATTTACCCCTGATCCAGGGTCCATGAAGCTATAGTGACTGGGGTAAAAATGAGCATGTGTGCGTTTTAAGTGAGTGTGTTTTGTGTGTGTGTGTGTGTGTGTGTGTGTGTGTGTGTGTGTGTGTGTGTGTGTGTGTGTGTGTGTGTGTGTGTGTGTGTGTGTGTGTGTGTCTGCAGGAAGAAGGACTGGCTGATTCATCATCCTTTTGCAGACGTGCTTAGAAAGCAGCTCCCTGGACGTGGCTCTGTTCCCCTCCAGCATCAAATATTCAACACACACCTATTTCCAGTCGTTTCCCCGACGCTTCATCTCTACACTCATGCAGCAGCCCTCTGTAAAATGCTGATAGCGTTCACCTGCAAGCTGCAAGTCTGCTGAGGACCTTCTAACTCCTCTGTTATAGAAAACAAAGTGCAGCACTGACGCCTTGCATGCATTAATTTCTGAGGTTGTGCACAACCGACGCACCAAACAGACGCAGGATATGTGAGGCAGCCATGATGCGTCCAGCTGGAATACTTCCTGTACTGCTTTTTTCACTTTATAAAATTATAAAATTATAAAATGTAAGAAATGAGAATTGCAATCACAACTTCCTAGAGCTCAAGGTAATAAATTCAAACAACAAATTTTTGGGGTTTAACCACCAGTTCATTATCAATCGTGTTAAACAGAAAGAAGCTGAAAACACGGAAAATACTGGGACCAGCAAATTTCACATCATCAAAATTGCCTATAAAACATTGTTATTCCAGCGTAAAGTAGTTTTCTGCTAATTTATCCATATATTAAACATGTAATTTTCTTTTTTTTGATGTTTTAGTTGAATTTATGTTCACATTTTACAAAACAACCAAACAATTTAACCTCTACAGCTTATTCCAATTTATTGAATTCCATTTCAGTTGTCCCTACCTTTAATTCAAAGGATTTAATATTTCATCACATACAAAGTTGCATGTCTTGAATATTCATGTTTTAGAGAAACGACTCAGAGCAAAAACATTTTCGAGCCCTGCTCTTTGTCTCAGCCTTCTTCCATCTGTCTCTCAGACCTCAGCTCCATATTATTCAGAACTTACGTGTTCTAGTTTGTCCTTCCTGCGGAGCCAGATGCCGGCTGAGTATTCCTGCTGCTGCACTGCTGTTATTACCGAGCTGCCCGCGATCCCGGGAGCCGCGATGCCGAAAGCTAACCCCTGACCCCTCAGGTCCTGGCCGCCCATGGGCCCGCGGCTCCCTCGCAGTTCCATGTAACTAGATAGTCGGATGGGCGGATCTCTTTCAGTCGTGATGAAGAAACTGGTTATGTTATTAATCTCTTGTTGATAGCAGAAGAAAACTCTTCTCTCTTCGGAGGCATCGTGTAAAGTTAGTGTCACTGCACCTTTTCCTGAAAGCTGTGAAAAATCAACGAAATCAATAATCCAGTAATGGGTGGTGTTTTTCTTCTCGAGCAGTTTGCGGCAACCATCCAGCTCCAAGATGATGAGAGCAGAAAAAAATATGATCCTTGTCCTCGCCTTGTTTTATCACCAATTTACTTAAAGACACAAGATCTTAGTTTGAAGCTTTACCTTCCACAAATGAAATGAGAAGTGGCTTTCTCTGACATCCCACCCCTGTGCTCGTAAAGTGGAGGCATCCCTGTCTTCACCACTTTTGGTAAACGTCCACAGGCTGTTGAAAATTCTCCTCCATGAAAACAGGGCTTCACCTTCTCATGACAGCTGATCACAGACCTGTTAGGCTCAGGGACTCAGACCATTCTGATCTGGGCTTCCACCGCTTCAGGCATCCCCAGTGTGTGTGTGTGTGTGTGTGTGTGTGTGTGTGTGTGAGGAAGAGGAGGAGAGAGGAGAAGAGAGGAGAAGGGAGGGCTGGAGAAACTCCAAGAAAGAGATAGAATAAGAGAGGGGACAGAGGCAGGTGATGCAGACGATGGAGAGAAAGGAAAGTCCCTCCTGTGAGGCACCAGTGCGTCCTGATGACACTCTCATATCTGCATCCCTCCTTTAATTCCATTCATTCTGTTTCTCCTTCACTTTCCTCTTCACAGCTTCGTAACTCTTTTTCCTCGACTCTCATATTTGTTGCTGACCCCTCTCTCACAAGTATTTATCACCTTTCTTCTCCCGGTACATGTTCCAACTCTCTTTCTCTTGAACACGTGTTTGCTGCCTGGACGTAAAGACTTTTTTCTGGGAGTTTCCAGCGACTTTTTCTTAACTCCAAAAGTTTTCCTCCTCTTTTACTTCTTGCTCTCCCCTTTGACTCGATGGACAGGGTGGCAACACATCCGCACCTCGGACTGCACGTACAGATACACACACACACACACACACACACACACACACACACACACACACACACACACACACACACACACACACACACACACACACACACACACACACACACACACACTTTGGCACATCACAGCAGAGTGGTGCAGTGAGGCTGCAGCAGCTCTCCTTCTGTTCTTTGGCTTGGCTCCGTGTGCCAGAGAAGCAACAGAGCTTAAAACCTTTAATTAGCTTATAGATGGCATATGGGCAAACCCATACAGGCTGCATGCACACACACACCACACACACACACACACACACAGGCTGCATGCGTGCACACACACACACACACACACACTAATATCTAAATGTTGAAATCATTAGTGGCAAAAAGCCAAAGCACCTCAAGTCCTTGAAATGGAAACAATCCATTTTAATTGCATGCTTTCACTCACAGGGACTGCTGTTGAAATACTTTACCCTCATACCACTGCAAGGATCAACTCAGCTTATTATATGAAAAAATATAAGTGGTGTCCAATTATATGAAAGAAATATAAGGGAACTGGAGCTACCACTTCACGGTTCAATGTTTCCTGCCACATCCAGTTGCAGGAAACCTGGTCAGGCACGGTCCCCTTCTGCTCCTGAGATAAAGTGTTGAATGATGACCAGAGGAGGGATTTTGCAGAATATCATGATGTCGTTTTGGACATAAAATGTAATCGCTTCATCTTTTTAATCCAATGAAACATTTGACTGAAAATTTGTTACAACCATCACATTATTTCTTGAGTTATGGCAATAACTCAAGATATAACTCCTTGACCTTTGACCTTTTGCAACCAAATTTTCATCAGTTGTTTCTTAAATCCAAGAGAAAGTGGGAGAGATTCCTTCAAGGTGTTCCTGAGATATCGTGTGTATGAGGTGTTCACATTGACAATTCATCCATCAACACTATCATTACTGGCACGGTGGAAAAAGTACATTTCTGTATTTCCTTAAATTACATAATTTGTCATCCAGAAACACACAAATTGTTTGTCAGCAGGATTACACAAAAACAAGTGAACGGCTTTTCAAGAAACTTAGTGGAAGGATGGGACAAGAGAGAATCTGTTTAATTATGGCACAGATCACTTCTTTTTTATTTTGCGATGTTTGATTTGACCATTTTACAGGTTTCCCAGGGAATGATTATAATTAGGGGACTGATGCCTGTGTGCAATTTGGTGCGGTGAACTTAAGGGGACTCATGGACCTTGAGATATTCACTCTTCTCATCATCAGGGTGATAATCAGGTAATATTGTGTGGATGGATAAAGGGTTTTCAATTTTGAAAGAGAACACACAGCAGCATCAGATGTGTATCCAATTAAGTCATGTCTCAGTAGTGCAGATAACTAGTTGGGTAGTAAGTGCACAAGTGTTTGTTGCACATTTTGTTGTGTTTGTTATTAAGCAAACTGAAAGAAATTGTATCTTATGATTCCTCAGTAAAAGTTTAGTGATCCTAAGAATCACAGTGTGACCAAACGTAAACGATTCTGCAGCTGAATCTGAAACTTAACACAAACTGAGACACATTTGACAAAGTCATAGTTCTGGATATATCCCTCTGACATCTTTGTCAGTCTTACTCAGCTCATTTATCTGTTCACAGAGACAAACAATCCATATTACAGTTAGTGTCGTGTTCTCTAATGATTTAAAGTAGGAGGTGATTTTTTTTTATCCCGTCTCAATTACGCTGAGTCATGCACATTTGTGATTAAGCTTTCATATAAAATAATAAACAAGATCTACGTCCTTCTGCAGAAATCGTTTCCCTCTGATTCAGTCCAATCCCATTTCTCCGAGCTGGCAGAGCGCACTGTATCAGTGACCAGCAGAGGAAACACACACTGAATACTGAACACCGAGGTTAATCAGGGAAGTTAAACTGAACACGAGCCAACTCAAGCCACAACAACACAGCCACTTTAAAAGGCTCCTTGGCTCAAAACACGGACAAATGCAGTACACTGTGTGGCCGACTTTAAAGGTGTGTCACGGAGGAAGAGCTTTGTGTGAACCAGATTGCAAGATAAGATGATAGACACTTTAAAAACATTGCTCACTCTGCCGAAGCACTGCACCTCAGTGCGTCACAATGTAAAGCACCACAGGGACCGGTTTGTCCATGACTACCCGAGGAGATACAGCACAGCCAGACGCAGCAGAGCAGAAGTTCCTGAGGCTGAGAAGTGGTTATGAAACTATAATTTCGGTGCTTGTGACACAAGGGGCAGCGGGGAGCAGTTGGTTCACTCGCATGTAATGAAAACAATCAATAACATTGTCCCACGGAGATGTGACTTGTTTTTGTTGACTTCCTGTGAAGTGAGCGCAGTGCCAGTTTTAATCAGAGTACGTGTTCTGCACTGCATCAATTTACAGTATCAAACGCAGGTAGCTGTATATTTATAAAAAACAAATTCCTATTACTATAGATAATGTGATTACAACATTACAAAGACAAGAAAGCTTTTAGTATGTTACGTTGCATTTGTTCAGTTACCTTAGAAGCAACATCTTGCAACTCTCGTGAGTTTTTCATTTTTAACTTGTAAAGCACCTTGTAACTGTGTTTAAAAGGGTGCTATATGAATAAAGTTATATCATTATATTAGATATACTTTATTATTATTATCATTATTATTAAAGGAGCAGTGGTGGATCTAGGATTTTTCTGAATTAGGGGGTCACAAAGGGGCCACAATTTACACTGAATTTACACGGGAAGTAATCAAATATTCAACTTAAGTAAACTATCACATTAACTTTTAACTTTTCTTTTAATGTAAGTTTATTACATTAAAATATGATTAAAATCTTTAAAGCATACAGGGGCTTGAGTCCCCCGGCAGCGGCGGCAGGTTCATTTCAGTCATGGTCCTTCCTCACTCTCTGTCCCCAGTTCACACTCACTGGGTGAAATGCCCCAAAAATATATTTGAAAATTAAAAAACAACGTGAACATGTAACTCAATTCATAGACAAAATATAGATAAGTAGAACGTACAGATATTTGCTGATATTCATTATGTACTACTGTAATCTATAAATAACCCTACCCTATAAGTACTGATACATGAAAAATAGTACAGTAACAAAGTAAATGTACTTTGTTAAATCCCACCACTCACTGACTTCTAGAAGACAGTCAGATTTACTCATTGCATTAACAGTGAAGTACATTTCAAAGATCTCCTCCAAGTCTATTGGAAAAAAAACACTCTCTCCTGCTTTTATGACTTGAAACTGCTCAGGGCTTCCTCCTCCCATCGTTTGAATTATAAAGCTTCTATCTGCACAAACAACAATTGAAGTTTATGTCTGTGCTATTTAAAACAAAGCCACTGCATTGTATGAATGTAATAACTCAGCAAGCCCTGTTAAATAATGGATGAGGCTTTAGTCCCAAAGCTGTAAAGTACTCACTGAAATCAAGCTGACAGAACGAACGATCACGTACAGTGAATCCATTTGCTGCCCCTGAAGTTTATGGCATACGAATGCGCATTGTACTAAAGCACAACCCTGTGATGATGGCCCCGGATGCTTCAATGACCTTTCCTTTACATTACTCAGCCAACTATGTCTCAGCCAAAATCAATACCCCCAACCCCCACCCCTTTAAACCATCAACAGCCCACCTTACCTCCATCACTCTGCTCAGCTCCCACACGCCTGCAGACCAGCGATTCAGTCTCATGGAAAAGAAGTATGCAAACGGTTTAATTCCAGCTTGAAGAGACCATTAAATACTGTAATCCAGTGCAGGTTGGTCCCGTGATAAGACTGATTAAGGAAAGGTTAATGGACTCTGTGTCTTGCCGAGCGTGAGGATTAAACATTTCCGAGGCCCCTCTGGAGGAAACCGCCAAGTACAGTCTAAAAAGTAATAATTTGTTGTGGCAAGGCTAATCTTTTCAAATGAACCCAAAGCACAGAATGTCACAGACCTTCCTCTCCTGCAGTTTCTGTCTTTCTGTCTCGTCCCGTCTCTCAATCACTGTCTTCACTGACACGTCCTCTCTTGTCCAGTCAGTGCAGAGGAAATGTGACCCATTCATTTTGACTTCAACCCACACAACACATCATGCGTCACCAAAATTGTGTTGCTGTATTGTGTCGTATTGTATTTTTCAATCCTCACAATCTTTCTTCCATCTTAAGACGCAGTTGTAGCAGTGCTGGAGACATATCGGAGTCAACTCCAGCACCTTGTTTCCTCCATGACACACTTCCTCTTTAATTATTTACTCCGACTCTCTCCTCATCGCCTTTGCTGTCTCAGGCAGCATCTCCAGCAGCAGTAATAAGCTCACGCTGCACAGTTTTCACAGGAAGTTCACGCTAATTAGACAGCTTCCTCTGAGCTGTGAGGTTTGTGTGAACCCCTCTCTGCTATTAATATTTGAAATGAATTGCAACATGCATGAAGGCTTCTTCACTAATAACAAAAGAAATGACTTTATCTGGAACATTTTCGGGGGAAATGGTAGATATGTTTCAAAATATAAGTTATTGCACATGTTTAGAATATGTGAGCGTCTGCTGGTTAAGTGATTGAAACATTCTGAAGGGTCTTTGAGTTATAGAGTTATAATGACTTTAATAAACCTGTATCTGTTCAGACAGTTTATGGTTTTGCACAGTGAGTGAAGTTTTCAAAGTTTAAAAGTTTAAAAAAGCACATGCAGTGTAGGAGAGAAACCAGCAGAGGGCGGTAAGATTAATTTCCAACGAACTCAGAAAAAAAAAAAAGGGGAAGAAGACAGTGGTGACGTCAGCATCAACAACACAGAAGCTATGGCTAATGACAAGGTCGGTGCTCAACTTTATAACGTGACGCTGCATTAACAGTGTAGATCAGTAAAGTTACTACATTATATATAAGTACGTCACTTTCACGCCTTCATTCAACGAACATCAATTAGCTTCAACGACGTTCAACAAAGTGAAGGCAGGCTGTTCTTCAGCTGTTGTAGCTTGACTGTTAGCTTAATGCTAGTTGGCTCATTAGCTTCTACAAATGAATGAAAGTGACGCCAGAATCTCGGTGCGTGTTGTTTTAACAAGACACTTAAAGCAAGTGAAGTTAATGTGAGAATTAGCTGGTGGCTAACTGCTAGCTCGACGCGGAATTAGCCGAGTTAACGTTGCTAGTTTAAAGTTTAGTGTGACGTTGAAAAAGTGAGACAGACACACGTGAGCTTCTTTAAAACTTGTATAAACATTTACTAGTATATTACATTTGAATGTATATATGAGTAAAATGTTCTGTTTTATGAATCCCTGGTCAAACCTTGGTTCTCTCTGTCTCTCTCTCTCTCTCTCTCTCTCTCTCTCTCTGTCTCTGTCTCTCTGTCTGTCTGTGTAGAATCCTCTTGGCCAGCTCAAGGACCTGGTGGAGTTGAAGGACCAGCTGGAGGACATCCAGAGACGAATGGAGGATGAGATACAGGCTGGGGTTCCTCCAGTAAGTCTCACACACAAAATGTTCAGGCTGTAAAAACATGAAAACTACACCAGAATGCAGATTTAGATACACAACTACCAAGTACTTGATTTGATTCCTCCTCGTCTTTCTTCTCCAGGGAGGCAGTCTGCTCGCTTCTCCTTTCCTGAAAGGTTTTCTGGCCGGGTACGTCGTCGCCAGGCTACGCTCCTCGGCGTTGCTCGGTGTTGCCGTAGGAACATGCACGGGAATCTTTGCGGCACAAAGTTATGCCGTTCCCAACATAGAAAACACCGTCAAAGACTACATCAACAACCTGAAAGCAGGACGCAAGTGAGAAGAGGAAAAGAAAAGAGAGGGGGAGGATGACAGACATCTACAAGAAGAGGGCACCAGTACAGCTACAGACGGGAACAGATACGTATTTCAAAAGTTATTACATTGTTACACAAAGATGAGTAAATAGGAAAATTGTTGTCTGTCAGATCAGCTTTTAGAGTAAGGTTAAATATATATCTAAATCTTGTTCATCTGAACTATTGTTACATGGGAGATATTTAAAAAAACTATAATGTAGTTGTTTTAAATACACAGGATCCACATTTTTTTCATTTAGTGGTCAATGACTTAAATTTAGACTAACTGAAAAGACTTGAAATCATTATAGCTGCTGATTCCTGATCCCAAGTCGTACTTAAAACTACAATATGTCCTTAGCAAAGATTCATTAGATCAACAAATGGTCTCATTATGTGTCCAATAGTGTTTTAAAGCCGTGTTTCTCAACCCTTTCTAGTCACGACCCACCGGTATAATCAGGCTGGTGGATGAAGTCTAAAATATATCATTTTGTTTTGAATATATGTTTTTTTCTCTCCATAACCTTCTTTTATAGCAGCTTTAAATAAGAATTACTTGAAGCTCTGGGGATGATCAACTTACATCACAAGTGGATCCTTTGTGTAGAAGCTGCCACAAACCTTCATGTGGTTATAGGTCAATTTTTCTGTTGGTGAATCATTTCTATTTTGAATTGAAGCCCTCGTCTCTGGAGATGTTCATGAATAATCACTTTAGTTTACTTCCGAGACCTGTTGTTTTTATAATGGTAAAAAAGACTCCTCTTTCAAAAAATTAAGTATTCTCATAAATATAATATTTCCGTTAAAAAAAATGAAATCAAGAGTTTGGGAGATAGTTAGCAGATCGTCAGATGAAAATATAAACATAAACAAATGTATGTATCTTGTTGCACTTGGGAATTTAAACCAAACCTGGAAGTGTGTGTGTTTAAGTACTTTATGTAAAACATATATCAACAGTGCCTACGCTGTGTGGACTTGATATGAATATCTCATGCCATGTGTGCAATAGCCTCTTCCTGCCGGGTTTTGGCTGCCTATTTCATATGCTGGAGACTGATTATTTTGCACTTCTGAAATGTTAGGATTTAAAGCTGTTTCGTTATTGTACAGAAATCACTGATTGAACCATGAAAAGAAAATCAGCAAAATATTGACTATTCAATTTATCTAAAAATGTGGTTTCTGTGTCACGTGTTGGTGTAAAGTACTTTCTGCAAGGTTTTGTTTTTCTTTTAGCGGAAGAGAAATTTTAACTATAAAATTGATACACATTCATATGAATTAATAAATGTCCTTTACCAAGCTGTTAGGACACTAATCTGAAACCTAATGCACAGAAAAACGCCTGAACTGTAGCAAATTTAATAATAATTGAATAATTAAAGTCTGTCTTGTCTTGTAGGAAATCAAAAATCATGTTTTATTTGTAAAGAGAGAGTTGAATTTGTTTGGTTTCAGGGAGTTCGCTCTATTTATGATGTGAATGTGTTTTTCTCCACCTTTCATTTTCAACTCTGTTATTTGAGATACAAGTATTTCGTTGTAAATGAGGCCATATTCTCCCAAAAATATTTATACATGTAAACCTCAGAGTATATACAGATTTAAGAAAATAAAAGCTTGTCTACGCATCTTAACACATTATACAATGAATTCTTATCAAAGCAAAGAAATATACATAAATAGATATAAAAGATAAATATTTTGCACTAAGATGGATTTTACCTTTTACATGACATTAGTTTACGGAGGTACTGTGTATTGTTGCCATTGACATTAACGCACATTGCTGATCTGCACAGTCTCACCTGTGGTAAGTTTTAGCCAAAAAGCCATAGATGAGAAGCCGAGTTCAGTCTGAGGTTTTGTTCACTTTAGTTTTTACTTTAACTGGAAAGCGTGATGGAAAATATACATATATATGTTCGGTAACTGGAACACATAAACAACTTGTGCCTATTGACAATCATTGTGTTGTTGTCCTTATATTGCATGCTCTTATTTTTTGTATTTCCTGTTCATCATGTGTTTGCTTGTTTTCTCTTGTTCTTTATTCAATATCTTACTTTAAGCCTTTGTATGCTGTGGAGTCAGAGGCAGACGGGTCAGTTGATGGTCTTTATTTCACTGTTTTATCGAAAGATTTTCACTCCTGCACGTCAACGCAGAAGTTTTCAACTTAACAGTGTGAAACTCCATCACAACTTTGTAAAAGAAAAGTAGTGAAACTGTCTTTTATAAGGTGTATTTGTGTTCTTCGAATAAAACGGGAAAATACAGTTTACACTTGTCTCAGTTGTTCCTGATTGTGTCCAAATGTGTGACAATATTTTTTTAACCAGATCCTCATTCCTATAATTTAAGCCGGACGTCCTCACACCCAAGTCACCATGTTTATAATTTAAATAATTCATTATTATGTATAATAATGTAAAGAGACAGTTGGCAGACCTAGTTTTCACATCAGCAAAAATCTATACTTTAAAAAGGTACAAAAATATATTTATAATTTCTTTTTCACCTCACTTAATTTATTATTACTCACCTCAATTAAATTTTTCTAGTCACTGCACTTAACAAATTTCTCAACATCCCATAACAAATAATAATCAAACTGACATTTGAGACAATTGCGATAAAACAACCTTTTTTAATCTGCAAAAAAATTACATTCAGTAAAAGATGTCATGTCATCAATAGCAAAGATAATATTGGTTGCAGATAAAAACAGGCAATAAGCTGAGGAGTGGTTATGATTTGGTAATTTATCAGCTGTATATAAAACTCCCATGAACGTATGAAGAGCTGTTAATATGATGTTGATTCACAGTTGTGACACGTTTCATCAGCTTCGATGACCTGAGAATCAGAAAACAGGAAACGTAATTCAAAACATGTTCACATGTATGACGCCTGTTTACAGTGTTTAGATTTGGATGCAGACACAGTGAATGAGGAACATCGTGCATGTACTCACCACAGTATCAGATGTCAACATCTGGCACAGACAACAAGTTGTGCAGGCCGCCTACGAACACAGATGTTTGACTGTCAACAACAGCGCAGTTTAAATCTGTCTCACTGAAGAATCCTAATCTACATACAATAAAGTAAACTTTTTCTTTTCTAATGATCAAATAATATCATATATAATATAATAATAATAAGGATAATAATACATTTCTATTTAATGGTCCATGGCTTAAATGACACTGCAGTTTCTCTAAAGGTTTCTGAGATATACATAAATTTACCTCAGTATTTATCCAAAATAAAATTCTCACAACATGTATGTGGTACTAGTGAAATCCAGCTTATTTTTCTATGAAACCAAGCTTCCATAATGATTTACTGATGGGAAAATACACTTTATAAATGATTTGCTTCCGTTTTACTTAACCTACTATATATATATATATATACTATAGTGCATCATGTTGAAATGATGTTTCTCTACCCAAGCCGACTTTGTGACCAGTTCTTTCTTGTCTCACCGGAGTAAACAGCTTTGTTGCACGTGACCGGTCCGTTTCTCAGGGATCCCGGGATCTGTTCTCCGTTGACTGGGTTTGCGCACCAGCACTGGTGCATGAAGCACTGATGGGGCCGGTAGAGGCCGCGCTCATCGCACTCCAGGCGGAAATGTGGCACCGGCACAGGCTTCAAACCAGCAGCCTCTAACTGGCACTGGGTGGCCTGTGGAGGGACTGGGAGAGGAGAGGGGTAACGTCACCTCTGTCTTACAAAAACAATGTGAACTTAAAACTTTGTAGCTCTAATTGTAACCAACATAAATGTATTTTAAGTTGTGAAACATTTTTAATCTAGACATACCAGTTTTGTCTGGGAACCCGGTGGACGACTCCTGCAGGAAAATCAGTGAAACAAAACAGAGAACTGAGAAGAACATGAAGACCTCATCTTGATTTGATTGTACAAGAATTAGACTGAAATCATTCCTCTAGAGAAATGAATATGGAAAAAAAACTCTCACTATATTAAAGCTGGATTATTTTGAATGTATGTGATTATATTGAAAGAATATATCTGTGCCACCATTGTGACGACAGAGCCTGAATGATAACATGATTGGATCATATTTGCTAAACAGCATCTGTGGGTTTGTGGGATGATTAACACACAGAAAAACTGCAATGGCAAAAATAAAAAATTGTGAATAAATATTGATTTCAGCATCAGAAATCCAGGTCTGCACTATTTTACCTCGTCCCCAGAATCAAAGGTCAAGGCGTCAATGAACGAAGGGACTCGAATCGGCAGAGAAGCTACAGACAGAAAGAGAAACAGTGTGTGAGAGAGGTCGCAAACAGAAACAGAAATAGACAGAGAAATATAAATCCAGTTTAGTTTAGTTTGACTCAAAGTTCTTTCCTTTCCACTGACATAACTGGTTATTCTGTCTCTGGGAGATCAGAACATACACATATAATATATTAATATTTGTGAAATAATACAAGTATTTATTTTTGTTTTTATTCATCCATATACAAATACACGCAACCTTTTTTTTTTGTTAGTTGACTTGCTTATCAGAAAGTAAAGGTCTCCAGTATTTTGTTTGAATTTTAGATTTTTTTCTCATTTGATTTTATTCTTTAGCTGCTCATCAGTTTGTAGACACATGAATACCATCGTTTTAAGTTAAAAACCCACAGTTCACAGCACGTCGCTCTTAATCTGACTCTAATTCAGCCTCCTCACCAGATCTTCCCCTCGTCAGCTGGGTGCCTAGGTTGCTGCTCTGCTCCTCCAGAGATTTGATGTCACCCCTCTGGCTGACGAGGAAGTAGACGATCATCGTCTGGCTCATGACCAGGACACAGGCCAACAGGGTCAAACCTGTCACCTTATAGGCACGGGTGGAACGGCCACTGTAAAAGAAGGAAAGACGAGGAAGATGAGAGGGAGAAAGGTGAGGAGTCGGTGAAAGAGAGGAGGGAATGGATCAACGTGAAAGATGAAATGAAGAATAAGGAATGGCCATAGTTGCTGTTAGATGTAAACAGTGTCACTGACCCAGCAGAGGAACGTTCCACAGTCTAAGACTTGTAGGAAACAGGAAATGTGTGTAGGTCACCACCAACAGAACAATGAGATCTGTTGTAGTTTAAGACATTTGCATATCAGTGTTAATCCCCTTTCCCTTTTTCACTTCCCTTTTTGTTTAACCTTTGGAAAACCCCATTAATTCCAGTGATGTGTCCTTTCTTTCTTGTCAATGTTGAAAACTTTATTACATCCTGTAATAAATTGATACGAAACCCTTTAGATACAGTCTTGTTGTCATATAAGTAGGTCAAACAAATACCATAAATATTTTTTACATTTCTGCGTTAAGATTACATCTACAGCTAAAAAACTCACCAACAAGCAGACACACACACACACACACACACGGCCCTTACCCCTCAGCTGGTGCTCCTACATTGATTGCTGTTTGCTGGCTGGGGGCCTCGATTAGAGTCTGGCTCTCCGACATCTTCACACAAACCTGTAAACACACAAATATACACAATCACAAAATGTGTTTCAACAGAGGCAACATACTGACAAGAACAATACACACTCTCTCTCTCTCACGCACACAAATAAATACCTTTTTTTTTTCAGGGAAGGCTGTGAGCTGTCTTACAAATATCAATGACAGAATTGTGAGCGGTTTTACCTTTATGTCTGTGGAGAGACGGGAGGAACTAAAAGTGATTGGTGTAGAAACACACACCCATAAATTGTGATTTGTTTGAATCTGAATTTCTGATTGGCTGATAATGTTGCTGTATCATCTGCTGTCAGGGACAGATCATAAACATATTTAGCTATTGGTTGAAACGCACACAATTGATTCATTGTTGTGTCATTTTCAGGAATCTACCTACCTATCTCTCTCTATCTCTCTCTCAATCTATCTATCTATCTATCTATCTATCTATCTATCTCTCTCTCTCTATCTATCTATCTATCTATCTATCTATCTATCTATCTATCTATCTATCTATCTACCTACCTATCTATCTATCTATCTATCTATCTATCTATATACCTACCTACCTATCTATCTATCTATCTATCTATCTATCTACCTACCTATCTATCTATCTATCTATCTACCTACCTACCTATCTATCTATCTATCTATCTATCTATCTATATACCACCTACCTATCTATCTATTCTATCTATCTATCTATCAACCTACCTATTCATCTATCTATCTATCTATCTATCTATCTATCTATCTATCTATCTATCTATCTATCTATCTATCTATCTATCTATCTATCTATCTATCTATCTATGTAACTGTGCCACAAGCCACCATCTGAATGGGAAGAATAAAAATCATTTTAATGACAAACCTCAATCATCAGATTAATGAAGAACTGTAAAGTATTTTTTTAAATATTTTAAATTTCAGAATGGCAGTCTCTTTAAAAAAAAAAAATCAAGAAAAAGGGGGTACTTTCCCTTTAAGAGTTCCGGGCGTCGTGATTGGTTGAACCTGTGATGTTGCAGGAAGCAGAGACACAGCAGCTGCGAGCATCTTCAAACTATTTCACCCTTTAAAGCGATTTAAAGGTAAAACTGGTGGTTTTACCCGAGTCAAACCGTGCGAGTAAACACGGACATTCATGAACGTGCTCGGCTGTAGTTCCACTTAACCGGGAAACTCTGCGTGCGTCAGCGTGAAGCGGCAAATTTGAAATAGCGGCTAACCCCCTAACCCCCGTGATAGCATAGCTAGCAAACATTTCTCCTTTTCCGCTTCGGGCAAATGTACATGACTGATACAGTTAGCATCGATAGCTTCCTGCTCTCTGTTCAATGCTAACCTGCTGGGTGGTGACATGTTGCTAACGCTAGCTTAGCTGCGGGTGACGTGGCCCCTGGTGATGCTAACAAGCTAGTAACACCTCGATGTTATTTCTATCATTGACATTATCAGCGAGGCAAGAAGCAGTCAGAGGTTTTTACGTGATTTAAAAGTCGATTGTCACAACGTGGGAAGCTCGTGTTACACTGAAAATGTCCCTTTCCTAAATGGTCACTTAGCTAAATTATGTGATTTTATTTTCATCGCTACAACCTTGATGTTAAGCTTCATAACTACACCTGTTCTCTAACAGATGATGCGAAGACCCCGAGCAACAACATGCAAGGTGTCACAGTACAAAGACATGGACCCCGACATGTGAGTGACATTTGTTTTCATTCATTCATTCATTCATAGCAGATATTTCTATCCAAGGATAATCCATTTAATGCAAAACATCATATGTGTGTTCAGGGTCTCTGGGGCAGCTTGGGGGCTGTCCTCACTGTTGGGGGTGGGAATATAGGCATTTACTATGTTACTATAAATTATACTATATAAATAAGACTGTAGCATAATACAGAAGGTAGCCTGTGCTATCTATCTATCTATTTATAAATACAAGTTTGCCATTGACACTCACACACTGCCAGCACAGCCATCAGGGGCAATTTGGGGTTCACTGTCTTGCTTAAGGACAGTTTGACATGTGGGATGGAGGAGCTGGGAATCGAACCACATACCCTCTGGTTAGTGGACGACCTGCTGTACCTGATCCAAAGCCCCCCACTACCTGGGAAAAACCTACTAAATATGTCAAAGAGCCAGAACTTGTTTGGAGTAGTATACTTAACAGCTTTTCCTTCCCGCTGTTCATACTCTACCATCAGGTCCTTTCCCCAGACGATCAGTAGCGATGAGGACAGTGAGGAGTGGAGTCCATCTGAGCCTAAGTCAAAAGCACCCAGCAAGACTGTGAGTGCCCCTGCTGCAGGGGAGAGGAAAGCAGCTGCCAAGAGAACTGTGAAACCCAAGCAGCCAAAAGCACCCAAAGAACCAAAAGCTCCCAAAATGCCTAAAGAGCCTAAGGCTGTTAAGCCGAGGGCACCGCGCAAACCTGCAGCAGAGCGAAAACCACGGGTGCCTGCAGCGCGTAAGGATTCTGGTGGATCTGGGTTGGCTGGAACAAAGAGGAAAAAGGATGATAAGGCTGGAGAAGACAAAGGGGAAAAACAAACAGACGGCACAGAGGGATGGAGGGCTGAAGAAAGTGGGCCAAGTATTAGTATGAAAGAGGAGGTAGGAGTAAGAGTTTATCTGTGTATATATATATATAAATATATATACACACACACATACTCAAATACACACATACCTTGATGCCAACAAGAAGATGAAAATAGGCTGATGTTACTTTTCAAAGAAGTAGATATATCCTGCCAATAATCTCTCATATTTTTCTTGAGCCTTTTAAAGTTTTCTGTTGAATCTTTCTGTTTCTTTTCTTGTTTTGTAGAGGGTGTCATTTATCGTGTCAGGAGCCAATGAGGCCGACAGGTGGGCAGATGAGGGGTCATCACTCGGTGGCCTCAGAGCAAAGAAAGAGGAAGTAGAGGAGGAGGATTTCACATTCGATGAGCCCTGTCTAAAGAAGCAGAAGACCAGCCGTGCCTCCCTGGGACGACCGACTGCTTTACCATCAGCAGTCGCACAAGCTCTTCTGAATGAGCTCAATATGAACTGGAACTTACAGGAGGTACTGTTGGGTTTTACGTGTTAGTCTATATTCTTTGTAACATGGTTGAAGCAGTGTAGCAGGTGACACTGCCTATACCTCACTGAATGAATGAAATTAATGAATGTTTTGAAAGTGACACAGGTGCTAACTTATGAAGTTGCTCCCCACAAAAGCAACACTGATGTGGTTTTACATTCACATTTCTGCCTCTGTGAACAAGCTAACTCCTAAATTCACTAGGACACTGTTACCAACATGAAAATTGATCACAAAGAAATAATGCTGATAATCTATGACCTATTTTACTCAATATATTACAACATTGAGGGACAACAGTGCGGATTTCAGATGCATGGTCCGGGAGTGGATGGAAATATCAACAGATTTAACCATTTCCTGTTACGTATACTGATAACAACACCGTGCTTTAAGTAGCTGTCCAGTCAGGGGGAGTGGCCATGTCTCATGCACACTTTCATGTCTAAATTCTCTCCATACTGTCTATTCACCCTAATATACTGATTGTGGGATATTAACAATGGGCAAACAGATGTACCATTTTATTGTCTGCATGTCTTTACCCTCAGCTGGTGTCCATCCTGACTTGTGTGGAGAAGTGGGTGTGTGTAAATATCATTGGTCTGCTCCGTGAGGAGAACACGGTGCCGTTCATGGTGCGCTACCGCAAAGATTTGATAAACCATATGGATGCTGATGCTGTCCGGGACGTCCAGCTGGTATATGAGGAGTTATGGTAGGAAACACCTTCAGTCAAACCAAAAGGAAAAGACACTCAAACACATTTTTCTTCCACTCACTTGCTAGCACAGTTCTTTTCTCATATGAACTGAGCAGGACTTGTCATTTCCAGACTTTGGCCACTAGATGGTGCTGGTGGTCAAGCTTTAAATCCTGGATCAGTTTTGTGTGTGATTGTTTTATATGTGTGCAACTTTATCTTCTGTGTGTGTGTGTATAATTTTTTATTGAATCCATTTTTCTTTGTTTTGTGTGTGTGTGTGTTTTGCTTCAGCACCCTGGCTAAGAAGACCCAGTCTGTGATTCAGACCCTGAAGAAAGACGGAGTTTTGACAACCGAGTTGGAGCAAAACTTGAGAAGCTGTCGATCGGCTGATGACCTGGATCATGTGGTTAGAATCACATTATTAATTCCAATATTATAATTTGAGATCTCAATTTTATCATAACTTGTCTACACCTGAATGCGTCTCTTACACCTTTCATGCTTCTGTCTTTGTAGTATTCTCCCTATAAAAAAGGAAGCAAGCTTACAAAGGCTCGCAAAGCCAAAGCCCTTGGCCTTGAGGTGGCTGCCTCTGCTCTGATGGAAACCCCTCACACTCTGGATTTACAGACATGGGTAAAACCTGATACTCAAGGTAAGAGATGAGCGCACACACTCAAAATGAGGAATTTTAAATGTAAATTGACTCTGAAAGCATTATGTACGGACAAGAGCTCTTTGGATTTGTTGACCTTTTCTTGTGTTAGACTTATTTTTTTAAATCTGGTCATGTTTTTCTTCTGCTTTTATTCAATTGGTTTAGATGTGCAGTCTTATACCCACATTCATGCATAAATAAATAATCCTATTCAATTTTGAAATATTTTATTAACACCCTGTTGAAATTATATTTCTACTTGCAGATTTATAGAGCTCATTAAAAGTCACCTATAGTATTGTTTAGATTAACAGTATTTATGTGTTTATGTGACAGGTCTGTCTTCGGTGGAAGAAGTGGCTACAGGTGTGGAGCATATCTTGGCTGATATGATCGCCAAAGACCCGGAGACACTCACCTATGTAAAAACATTGTGAGAACATCCACATGCACACAATGTTTCTTTATTGTTGTTGTTTTGTACATTGAATCTTTTCACTTTTCTCCCGTGTGTCTGTCTTCCCGGGATCAAAGTATTTCACACTCAATTGATTCTCTCTGAATTTCTCTCTTGCTGTGGAAGGTGTGAGAACAGTTTTGTGACCATCCAGTCATCTGTGTCCAAGTCCGCGCTGAAGGGAAAAGAGCAGGAGAAGACTGACCCAAGCCGACGGAAACCAGGGGCCCAGCAGAACAAAAACATGGACATCGACAAGTTCCACCTCTACTCTGACTTCACCAACAACATCCAACGCATCCAGGCTCATCAGGTAGTCATCCGTCCCCTTCATTAATTCATTCAACAGCACTATTACCACAAGTTGGAACATTAATGTGTCAAAAGAGCTTCATTTCACACTTGAAACACATCGGCACACCATATACAAGTGAAATTCTTTCATGGTTGTCAAAAGTGTTCATACTTCGATGCTTTTTGGATACCACATGTGTAAAATGATACAATCTCCATTCATTTAATTTTTGATAGTATCAGAAAATACAGAGACGGATCAAAAAATCAGTTTTTCAACACAAGGGTGCATTTAAGAATCAACTTACCTCAACCTGTGGATTTTTACAGACTGGTCTGGCCAGTTTTTTGTGTACATCCATTCCTGGTATTAATTAATTGATTGAATAAATCTGTATTGCTTCCAAGAAAAGCATTATATCTCTTTTTCTTGTGGTATCAAATGTCATTTCTTAATTCAAGTATCGTATTGAAGTCTAAAATTTTGGTCTCATGACAACTCTATATTATTTATTTATATATATATCCATCCAATACATGAAAACAGGTGAAGAAACCTTCATAACCACATGTTTACTGTGTCTAATATTTTGTGAACCTTATTGTATCTGCACACCTGTTATCTAAAAGTAATAACAGATAATAATTCTTAATAGTGTAAATTCTGAATGGTGTACTTTAACCTGTTTGCTCTTATAGTCCTGTATCGTGTAACACACACACACACACACACACACACACACACACACACACACACACACACACACACACACACACACACACACACACACACACACACACACAAATGCACACCATCTGTTTGTGTTTGTGCCATTTCTGTCTCCTTCGTGTGTGCAGCTTCTGAATGCTAGTGTTGTCAGTCGCAGTTAGCCTTGTCTGCGCCTCCACATTTACCCCTCCTGTGCCCTGCTCTGCCTCCTCTGCTCCCCCCCCGTCCCTCTAGTGACTAGTGGGTTACTCAGAGTTGGTCCCGGGCCTCATGTGTCACCATAACTTCCATCACCCGCTGCCTCTCTGCCACATCACACTCTCTGGCAACCGCACTCTGCCCTACAGTCATACAATCACATACACACACGCGCACACACACACTTGCTCACACACAAGCACACCCTGCAAGTCCCCTCGTTCTCTCCTCTTAACATATGTGACATGTCCCCTGCCGACATGCCATTGGATTAGGAAGCTTTGATTGACAGGCGCTCTCCTGTAGTGACAGCCACTGCTGCTGGGCCCACAGGCGGACGGAGGGGTGTGGAGAGGGAGTGGGGGCGGTAAAGGGAGGGAGAGAATGAACAGATGAGCGACGTTGAGGTGCGTCCGTCACTTATCTCTCTTGCTCTGCTCTGATCTGACTCCCCTTCTTTTTTTCTGATGAAGCCCTCCAATCCACTGCTCTCCTCCCCTCTTCCCCTCTCCTCTCCTGAGTATGCGGGGCCTTTAATTCGATGACTCGCCTTTGTCACGGAGTGTTAATCCACAGGCTGCTGTGACCCTGCTCGCTGTCGGATTCCGGCTAAAATGAACCTTTTCTAGCCGTCAAGTTGGCGGGAAGTGGGAGCAGGTGGGAGATGTGTTTTGACAGGAGGCATGTGTGTGAGCACACACTTGCCTGGTTGTTGAAGTAAAAGGACGGGGTCTTGCTTGTATGAATGAATCAGTAAAGAGATCATAGAGTGGGTCCAGAGAACATACACGTTCACCTGTAGATCGTTAAAACTGAGACAAAGACAAATATGTATATTTTTTTTAGAAGAAGAATTAAACATTAACATTTGCTGTTCACTGTCTGCTGTAAATGCACTTTAGGAATAGAAATACATGTCTGTGCGACTAATGCTGAAAAAATCTTAAATCCATCTGCAGATGATGTTTTTGTTCATTGATTAATTCTGTAAAATGCTCAGGATGATATTATCTGATTTCTATATAATTTACAATTAAATAAGACAAAGTAAAGCTAAAGATTTTTATGGTTTAGAAGCTGGAACCTGAGACTGTCTGTATCTTTTCTTAAAAAATGATTTTTCCACATCAAGTATTTTGATGCTCGGTCATTAATTAAGTATTTCAATGGAATGTTATATCTCCCCTGATGTTTGCCTGGTTATAGAATTATTTCTATTACTTTTATAAAGTAATTTATATTAAGTGTATATAAAGCTCTGGTATTCAATGTGTCTCAAAGCATAAACCATATGACACGTCTGGTCGAGGTGCATGGCTCTGATTTAATTCCGTCAGATTTGATTTGAAACTGTCTTGGAAGGCTACACATTTAGCTTATAGCTATTAGCAGCTGGTATGTGCTGGAGTATGCCAGAGTGCATTTGTTGAATGTGCAGTGAGCTACTTTTAATGCGATTTACGTTTCGATCAAACGGTAGTTTAGCGCTCCGGTCTGGGGCTCCCCTGCAGTGGAGCTCGGGTAAATGGAACTGCTTCATCAATTAAACACTGATTTTTGATGGACAGGTGGAAAAAAAAGTTTATTTCCACACTGTCAACCTCTCACACAAATACTAGTAATAGTTGTGTGAGTGTGTATATCTGTTTGTGTGTGTTGCTTTAGAGGGCCTCACAGGATGTACGAGTACTTTCTAGTCTTAGGTGATGCTTAACATATATATTATTGTTTTATATTGTAAAATATAGTAAATTATCCAGAGAGTTTACAACAACAAACAGCAGTTATCATGTTAACAGTGATCTTTAAGGAATCCTAACAAAACATGTGCAAGGTAACACTTTTTAATATCCGTCTATATTCAATCCCCTTCTGCCTTATTTTTTCAATATTCAGTATTTGCAACTGAGATAATGAAATAAATTGTAAAACTTTTAATGAAGGCAAAATAATGTTCTGATCTGAAGTTGGTTGTTCCTTTTATAGGGACACATTTCCTATTGTCATAATCTGATCACAAGTAGATGACTGTAAGTGGAGATGGGATTTCACCCAAAACGCATCGAGCTCTGATCACATTTGAGCGTAGTCTGGGCCGATCACCCAACACACATGTTAATGTCAGGTATGAACGGGGCCTGTTCTCTCCAAGAAGCCAGTATGTTTATCCAAAAAACAAGTTAATCAAGCTGAACCATGATCCCTTCTAATGCTATAATTTCAGTGTCTTTGAAGAACATTGTATTGTCTGTGCAGTTCTTTTTATAATCCTTCAAATAATAATCCTAAACTGCTTTGCTCAACTGATTTCCTACAAGTCAGATTGCCACTCACTTTTTGGCCCGGCTGACACACTGCTGTGGATCTTTGTGTCTGTCTGTGTGTGTTTGTTTATCCCTGCTATGTTGGATGGATAGATGTGTTGATGACAGTATTCCTCTAAAGAAAGGGTGATCGAGACAAGGAGACAGATAGAGAGAGGGACGCTCGTTGGCCCGCTGCCCTCCCTTCGGGGCTGGTGGGAGGATGAAGGGGGCATCCAGGAGACAGTCTGTCTGGTCTCGTCAGGGTTTGGCCAGCACTTGGCTACCTGTCACTCGTGGCCCGTCTAACACGCAAACACACACTTCTCACTCTGTCTCACATCACCCTTCCTTTCAGATCACTCTCTGTGTCCCGCCATTGACCTAATGCAGGTGTAAACTGAGAGATGTACTCATGTACTCTAATTTATCATTAGCAAGGACAGTGGCCCGCTACCAGGGAAAACAGAGCAAAGACACATCTGTTGGTATTTGGTAGCAAGTTTAAGGAAATACAAATTTTTGGTTGTTGAATTTCAGGATGTTCAGCAAAAGTTTAGGGTGGAGGCAGCATTGATTTTCAGCAGTGCTCATTTGTGTTGTCGTAAAAAAACAAATCCTTGAATCGCTGAATCTTCATAAATACTTGTTAAGAACGGACAATTGATAGTTTAAGTGTGTGTGTTGAGGCACTTGACTTTTGAAGTATTTTGACCAACAACAGACCTTTTTTGGCTACGAGACTTTTTACGACAGGTGCTCCTCTTTCTTGTTATTTTGCATTCACCCAACACTGCTTCATAAATGAATGACAGTCGTGTACAGACCGCTTGTCATTCGTCGTTGCACAAAATGATCGAATATCGAATCCTAAAAAAAACGGATTTAGCAAAGCAGTGTTTTTATTTTACCACTTTAATGTCACTCGTGGCTTTTCCCCGAGAGTCCCGACCAGACAGAGGTGTTGTTCCTCATTCCTTGGACAGCATGTTAAACTTCAGTGCTTTGATGAAGATTGTTTTAGAAATGACATCACAGTCACAGCGGCGGCCCCAGGCGGAAACATGCCAACAGAAGAGACATTTTACTTTCATCATAAGTCAAGAAGCTCGCTGCATTAATTCCTGCGTCTGCCACGCCATTAGCTGTGTTTTTTATTTCCGTGTGTGCGAGTTGCACACGGGCGCAGCGCATCCGAGGGTGCTGCTGAGTGGTAATGGTTGTGGCACCGTGCGTGTGTGTGTATGTGATTTGGGTTAGGTGGGGGTAGGCCTTGCGGTCTCAGCGCTGATGGTGGCGTAGTGGTGGCATTTGTCAGCTCGCTTCTTCCGCTTGGGCTCCAGATTGACGTCTTGTTTCTTGGCCCTGTTCTGTGGCGGGCTAAAGGTTCCCCACTGAAAAGGTCAGACACTTACTACTGTTTGCTTAACAGCATGTAACAGTTCCTCTGAGGGGGGACCCGCACATAACAGGCCTGGCCACAGGACACACTGCTAGGCTCATCACTTTTACACGTGTGTGGAGAGTTTTGTTTTTGTGTGTGTGTGTGAGGTTTTGGAGCACATTTTTAAAAATATATATATATATATATCCAAAAAAACCTTCATATGTGCAGATAAGAGTCCGACTGATAGGAATTGTTTAGAGCCGATACTGGTGTAAGACATTTCTGACACCAATTGTCCCATATACGTATAAAAATTAATCCTAAACTCTTATGACAACGAAACGTAATTGAGGCTTTATTAAAAATAACTGTAAACACAACCACATACAACTTAAATAAAGAAAATAAATGTTTTTTATGTAAATATAAATGCACACAGTTTTTACATTGCTTATTCTGTGAAATACAAGTTTTCATATTTTCACATACAACAACACACATAAGCATCACTGTCGATATGACTGTGAAAGGCTTATATCGCTGATTTTTATCTGCCAACCAGTATATTAGTAAGGCTCTAGTATAAAATGGTTTTTAGTCTTTATTTTGGTGCTCCTGAATGGAAACAACCAAATATTCCGAACATGAGAATAATTGCATGTATTTTTATGATTGCTGTTTGCAGAGATATGTTGTTTAAATTCACCTGAAGTCTGAACAAAACAATATTTCTCAATTGTTGAAGCTAAATGAACAAACTACAAATAAAATCGTAGATATAAGGTATATAAAATAAATCCGATAATTCATTTGTAGCACCCACAATTATAGAGTAATCTTCTGTATGGATTTGGATGTTTTTTTTAAATATTCATACTTTTCTTATACGAGTCTTTCTCTGCTCACTGCTTTAATCATTTATTATATTGCATTAACCACGGGAATTTGTGTGTGTGTGCTTGCTTTCATGCATTTGTGTGTACGCGTACAGACCCTGGCAATTAACCGAGGGGAGAGTCTGAAGATTCTGACAGTGAAGGTGAATATTTCCGACAGAGTGAAGAGTGACTTCACTAGGTGGTGCATCAACAACAGGTCAGGAAAAATGATAATCACACACACACACACACACACACACACACACACACACACACACACACAGCTTTATATGTCCAGGGCGTAGATAACCAGATTCATGGTTATATTATAATAATGTAGTCATTCATTTACGAGAGTGCTTCATAAAATGCATACAAACATATGAAGAGATCATTGATTTTGGTCCATGTCAAGTCCAAGTGGTTGAGTGAATTAGCACTTGATTGGTGCTGAAATATTGAATATTAAATTGCTTTTTCACCGTGACAAATATGAAGGCTCCTCACTTTAATACGATCCTTTCATTGGTCAAGGTTTGGTCTTCATGTTTTTGAGAGGAGATTTTACCTTGAAAGATAATTGAGTTGAATGAAAAAAGAAAGCAGAAACTCAAAGAATTTGTAATGGAGTTGTGTTATATATTTTTTTTCTGGGTAGAACTCTCTCCACAATCTGTATGGCCGCACCATTTACTTGAATTTAATTCAATAGCATATTATATGTGTTGAGTTTGTAAAACACAAAATGAAAAATGTTTGAGAGTGAATCAGAACTTTCCTGACATTTGTCATCTGTCAACTTCACATCATGTCTACTTTCACAGATTGTATAGACAAAAATAATTAACTTTTTCTCCGCTACTTTCATACAGGTGGAGGCCGAAGACATTTGCGAGACAAGAGCTTCATGCAATCATCAGGAATGCAGTAGAGGACTCTTATAAAAGGCTCATTCTGCCTTTCCTCACTCGGAGTTACAGGTACTTTAAGAGTGCTTGTGTGTTTTGCTTTCAGGGCTTTTCTTCATTACATAACCACTTATTCATTAGCACTGTGGCCCTATTAGTCCCCTTTCCCCCTCATCTCTCACCTCTTCCCTTTCTTCTCCGTAAATTAATTTCCACTTTCATTCTTTGTTTCTTTTCACCCTCACCATGCAGCTAACATCTCCATCTTCCTCTTCACTCTCTGCTTTCCTTTTGTTGATATGCACTACTTTCCCCGTCTTTCTATGTCCCCAACCTTTTTATCTTTCTCTTTCATTCCCTCTCTTCAGGACTAAGCTGACAGTTGCAGCAGAGAAGGAATCAATTGCTATGTTTGTGCGGAACCTCCGCCAGCGGCTGCTGGTTTCTCCAATCAGGGGTTGTATCGTCTTGGGGGTGGACCCTGGCTTTAGACACGGCTGTAAACTGGCTATTCTCTCCCCCACTAGTAAGTAAACTCAGAGTGTACTGGTTTTAATGGTTAGTATTCACTGGGGTCGATAGGTGGGTATGTAGGTAGGTTGGCAGGTAGATAAATTCCCTTTGTCATTGCACAGAGCAAGATTATTTTCATCAGTGCATTCACACATGACACAGTAAAGGAAAAAAACAGAATTCAGAAAAGAGAAATTCTGTTATTTTACATATGTTAATCAGTAATAGATAATTCCATGTAACCAGGCACCACTAGACTGGTTATTCCCACTGAGGTGCGTGTGTATGTGCATGTCAGAAAATAGATACCACTTGGCATGACCTAGGTGGGTGGATTATGTGTGTGCACGTGTGTGTGTGTTTTTTTTTGTATGTCCACTGTACTGCACTGTAGGTCTCAGCATGTCTCTCAGTGGGTGTGGCCTCACGCTGTGCAGGGGTAGATCCCACCCTCTGGGTGACTGATTGTGTGGCCACAAGTCACGCTGACACACTTACAGCAGACAGACACCAGCATATTACTGTATATACATCACGTGCTATGGTCGCATGTTTGGGTCCGAGCTCACATGACTTCCTGTCAGAGCTTTCCCTTCAGATCTATACTTGTACTCTGAGGAAGCAGGGAACTGGCAGGGAACGGACTTCCTGTGGAGGATCAGGCAGTGCAGATGTGGAAATCATAAATCATTGAGTTCATTTACAGCATGTCTGCCTCATATGACATCATACAGTGGAAAGACATTAGCTGACAGTATGGAGTTAACTCTATTGAGCCCCCTCTTGTCACGATAATACTTTGCCAGCAACATTGTGTTTTCTCCTCTTTTGTCTTCGTCTCTCTATCAGGTCAGATTCTCTATACTGATGTAGTATACCTGCATAACGCAAACCAGCCAAAAGAAGCAGAAAAACTGCGCCACCTCATGACCAAATACAGGTATAGGTGTTTCATTTAAGTGACCCATGACACTAACCAATTTTTTAACTATTGTGGTGGTTGCTTTCTTAATCCTCATTGTCTTTTTCGTCTTCCTCTTGTCCATACCAGTTGTACAAAGGTTGTCATAGGTAATGGGACAGCGTGTCGTGAGACCGAGTCCTTCTTTGCTGACCTCATCTCCAGGCGCTACTTTCACCCCCTGGACGTGTCCTACTGGTAAGTTCTTTCACCCACTGCATGCTAGAGCAGGTCCCAGTTACCCTGGACCCTGAATAGAGAAAGATGGTGTAGAAAATGGATTAATGAAACTCTACTGCTCTATTGCATATTCTGATATCCATGTGTAATTAATTAATAATCCACAGTATATCATGTCTATTTAGTAAAATTAACTACATTTCATAGTTTCCTTCACATTCTTAAAGGTTTTAACGCCAAGGTTCAATGCGCCTGACTCGCAACAACAGGGGCAACTCTGGGATGAAGAGGGATGTCAGTCAGATCAGAAATGATGGGGAGAAATTATATTATGGCGTGGATATAAAAAAAAATGCAGAAAGTTAAGGGTGTGGAAAGGAAAGAGAGGGGGAGGAATGTGAAAGGGCAAAGAACCGAGTAGGAAAACGTGTGGGAGCGAGACAGCGGGACACAGATGGTGAGGAAGACAAATTGGAATGTGTCCCTCAAGCGAATATTGTCTATGAAAGCCATCTGGACTTCGTTTCACTTCGGTCCGATTGAAGGTTGGCGGTGCACGTTGTGTCTGTGAACAGGCCGGTCTACACTTCAGAATACAACGGCACAGAACCTCGATCCAAGCATAATAACCACTGGCTTCTCGTTGCTCCGTCTCCTTCGCCCTCTGCAGAGTTCCATGTGTGTTTGTTGACTTGAGGTTTGCACTGGGACCACAGCCTAGAATGATTCTGAGCTTTGCTTGAATGTGTGTGTATTTAAGAGTTTTCTCAGTATTTTCTGAGTTCATGCACACATGCACACTCCAGAGGTCATACCTCGGCTTTAATAGCCCATGCTTTTTATCTAAAGTTCCATTTTCTGTCTATTTGCTAAAGCTGAAACCGTCAAAGTGATGGGTTTATTAAGTTAACTTCCACTTAATTATTTTTGTGAAAGACATTTTCTCCCGGGAGCAGACTCGAGCACCTTCAAAGCAGCGACATTTCACATCTTGATATAATGTCTCTCTTGTTGAGTCTTTTGGTGTTCATGCGTTTCACAACACGTAAGAATGTTGGGACTTCTGGTTTGATGTGGTGCTGGCTGAATGTCTTCTGTCACCTGATATGATTAGCTATATTTTTGCTGCTCGAAACACATGTACAAACGCTCTGCCGTCGCTTTAGCAGGGTTTTGTAGAATGAAAGATTTTGCATGAACTATGGAAGAGCAGAGGAATGTTATTTTGAGATTAGCCACAGAAATATGGTTGTTGTGAACCCGATGAAATTGCCCTGGAGTTGTCTGGTCCTATGCTTCACTTTGGTTTTCTTCAGACTGTGCCCGGTGAAATCTCAGAACCACGAATGATAGAGCTAAAACTTTGTTTGTCTCGAATTATATGCTTTTCTTTTTCTAGACCTCCATCTTAATTTCTGTCTGAACTCATCCCTTCGCTGTCCCCTCCCTCCTCACTTTATTGCTACAATCGTCATTCCCATCATCTGTCCTCTTCATATCTTTCTTTCATCACATTGCGAGCAATTCAATGTGTTTTTGAAATGACTAGGACATCCACATAATGCTAGTCTACTCTCACTCTTCCCTCTGAGATGTGGTCCCCCACATTTTTTTATGTCTTTGAAATATAAGACTCTGGGGTATGGACCCACTTTACCCTTAAGTGTTACACCCAGTATGAGCTACATGTGATACCTGGGTGGAGTTAACCACAAAATTGCCCAACAAAATGTAAAATGTTCAGCTCCAAGTGTTCGCTTATTAGTAACATGTTTATTTTCTTTAATCGGGGTAATTCAAGGTATCTGGATGAACGTTGACCTTGGCCTCTGATATGCCAATTTTGACCAAAATATCCCTTGATGTATGAGGAAGGGAGGTCAGCGGAAGATGACTGGCCTCACAGAGTGATGGTTGTTAGTAACTGTGAGGGTCTCTCTCCCCCGCTGGCTGACCCGCAGCTGACCCTGACCTGCCATTAGTAAAACCTCATTACCACAGCAACAAGGGTGATGGCTATGACAGAGAATAGCCATGTTGCATCAGGAACAGCACGGGGTCTCGGTGCGTGCTGTGACTGTCCCCAATATAATTAATTGACCCAGTTTTCTAGTCCACTTTGTGACGTTGTGTACGTTCTATACGTTTGTTCGTTGACCTTATACCCAAGTTGCTTCAAACTGTTTATGATCGACAGGTATAGGAAGTCTTTCAGGCGTCCCGTTCGTAGACAGCTAGCTCAGCCAGCAGAACATACAGCAACCCTGCACTACACAGGCAACACTAGAGCCCGAGTGATATACTGCTTGGGGATTAAAAAGTGGCCAATTTGTAATGAAGTTTATGGATAAACTGTAAAAAAAACGATTATTTTTTGTCATAAGCGTTTGATAATGACACCTTAGGAACCATTGTCAACTTTTTAGCTCCCTAATACTAGCATTGGCCTCCAAACATCAATAAAGGCTCTAGACAAAACTATTGTGTCTTTTACAAAATCACGGCTCCACCTTTACCATCTGTATTTCTTTGGCTTCCAGTGACTTTTCTTTCTGCTCGTTCTTTGTCATCCTCAGCCATTGAAAGCAGCTGGGCACTTGTAGATGTATTTTGGCTCAAAAGCAAAAATCCAGAAAATGTTGTGTCAAAATGAGAGAGAGAGAGAGTGGGGGATTGTGTTTCATTATCATTGTTATATTTGACCAAACGGAAGAGCAGGCTTGATTGTTAGGATTTTTTAACATCATTACCTTGTGGGGAACAGCCAGTAAAATTTGATATATACCAGTGTTGAAAGGGTTTTTAATTTTTTTATTTATCATTTTAGCAGAAGTACTGTTCGAGGTTTTATATGAATGTGTTTTGTTTTTTTATGAATCTGTGTGTGTACCTATAGCACATGTGTCTGTAGAGGCAATTAAACCTCTCCTCTCCTCTGCAGCTTGACAGTGCATTAGTTCATTTAAGACCTCAGCCTCATTTGCACCGTCTGCTTCCTGTCTCCCTATGTGAGCCTTCATTGTGTCACCACCCCCACCCTACTCCACCCTTTCTTCTCTACCCGCCTGTCTCTCTCTCTCCGTCCTTCTGCCTCAGTGCTCAGCTGGAATGACAGCCAGAAATGGCAGCCTGCGGGACATCCTTGTGTGTGTGTGTGTGTGTGTGTGTGTGTGTGTGTGTGTGTGTGTGTGTGTGTGTGTGTGTGTGTGTGTGTGTGTGTGTGTGTGTGTGTGTGTGTGTGTGTGTGTGTGTGTGTGTGTGTGTATTTTTCAGTGCCTTAGTCCTGTTTGAGTAAACTCATCATACTCACTGAGTCACTTCTTCCATAATTTGTAAGGTGTGTTTTTTTAAAGACATCCAAACAAGGGCACATCTATGTAGTAGTATCCTGCAGATGGAGGCAGGTGTGAATCTGTAGAAGATGCTGCTCAGTTTTATGTCCAGTCAAATTATTTATCTAAATCTCTCTCCATGCATGAATAAGAGCAGTACGTGTTGTAGCTGGCTTTGTTTTTGTTGGTTTTATTCTTCTAAAACAGATTACATATCTATTTACAGAACTAGTGAGTCATACTTTATTCTGTTTAGTTTTAGAAAGATGATGTGAATACTTGTCTTGGATGCTAAACTCGATGTTCGTTAATACATTTTCCTGTTCCATTTTTGATTTTGTGCAATGTTAAGCATAATTAGTAAACTTAGCTGTTTTTGCTCATTAATTGTATCACCTGTCTGATAGATTTTAATGCTTTTAAATGACATAAAATCAATTATACATATTGCATTGAATTTGAAAGTCGCTCAGACAAGAATACTATAATAGAAACCAATGCAATGAAATCAATTCACGTGGCCAAAATATAGTTTATTGCACATAGAGCACAATATTACTTATTATTAGATAAGTAGATAAGATAAATTATAAGATAAGAGTCTAACGAGTAACCTCACCATTATGTGCGTCTCCTTTTCAACTGCATCTCATGCAACATTGCACGTAACCGTTATTTTTGTCTTAGCTGAGGGAAGGAAGAAAATCCCCAGATACAACTCTAGTGTTAGATTTATAACAAAGTAACAGTTACATGATTAAGCCTGAACAACGCCTTTATCACTGACCTGCATCCTGCAGGACATTTTACAGCATGAGGTTTTATTTAGCTGACAAGGTTTGTCTGCGCCTGTGGTGCCCCCCCACTGAATGCACACCAGGTTATCTGCCACACAGCTGCGTCCCAATAATATAAGGACCTGCTGCTGGACATCACTTTCTGACATATTGGTTTAAAAAAAACTCAATGTCTCTGAATTAAGTAAATTATTTCCCCGGGTGTAGGCGGTTTAAACCCGTATGTATTTATGCACTGTATATAGATGTGGGTGAGGTAGGTGTGCAAATATGTGTCTGTTTCATGGCCTGGTAATTGTCATTAACACCTGCTCATGGCTAGAGCGCCGACGTGTGTGTGTGTGTGTGTGTGTGTGTGTGTGTGTGTGTGTGTGTGTGTGTGTGTGTGTGTGTGTGTGTGTGTGTGTGTGTGTGTGTGTGTGTGTGTGTGTGTGTGTGTGTGTGTGTGTGTGTGTGTGTGTGTGTGTGTTTTGTGGCACTTGACAGATCAGTGCAGCGTGACCTTGTCTGTCAATGCACTGACTGGTAGCATGTGGGTTTTGTCAAAGCCCATAAGAGTGTTTGGTACTGGCCAGACAGGTGTGTGTTTCAGCTGTGTTTTGGTGACGTGCAGTGGTCCGTAACCGCAGTCAGATTTTCTAAATGGAGGTGATTGGCAGGGATGACACACACACACACATCCATCTCCCCGCTGGCACTTCACTTCAGCAGCTGATTTCTCAATAGTATTTAACACTGGTATTTAACAGACAAAACCACCAAAAAAAAGGTCAGTGATTGACAGCAGGGAATGTTACCGTCATCATGTCTTAATTTTCACTTTGATTCTTTTTTTGTTTTGCATGTAGTTGCTTCAGGCTGTTAAACTAGACTAAAACTCTATTTGCTTTCACAGTGCTTTGATTTAACTGTAATTTATGTGAATATTAATGCATGTGTTTTGGTCTGTGTACATGAAGAGTGACAAGTTGACAGCGGTTGGCTGATGTTAATGAAAACAGAGGGCAAGAATATGTGGGGTAAGGTTAGGGAGATCTTTGGGCAATGGTGATGATACATATACACACAGACACACACACACACACACACACACACACACACACACACACACATAGTGACCACAGCTAGAGGCGAACAAAAACGACATCCAATTTCTTGACCACTTGCGCCGTCGCTCCTCAAGGCAACGAGATGACCGACCCCGTTACTCTTTCTCATAAACACACTAACACATCCCTGAGGGCACTTCAAGTCACCAGCCTTTAATTCATTATTTGATGAATTACAATAAAGTTATAGGTAATTCATTGAGGTGGGAATTGGCTATACAATTGTTATGCTTTATAATTACCTCTAAGGAATATGCTGTCCGTTTGTGTGTTTCTTTCGCAAGATCACACAAAAATAACAATCGATTTCCACTAAAGGGAAGGATCCATTAAATTTTGGTGTGGATGCAGCAATATTTTTTTTACTTTCTTCAACTTTGCAAGATGCAGCGTTTTTTAAAAACATTTTCACAGATTTCCTAGAGAATAATTAATGGATATTGATGAGAAAAAATCAGGCATGTTTAGGCAACTGATTTCCATGAGTGTGTGAAATTTGGTGCGACTTGATTTAATCTAAGGACTCTACATGTCAATAGTTAAAGATGCAGTGAGCTCACTTTGTTTAGGCGTGTTCCCTTCGTGCAGGTCTGTCATTGCCTGATGTTGTACTGACAAAAGTAGTTGGCCATCTCTCTTTCCAGTAGTAGTCATCATTCTCTCCTTGACTAGTTCATACTTGAAGCTGTCCCAGGGCAGTTGCAGCAGAAAACATACTCAAATAGCCACCAGTGTACATCTGCACTGGCACACAGACAATCTCACAATAAGTCCTTGACCGTCTTGCCCTCTAGCCCTCTCCTGTTGGGATGAGATCATTATTACTGGCTAGCTGATGGACCTGCAGGACAGTGGTGTAGACTGTATTCATGGCTGTGCGTGGTCGCGGATGTGTGTATCCCCTGTCATGTCCTGTGACCAGGCACGCTCCCAGGGCCAGGCCGAGTGAGTGATGAACATACAGTGGCAGGACCAGCGATGACTGAGTGAGATCCAGGCACTCACCGGAGGTTTGAAGGTTGGAGAGGAGGAGGTGCAGAGGGACGGATGCATTTGGAGGCATGCGAAAAGGCCTTGGCATGGGTCTGCCTTCTTTTCAAAAGAAAAACATGTACCCATGGGTACATTAAAACAAGGTTGTGTATTTGAGGCTGAAACTTATTTCTTAATCCTTTTTTATTATATCATAGCAACGAGAAAAAAACTAACCCTGGAATTGGAAGAGGAGATACAAAAATAAATGATGGATGGATGAATGTCTGTAGTCGTCTCAAAGCTCAGGCTTCACTTTTCGTGATAAGAAAATATGGTGAAACAATGTCTAAAGTAAAAAATGATTCTAAGTATAAGAAAACAAGCAACTATATTATAAAATATCAATAAAAGCAAAGGAAGCATGAAATAAAAGTATAAGTTAACACAAGTCGAGGTAACGAGGATGCATACCAGAGCGGTAAAGTCACTGATATAAAGTATGATTAAAGAATAACTAATATGATTATAGCAGAGTATTTAAGTGGTGTAATAAATATAAGTTATTGCACAGTGTTTTAAGGTGACATGAAGAATATGATGAATAAATAGATATTGCAGATGATAAATGTAATGCTCATTATTCATATACAGGTGTAAATGGAGATAGTGCCTGATGAACGATTGGAATAGAAGAGTTAAGAATCGTCAGACTCAGAGCTCCTCACATCAAATCCTTAACGTCTCTATCACAGAGAACCAACATTAATGTGGAGGCTGAAACCTCAAATAGTTATAAGAGATGGAGAATAAGAGAGGTGGATGAGGGAGTGGACATCCCTCAAGAGGAGTTTGCACATAATTGTAATTTTGTGGAATTTTATTAATGTAGCTCAATATTTAAAACTGTACAACATCCAACACCTGTCCTTAGATCATCAATTTGGTGTATGCAAATTAGTTTGAACGCATCGTACCACAACTTCACCATGTTTTTTTTATAAAAAGTATATTCGTGTTTGTTTGTGTAGCTCCTCATGGGAGGGCAGTGTCAGGCTGAGGACCTTTGGCATTCGCAGGTGGTGTACAGTGAATATCTGCCAGCCTTGTCCCTATCACCCACGCCTCCCTCTCCCCTCCCACCATGCCTCAGTGGTGGTCAGCCTCGGACTGTCCCTTCTTCTTCTTCTTCTTCCCCTCCTTCGACGCATCTACCATGCCGTCCTCCCCAAGGCCTCCACTGTTCCCAGGGATGGTCCTGCGTGTGACAAACATGTGTGATGAGTCTGTGTGACATGCCATGTGTGTATTTGGGATTTTGGGTTTGTGTGTGTGTATGCATTTGTGCGTGACACAAGTGCAGGCCTTCCCTGCTACCAGATTGACATGAGTGTCTGTGAGGCTTTGCTCTTTTCAGACGTGCCTCACTCTGGCAGTTGGAGTTTATGTGTGTGTGTGTGTGTGCGTGCCTGCCTCCCTGCCTTCTAGCGCCTTGCTAGAGACTGACGGCCCCTGACACCTGCCATTTGGACGCTTTTCTCTGTGAAAAATGTCATCGTCTTCAGACCCGACGTGTATGTGTGTGTGTGACTGTGTGTGTGTCTGTGAGAGAAAGAGAGAGAGAGAGAGGGTGCGTCCCTCAATTTGTTTCCCTGAGGTCAAGCTTTGCAGCTGACTGAACAATGGAGCCAAGCTGTTTGAGCAGCCGGGACAGAGGAACTTGTGTGTTTGTGTGTGTGTGTGTGTGTGTGTGTGTGTGTGTGTGTGTTTATTAAAAATGTATTTTGGGCTGGTAATAGGTGACAACACAGCTCATTCTAAGGCCATGAAATGAGGCAATCTAGTTAAATACAGTCACAAAAAACGACAGATGGAGACATCACACTATAAAGGTGAATCATGTGTGTTTATACAAGTTTTATAACTTGAAACTCATCTAGATGGCAAGTTGTCTTCCTCCATGACTTCATGGTACTGCAGTCTACCTGTGGATAGTATTTTTCATCTCATGCCATATTTGTTTTATATATCTCAGCTAACAACCTGTTAATGCTGCAAAGAAAATTGCAGCTCAGTTAAGTAGATCATTAATTTGACACAAAAGAAAGCATTGCAACTGTGGTATTGTAATTTCAGGTAGGCTATATATTGTACATGTATATCGCATAACTTTAATATTTATAGAACAGCTCAATACTGTATATAGTATTTCTATTTTTATCTTATCTTCTGTTTCTTTTCTTAGTTTTAATTCTTACTACATCCCCTTGGCAGCTGCTCTTTTGTGCTGCTGTGTCAAATTAGAATTTTCTCTATGAGGATCAATAACTCTACATCTATACTTATCTTGGGTGTCAGGGATTTTATAAGATAAATTTAAAGAAGGATTAAAAATGTTTTATGTGGTAGATGTATTTAAATGACAGCTTTTTCTTTGTGAAACTAAATTTGCCCTCAATATGTTACTTTCACCTCATGTGTGAATATCAGCAACTATGATCAGTATCTCCTCCAGAAGCTGTACGTTCCTGGTTTCTGATGTCAGGTGGTAGTGATGATGATGATGATATTCCGTGTACCTCAGTAGTGTCATGCATGGCTTCCTCCATTGTATCAAACTCTGCAGTGAACCCATGTGGCCAGTTGGTTGGTATTTGTTACGTCTGTTGTTTCATCGTAGACCTGAACGGAAACTGGAAAAGCTAGAGAATTCTTGCGGTATCCTGCAGTGATTTTTTTTTTTTTTTTTCAAATACAAGAAATCAGCTCTGCGATGGTTCTTCGGGACAAACTGAAGGTTTGGAGCAATTTTTTACTTTGTCTGGTTCCTGTAACTCCGAAGTGCAGCAACCAATTCTCCTTCTGGACGAGGTTTCAGCTCCCTGGGTAATAATTCGATGACCACAAAATTTGCCTGCGTAACATTGTCTGTCAGAGTGTGGTCTTGTGAAAAGCTCCCTGTTGGACACACCAAACTCTGCCAAAGAGCAGTGACTTTATCCAAGTAGCTTTGTCCTTGCAACTAGTCCAGTTCAGCAGCATGTTTCCACATGTAGTGCTGCTTGAGATTGGCCTTTTTCATCACTGCGACCACATCCCTGCAGACGCCACGCACACTTTCACTTATTTGCACTGGAATCAACCTGAATTTTTCAATTTTACAGTCGGACAAATGTCATGGTGGTGCTTTTTAAATTCCAAATGGCAAGATTTATTTTTCACTTTCAAGATCTTTTTTGGGCCACATAATTACATACTGTGAAACCAAACACCGCTCTCTTGCATGCTGCTGTGTCACAGCATTGTTCCGTACCAATGTGAACTTCTATGAAAAGTCACATTGATGCCTTTCTCAACTTAGGCTTTGCCGTTTCAGTCAGTTTTTACATCTTAGCATTTGCCTTAATTTTCTTTTTGGCCCCCCTCTCTTCCCCCCCACCCCCCTCCTCTCCACTTTTTGTCCTCTGTATCAGATTAGTTGGTGATATTATTGCCCCTCTTCTTTTCTGACTGATCTGATGAGCTGTTTTAATTTGGATGAGAGACGTGTGTGCCAGAAGGCTATAATGAGGTATCAAAGTGTGTATCCATCTCTTCCAATGTTACGTTTCTTGAGGGGCAGCGGGGGGCCAGTCATGATGTGTGTGTTCGTGTGTCAGGCCCAAGGGTGTGTCTCGGAGACAACCAGCAGGGGAACTGGTAGCCAGTTTGTGACTTTGCCCCAGGATGGGACAGGGCTACAGGCAGGCCGGTGTGTTTTTTGTGTGTGTTTATACATAAAATTAGTAGAGACAAAAGAGTGTGTGAATATATGATGATCTTTTGGGACCATCATGTCATCGCTTTACATCAAGAGCCGACCACCGACTTTATGTGTGTATAAGTGTGTGTGTGTGTGTGTCCGCACTTTGACCGTCCACCCACTTAAGCCAGAGAGCTGGGGAGCTGACAACCTTCTGTTAGCTGCCAGGACGATGCCCTCACTATGGCGACAGCCATGGACGCTGTGGCAACGAGAGCTCAGAGCTGTATCCATGACAGTGCTGTTACCCAGCTGCCCCAGCGGCAGCCTTAATTAAGTTGGACATGATAGGGGCTGGTGGCCTCTCTTTCTTTTCACTCCCTATTCTCCTCCAGGTTTGCCTGTCCCATCGCTCCTTTTCTTTCTTTCTTGAACAACTAGCTGGGATGCTGCCACTGTTTCACTTGACCTCCATTGTGCTTGAGTCTCTGAATGAGGGCAGAGAGGGAGGTTTTCTCTCCATGTGAACTAACTGAAGGCCATGTCCATTTGTGCATACGTTAAAGAAAGAGAACTGCATGAGACTGAAGTAGAGGGGATATTTTTGTACAACAATTATATGTATATCTTGTGTATATTACTCAGCGTAAATGAACGTGTGTGTGTGCATGTGCTTGTATGTGTGTCAGGTTAATGACCAGCTCCGCGTTGACCTCTTTGAAGGTCATGTGCCACTGCTAGTTAGTGGCGTCACCATGGCGATATGTCAGCTGTCAGAGCGATGGATAAGGAGCTGACAAAAAGAACAGTGGGGTGGAGGAAGGGATGAATGCAGAGGATGGGAAAGAGGGAGCGAGGACAAGTTCATTTAAATGTGATTCTCATCAGAAGGCCTCTGCCACTCCTCATTAACAAGATACTTATAATTGGCAAGGTTGTTCTGGCAAGGTCCAGGCCTCTGGGAGTGTGTGTGTTTGTGTGTGTGAGTGTGTGTGAGGGCCTCACTCTGAGTTTTGCACACAGGGGAGGTGCTGACCCCCTCATCATATTGGTCAGCCCTGAGGAAAAAGCCCCCCTTTCTTCCACTAGTCCTCCCTCTCTCTCTCTCTCTCTCTCTCTCTCTCTCTCTCTCTCTCCATTCAGCCGAGAGAGCAGAAGGACTAAACAATACGACAGCTTCAGTCGTACGTCGGCAGCATTAATGCGGGTATCACTGGCTTTGTTGTACCACCATCCTGTCTGTGTTGTGATGGACGATAAGCGCCCTACTTTTAACTGAATACATTAACAAACTAATGTTGCCATGCAGAATTATTTTTATTGTCCAGATCAACATAATCAACACTGAAATTGCCACATGAACTTGAATAATGTTTTTTTTTGTTAAGTTGTCATAAAGCAATAAAATCTTTTATGTATTTTTAAAAGAAAGTTCATGAAGGTGCTTTTAATTTATCTTTTCTTGCTCTGTCAAACTTTTCTTTTTTTTTCCCTCACTGTACAGACAACACGATCAAAGATGTTGAGTTTATCCATTAATTTCAATCGCGAGAAAACGTGGATACTCAGACAAAGGTTTCTGTTTTCATCCACCTGAATGTTTTACTGAAATCTGGCTCTATCTTTTTATATTTCAGATGAATTTGAGACGATCATTCTTAATCTTTATTGATTTATTCTTATTTTAAGATTCAGTAAATTGTTTCAGTGCTTGTCCAGTGCCTGATGATTTTTTTTTACATCAAATATTTTCCGAACAATAAAGATTAAAAACTAGAGACACACTTGGTTCTCTTCACAGTTTGATGCTGTTGCCTGACACTCTGAAGCTGCAGATTTTGCAATGTGACAGTGAGAACTTGACAGTGAATGAGGAAAAACACATTATAATCTCGAGTCTCAATAATAGCAGTACACCCCAATGACCTCTAGATGGCAAGAGTGTCACATAAAATGCAAGTGCACTGCAGAGGCGTCCTCACTCAATGTCCTGTACTTAATCACACACGCACACACACACACACACAGATAAATTTAGATTCTGATTGTTATTTAAGTGTCAACGGGGAAAAGGTGGTTTGCAAAATTATCTAAAATAAAACTCAATCATCTTATTCGCTAAACGACCTATTCTGAATCTGAATATGTTCACCATTCATATTTGCTCACCAAGCCAGTGACTCTTTCATCAAATATTGTAATTGTGATGTTAATGTTTGGGCAGGGCCAGGAATGATTAATGCTATAATGGTGTTAATGTCAGTAATAATAATAGTTAATCTTTCATGACAAAGGGTCAGCCAGATTCTAATAAGGTAGCAAGGCAGTGATTTGCCTAAATAGTCTTTTCATTTTCTCTTTCAAGCAGTAATCACTTTTTTTTGTCTCCCTTCACTCCCATAGATTTTTTCCCTTTGCACCCATGTCTTCCTCATTTTCTCCCCCACTGACCACCCTGCCTCTTATTTCCCACTTCTAGATTAGGGCTCGTCATCTCGTCCTTTTCTTGGTCTCACTGGTTTAATTATTTTTCCTTCCCTTTCTTTCCATAGTATAACCAATGAGGCAGGAGCCTCCATCTATAGTGTAAGTCCTGAGGCCGTCAAAGAGATGCCAGACCTGGACCCCAACCTTAGGAGTGCAGGTACGCTTGCAGGGGGAAATATAAATATATATATATACCAAGATGATAACAATAAAAAGAAATGCACAATTAAGGTGTAAAGAGTATAAAATAAGATATAAGGGAATAGGAAATATGTGCATTGTAATACAATATGTAAAAATTAAGTATACAGTAAATTCAATAATTCAGTATATAAAACAGCAATTAACTTTCCTCTGAGGGAGAGTCAACATTTTATGTGATGTTCTTGTCTATGGCAAAGTTGCTAGTGTTGTAGAGGACACTGTGCATGGTTGCAGTTATTATATTAATTAATTTACTAAACAGCCACTTATTTCTGTCTATAAAATGTTATCCTGAGTCCAAGGAGAGCTATTCAAATTGTTTTCTACAACTAGCAATCAAAAACCCACAGGTCATTAACTTGTAATGTGTTCGTCTAATCACTTAATTGGCTTAACTGTTCTGTATCTAACTGTTTGATTAGCTACTTACTCTTGCCTAGAGATTTGTTGCCTTCACTTAACAAACTGATGCACGGTAAGAAACGGAAGAAAAGACTTTAAAAAGCAAAGATTCTGCAGGACACAGGGCTCTGTTATACTCCTGTTGGATGTTTGGGTGAAGCAACATGAACAAATGATATTGGAAGTCTGAAACTAAGACGAATAAACAGATGTATCACCATGTACTTTGTATTTTGTAATGGTGAGCAGCCTTAAATTAATTATGTTGAGTAGTCATTTTCATTTCTGTAAAAAAATATAATAGAGTTTTAATTTTATTAGTTTATTTCCACCCTGTTACTGACAAAATACAGTATTGTCACATTATCAGTGAAACTCTGCTGTTCCCTCATGTCTCTCCTCCTCCCCCTCTTTCTCCCACTTGCCACCGCTCCCCTCAACCTCTCCCCACACTACATCGCTAAAACACATAGCAGAACAAAAAAGACTCACTCAGAGTTTCGGAGAACAAATGCTTCCAGCAGACTTCCTCTATAAAAGCCATAAATCACATGAGGCCGGATTATTCCTCACCAGTTTCCTGTGGTCAGCAGCACAGAGAGCCATGAAAAGCCATATTTATACCTCTAATGAAAGCCACGAGGAGAACTACAGCGTTTGACTTTGCATGGGTATTAAGAGCCAGGACGTTACCGTTACGGATTTGGATGTTGTGACAGTGTTTGCGTGCTTCTCCTCTGCAGTGTTTCTGACTCTGTCTATACAAGTGGTAGTAAGCAGGGACCAGGGCAATCTAGGGACACCTGGTGGTTACGGGTAGCATTTCCTCTGCACGCCACGTTCATCCAGTTCTTCAGAGCGATGTGTCTGATCCTGAACGTGTCCTTCCTCTATTACTGATTCCTTCATTGTTCCTGTAGGTCTGTATACGGCTCATAAACTTTCAATAAGCGCTGAGGAGTTATGCTCGACTCCGGCTCCACTCAGCGAGAAAGAGAGAGAGGGATTCTGAGACAGAATAGATGGAAAAGAGTGCTGGAGAGTTTTGGTGGTGCACTGAGTAAGGCCAGGGTTGAAACTCCATCCCTGTCTAAATATTATCTCAGGCAGCCGCCTCGCACCGCAGCCAGAGGAGAGAGAGGAGAGGAAAGCCATTGATTCCAGACATGCTCTCTTACTCTATTACATCCCATCCTCCTTATTCTCTTTGTCTGTCGGTTCCGCCTCGGAGATCCAAGTCTGACATGTTTCATGCGTCGTGCTACCATGTCCACCACTGAACTTCAAACATTCACAAAATGGAGACACACAAAACGCACGAACGCCACTTCACAGAAAGGATGGCGGAAGGAATATATTCCTACATTGCAAATAATGGCAATAACACACCCACAGCAGCAGATCCTTTGTCTGTTACAGGGATTTGAGAGCAGTTGTTAGGTTATGTTGCCCCCACTGTGTGTGTGTGTGTGTGTGTGTGTGTGTGTTGAGGGCTGATGTCATGTATTATGGTGTGTGAGTGAGTGAGTCGGGTTGTTTGTAATTTTTCTCCTTGTCATTGGACCCTGCCAGCACATTCATGGAAAAGACATTTGGCTTCATGAGCAGCAGCAGGCTGAAGCCTTACAGACTCCACCGTTAAAAGCAAACCTTATTTTGGTCAACACAGACCATGTGTGTGTTTATTTGTGTGCTACATTTGGCTGCGTGTGCCCGGGTGTGGTTAAATTAGTGGTTTTCAAGGTTCACGTTTCCAGCATCGATCAGGAAACTAAATGACAGGTGCAGGGACTCCAGTAGCCAGGGGGGTGGAGGAATGACAATTAGGTCTGGCCTCCCCTCAGGCCGGCACGATCACATGCAGACAATTTACATATTTGGTCATTATAAATATTATAGATTTGCATATTTAATAACTCAGATTCAGATAGTTCATCAGGACACAAAATATTGAATCTCTTGAGACAAAATCTCATCCCTGCTTCTTCTTCTCTCTCTCTCTCTCTCTCTCTCTCTCTCTCTGTCTCTCTGTCTCTGTCTCTGTGTGTGTATGTGTGTGTCTACAGTGTCCATTGGAAGACGTGTCCAAGATCCACTCGCTGAGCTTGTGAAGATTGATCCTAAACACATAGGCATCGGAACATACCAGGTAATTGTGTATTTGTTCTTTTTTTCTGTTGAGATGCTTATGTGGGTTAGAGCTTCGTGTCCCTGGGCAGTGGAACATCTGCTGTGACTCCAGTAAAGAGGGCAGTGGACAAGTGGGTGTGTGTGTGTGCAAGAGTGTGTGTTTGAGTGAGAGCATGTACAACAATACACGTGTACACATGAAAAGTAGAATTTTACGTGTATTTTTTTATTTTTCTCTTTATCCTGCCATTTATTCAACAGTTTTACAGCACATTGTAACTAGTGGTCAACCAAATTGGGTTTTCAGACGATGGCGTTTCTATTTTTAGAGCGAAATGACTAATATATTTAGCTGATATTTTGTTGTCTTTTTAATTTTTTGTACTTTATAGAGTGAAATACAATTCAAACAATGATTGAGACAAAATAGCTGAACCTCAATAACGGTGTGTTGTCTCTGTTTGCTCAAGCAGATCTACTTTCTATTTATTACCGGATTTGTAATTAAAATAATGTTTGTCTGGTCGAGTACGGAAACGTCGCAGCAGCTGCAAAATAAATTGCTGATTGCAAGTTGGACAGTGTGCAGGAGGTTTTTTCCCCTCAATTGAAATAATTTACACAATAATTAAAAACGCTAAACTACAACTGGTTACTAGGCCCTGGTCTTTTGATACTGTCTTTTGATGTGACTTCGCTATTTCAGGCAGAAACTGGGGCTCGATGCATTAAGTGAATGCGAGTGAGGATTAAGAGGATTTAACATGAGATAAAGTGGAACAGGTTGAGAGAAGCCCGGCGAGCAGGGAAGTAGATAAACTTGGCGAAGGCCTGTGTCAACAGATGATGTTCAGGATGACAGCAAATTCAATTAATGAAAGTTCAGGCATGACGTATGTTTGGACATTTGTTTTTGCTTGTGTGCTGCTCCATGTGTTCAGATGTGCGTGTGCAGATGAAACAACAGACAGCTCAATGTTGACTTTGCACATGTGTCCGTTTGTGTAGTTGTGTGAGAAAGTGAAGACGGGCATTAGGTCAGTGTGCGTACTGTTTACATCAGCTATCGATGCAGCATTGTTCTCCTCAGATAGTAGATCATGGAAGAAAAGTGTATGAGAGGATGGAAATGGGAACGAACGAGGATGAGGGAGGATGAACGCAGGTTTCCACTCAGATTCTTTCTCTTTAAACATGTTATTTACACATGTCGGTGGAGGAATAGCTTAAAACAAACATAGAATTGTTACAGATAGGATTACTCATGTATGTCATGTCATTTGTGAGTTAATTTATCAGGGTCTTTTGACTTGATGCCCACATAGCTATAGTAAAACATTTTGAAGAATGAAAAGCCTCAACACAGACAGGAAGTTGAGCATAAAGAGTAAGAGTACGGGACAAAGCTGCACAAGTTTTAGTCTGTACCTTTTTGAAGTTGGCGGGGTTTTGCATTAATCGACAAAGGCAACAAACATTTGTACTCACACGGATTGTGAGAAATTACATTTATTTAAGCATAGGCCTCATGTTTAAATGACATCACATCGTTTGTACAAGCAAAACTCTTTTTTTCATTAATTCTCCAGTTAAGCGCAGTGCACTTCAGATAAATACATTGAGAAATAATGACGCACAGATGTTTGTTTCGCTTGCACAAATGTGCACAAACAATGTAAAAAATCGAATTAGACCCTTTTGAAACCACTTGGGTGTGAATGGGTTGCTCCTGTAGAAGATACTTCATTTCTCAAAACTGGTGCAAGGACGTTTAAATTGAATTAGTTTGATTCATATCCTGATCACACGTGGTGTCATTTGTGGATGTAGCTGCAGAGTGTGCACAAGGTTCAGTAGTTATTTCTACAAACAGAATTCAGTTCATAATCTGTTTGATCATTTTCCTAACTTTTCTCGTACTTGCATGATGTTTCTACAACCTCCGTCCAGTAGAGTCCCCATGTGTTGCTTCTCCCTTTGTTCAAATGGTGATGTCACAGTGAGTGTGTAGTAGCGTCCCCTTTGTTTTATTATATCACCAGTCAGCTGCAAGCACTGAGCAAAGTTGGGGTGGTTATATTTTCATATTGAATATAAATGAAGCGTGAAGTTTCAGCAGCGGCTCTCATACTTCAGCAGCAGAGCTAAAATAATAGTCATATTATCAGACTGCTACTCGTACACGATGCAGCCATTAGTGAATAATCCAGAGGTTCAAGTCAAAGCTTCCAGATCTAGTAAATCATCTTTATTTAATCTTCTTATTTGATAAAACAGGAGCATGATCTGTCATAAGTAAGACAGGTGGGATTAGGAAGAGGAAGGTGGATACCATGAGTCAGTGAAGAAGTGCTGTTCTCCTCATAGAGATGCCAAGGCTATTGAATCATTGGATAACGATGAGAGAGATGAGTTAATGTGCTCGGAGGCTGAGTGACTTTAAGTTTGCAGCCTGTGATGTATTCTATTCATCCGTTTGTGTTAGTTTGTAAATTATCAAACAAGAGAAAAGTGTTTCCTTGTTTCTTTTGAACAAGAAGTTGGATGACATCAAGCTGAGATTTATTTTTTAATTTTTTGGCAATTTGTTAATCCAGAAAGGAAGAACATTTTCAGAAGCCGGCTAAAAACGAATCCCTTATGAAAATGATGGCTGTTCCTTTTTTTGTTTGTTTAATCTTGTGAGGTATTCAATCGGTCCTCCAAGGGACTGAGGGGAAATCGTCTCGATTATAGAGAGGACACTCTCTCAATAGATGACAGATACGCTGGTTGAGATTCATTTGCACTTTTCCTCTGTGTCAAAATATTTTTAACATTTAGCAGCTGAAACTCGGCGGTGTGTCTAAGTACTGTCATTTGTTGGTGTTGGCTGCCAGAGCATCCATTACAGTGTTAACAAGAACAAGAGTCCAGCAGCGTAAAGAAAGAGCCTCAGTGGACAACTGCTCGAGAGGAGAAGAGAAGACGGGGGGTGGAAAGGACAGCAGAGGGGGACAAAAGTCAAAGGAAAAGGGATGGCGATGAGATTTAAGGGTGAGGGGGGGAGAAATGGAGATCTGAGAAAATGAGGAGGTCAGAATGTGGCTGTGCGTGTGCATGTGTGGCTGTTAGGTCACAGGCCCGTTTCTCTCATCATGTCCTGACTGGGCTCTCTGGGGTGCCGGGGGCTCTGCACCTCCCGCTCTCAGATCATGTGACTAGGTCAACAAATGATAATATAACCAGGTAAATAAACTCTGGGTGCTGACAGATATGAGATGGGACATCTCTTTGACCTACATGTGAGTTCACACAAACACACACACACACACACACACACACACACACACACACGTGCACACACACATCCCTTTTTAGTGTGTGTCCTTGCGTGTGTGTGTGTGTATACGTTTGTGTTGGTGCATGCGTGAATGTAAATGTGTGAGAAAAGTGCGTTCATGCACACTGGTGTTCTTTTGTGTGAGTCGCGGTGTTTTGAGCTTTCTGAGAGTTTAATGGCATTAGACCCAAAAAAGCATAAGGGCAGCTGTAACTCTAGACAGTTGGCACAGCATGCTCCCTCTTTCTATCTCCCTCTGCTGACCGAGTGAGTGACAGCTCTGAGAGAAAGGAGGAAATGAGCTGAGGGCTGAAAAGGTGAGGCCCATTAAATTCAGATTGGACGTAACTATTGGTGTGGGAACTCTGGTTTTCACTGCAGCACCACTGACGGACAGGTCTCGCTGTATGTTTGAGTTTGCCAGATACACGTCTGTTTGAATTGACAATGTTCTTAGTATTTGCTAATATTTGCGGTTTCCTACACATTCAAATTGCCCTGATGGTCTTATACGTTTGAGATTAATTGTATTTAAAGTTCAGAACATCTCAGGATGGGATTCCTTTTATAATTAGACGCTTAGTGGGTGTGGCCTTTGGACGGCTCCTCCATCTGTCAATCAGCTCTTTAGGTTGCTGTGGTCTGTTGACAGCTGAGTAATCCCCAGGGCTGTGAGACTAACTACTGGAAAATACACACAGAGACACACACTGCTGTGTAAGAAAACACTGCCTGCCACCCGGATATTAAAGAAACTGTCAGTCACCTCACCTCTTACAGCTCTCTCCATTCTTTTACAAGAATTTTGACACTCTCATCCCAATGACTCTTCTCCCTCTGCTTTCCTTTCACGCCATATAATCTATTTTTTAAGCAGCCCAGCTTGTACAGGGACATTATTTTTTGTAATTTTAGTTGAGTTAATTTAATTTATTTCTGTGTACCCCAAAATAATACACATACCACGAACTAAAAAGGCAGCAGGAAGGAGAAAAATCGTTTCATATATATAACTTAACATAAATGCAGATAGCAATAATTTTTTCTGAGTCACTTAAAATTTCACTTATACATTAATCAATTTAAACCATATATATTACTCAATACGCTTAAATTGACAATTAAAAGCAACATTTTAAATAATTGTGTAAAGAATTCCACAGTTTCACTCACGTCCGCTTCAATGTATGTTCAATGATCTGCCTCAGTTTCTGTTAACGTAAACAGCTTTTATAGGTTTTCAGGTAGCAGCCCGTTTCTGGCTTAACACATAACCAATAATATTTTCAAGTCAGCTAAATCTTTAAGTTTCAACACATGTGACTTATCGCTCTTTTCTGTAATACATACAAGGGTCTAATATTAGTTTTAGTATGCTATGTTATGTAATTACAAAGTGGATAAGGCAGATTTTGGCAGCTGCGACCACCGTAGTTTATTAGAGCCACGGATCAGTGGAGACTGATAACAATATTGATATTTGAGGGTTTCAAAACAAAATGTCAGCCAAAAGTACATATCTTTGGCGTTTCTGTGCTGTGGTTGTTGGCTGACACAGGCCGACACCCACATATTAGTGATTAATCTGCCTCTAAAATAATAAAATATACCTTATTGATACTTGATTGACCGGAGACCACAGGAAAACAAGTGAAGTGAAATGAGGTTTCAGACAGTGTTGAAAAACTGCGCCTGAATTGACGTTTTAACTCGCAGCAAGTGCAAGTGATGTCACTGTCAAACCACGGCCTGTAGTGCTGTCTCTGTGTGTGTCTGTGTGTCTGTGTGTCTGTGTCTGTGTGTGTGTGTGTGTGTGTGTGTCTGCGCTACAGCATGCTTTCATTCCTGAATGGTTGTGCCTACAGGGGAGACAGGAGCAGACAGGAAGGAGAGTGAGAAATGGAGCGTTGACAGTGACTGATGGCTCCTGCCTCTGCGATTTGAGGCGTGGGAAAAACAATCGGGCTCGTACAGATTTGATCCGTGGCAGAAGCTGCCAAACACAATCTGCTACCATTTTAATTATTTTGATTAGGTATGTCCCTGTCTGTCTGTGTCTGTGTCTTTCGATGATGAGTCGGGAGGTGAGATGAGACAGGCTTTGTAATTATGCTGGTATGATAGATTTAAACAGGCTAAATACCACTCTAAACAGTTTGTTTAGAATGGTATTGGTATTTCAGTAATAGATTAGCTGCTGATCTTGGCTAACAAAGTTGTTCTGTAACTATTATGTCATAAAAAAGGCCTAAATTGCTTCAAACCTTTTTCATGTAATTGAATATTTGACTGATTCTAACGTTACTTCATAAATCCTGGTAATTTCACTCTGTCATTTGCACTTCCGGTGCCTTATTGAGCTCTGATTTTCTCATGCTGTGATTTGCAGTCCCTCAGGTAATGTGTGTGTGTGTGTGTGTGTGTGTGTGTGTGTGTGTGTGTGTGTGTGTGTGTGTGTGTGTGTGTGTGTGTGTGTGTGTGTGTGTGTGTGTGTGTGTGTGTGTGTGTGTGTGTGTGTTGTGTGTGTGTGTGTGTGTGTGTGACTGTTAGGCAGGAAGCAGAGAAATAGCTATTAAGCATTGTCGGAAAAACATAAATCTATCTCCTCGCTGCCATATCACTTTCAGCTGCTGATTTATAGGTAGTATTTAACGCTGGCATTTAACACATTTAACATGCACATGTGCACACACACACACACACACACACACACACACACACTTTATTATAAATAACTATGCATAAATAGAACCAAATATATGGAGCTTAAACTAAGAAACATTAAATGTAAACATAAATGCACACCTTTTCTGCATTGTTTATTCTGTAAGATAAAACGTTTCATATTGATGCTCATCAGCAAACAAAGGTTGATATCAATATCCCTGTGAAAGGCTCATATCAGAATTTTATTGCCCACATTTACAGTATGTGTGTATTTCTGCATCAAAGAAAAGGACATTCATGTTTTTCTTTTTCTCTGTGAAATAAATCACAAAGACGTGTTTTGGTTTTCATTCTGCCCTTCGCGCTCTCTTTCTCACCACTCTCTTTTCCTCCATCTTTCTCTGACTGACGTGTGGTAACTGCAGCATTTAAGTGCTGGAGGTGCAGACAGAAACACTTTGTCTTTTTGGGTGTTTGCTTGGCTGGCTTCAGGTGCTTTCTGGCCAATTCAAACATGACCTTAGGGATCCAGCCCATTGGTTGTGGATGAGTTTGAGGGTTCGGGCAGTGGGACCACGAAATGAGAGAGTGAAGGTGGTTGTGAAAATGGTATCTGTGGGCGAGGTGGATGGGAATCGGTTTGTGGAGGTCTGGTCGTAGAGTAGCAAGACGTTCTAATGTCTATGGGTGTGGTTTGTGGGTGTTGTGCCATTGTGACCTTTAACTTTTGTTCTTAAATATCTCTGTGTCAATATTTAATTAATAAACAAATGGATGGATGGATTGAGAGGTAGAAAGATACAGCAGGACGAGCTCTGTTGGTGCAGGTAGTGTCACTGTTAACTGGGTCGAGCACCATGAGCACTTCTGCTCTCAGGACGTCAGCACAGCGGTGGTGTTTCAGTTGTTTGGCAGGTCTTCATGCGTCTTTCTGCAGAGAGACTGCAAGACACAGTCACAAAGCTTTATAGGTGGATAGTTCAAATGAAGGCCAAGTTTAATGATGGGTGTTGTCCTGCTTAATAGCGTGGATGACTCATGTAATGACTACTGAGTACTAATGGGTCAGAATGTCAACATGACTGAGGCTGGTCTGAACCCATCACAAAATAGTTTATGTTGTTTTTGGCTGATTGTCCTCTTTTCTTTTTAGTTCATCGGAGTTATTCACTTCAAACCTCTAAGACAACTTGCTCTTCCCAGACTCATCTTTTTTAGCCATATAGCTGTTATTACGAATCCATATCACAGAGCTCTGAGCTTCTGTTGGTTGTTTTTGCTTCTCACCTCGTATGGCACAGAACTTGTCTTTTAGCAAATCATTATAGAATCATTAGCAATCATTTAGCAACATGATTTGTACTTTAAAGCACATTTCATTGTAAATATATTTTTGTTGATAGTAACAGTAGAGGTACATGCACAACTGAAAAGATAAAGTGTTGTCAACATTAATTACACGGTTATATTCAATAAAATACTTTGTGTGGAGGCTTTGCTTAAAGAAAAGTGCTTCATAAACCCTGTTTCCTAATGAGCAAGGATTGTGCAGCGATCTGTTGTTGTTAGTGTTCGTCTCCTCAAGTTTTTATCTTTCCCCCTTTAATTTTCGTATTAATTGGATTGAAATGAATACTGCTAGACGTGAAAGTTTCAGTTATGTACTGTAGTGCACATGCCGCATCTGTGTCAACAATCGCAATACCTGAAATCCTCTAGTGCTGCTCCCACCTCTATAAGGTTTCAATTAGAATTTGAGAACATATTCATCGGGGTTTTACTGCAGGTTAAAAATCACGCTTCCTCGCACACCTCCACCTTTCTCACGTGAAAACATCATTCTCCGGTGTGACATTACAGGTGATTTCCTCTCTCTTTCTTCCCTCTACCGTCGTCTCTCACCTTTCCCACATGTCCTCATCGGAAGTCATAAATCTTTCAGTCCCACTTTAATGGGAGCTTCTTATTGTTTGGAAAGTTATTTTTACTGTCTCCAAAAATGCCTGCGGCTGTCGAGTCTCAGCGCTCTCACCCAGAATCAGGCTGCAGGTCACTGAAGGAGTCACCAGGGTTTCTTTGCTTCGCTGTCTCTGTCTCTGTTACTACTTCCTCTCTTTATCTGTTATCCCATCTCTGCTTAATGACGCATTACTTATCGTCCTGCTTACTGCAGGCGGGGATTAAACTCACTGTTAATATGCTAATGCTAGTTTTACAGTTGATTTAAGGAGGAGCTTGCCATCAGGATGAGCAACAATGAAACCTGAGCTCGTTATATTCAGCAATTAACATTAATTAAATAAAGCAATAAATAGTATGTTGATCCAGGCATTTAGAAATGTCAACAGCATGCAGATCATTTATTTAATTTAAAGTACCAGTATTTTCTTTTTTTATAGGAGTGGAGCTGTCGTCATTAGACATGTGGCACTTACCTTTTTGAAGGAGCTTGTTCATAGAACTTTTATACTCTCCAGGATAATATTACCCAGGCAGCCAGTTTGGGTCCCGAGTGGTTATCCATTATTCATTTTCTTTTTATCTATGTGTAATGTTAGAGCGTATTGAGCATTGTGATTTTTTTTTTTTGCATTACAGTAGCATGTGATCCTCTCTGTCCTCATCTGTCCTCATCCGTCCCATTGTCCTGTTACTGCTGACAGAGAAGGGTGCGTTGGCTTGTTATCTGTTTACAAGTAAAGGTTTGTTCAGAGCGCGATCATGTTACAGCAGAAACCCATGATAGTCACGGTCAGGTTCACACAAACACACGCACAACAGTAGTGTAGCTCAGTGAGTGTTGTGTGATCCTCCAGCAGTCAGGCTTCAGCAGAACTGTCTTTTGGCCCCATCCTGCCTAATATCTGAAATATTATTTGTGGTTATTTTAAGTACTGCCCATTTTAATATTCACAAAAATCATTTATTGACATGTTGCTTTATATTATGTCTCTCCTGGCTCTTTTTTTAGGTTTACATTTTGATATATTTTACATTTATATTTTATTTGATATCAATTATTCGTTCCATACTAAGTAGACTCAAAAATTGAAGTGGCCTTGATTATACCGAGAAACATTTTTGGTTTATGGATTTTCTGGTTTAACAAAATCATTTGTTAGTAGCCAAAAAAGTTAGACCTTCGAGTTTCCTTTCTTTTTTTGTGTTGCCCAATTTACTAACAAACCAACATCAGGACAAGGAGGGAATGAAATATTCATAATTACTGCAATTGAATGAAATACACTCTCTCCTCCTCTAATCTCCTCTCTCCTCCTCTAATCTCATCTCCTCTAATCTCATCTCCTCTAATCTCATCTCCTCTCCTCTCTATTAGGAAAAAGACTCTAGCCCCTTTAGAGAATATGTCCTGATAGTGTTTGATTGGCTGGTGGTTGAGAAGTGTGAAGAGTTCATTTGGAGTGTCTTGATGGACAGCGAGCTACAGAGAGAGAGAGAGAGAGAGAGAGAGAGAGAGAGATCGCTGCCAAACTAAACAGTCACTCTCTCTCTTCCTTTCTGCGCCCCCTCTGTCCGTCAATCAGCTCTCTCTCTTTCACGGTTCCTCTCTTTGCCTCTTACTCTCTGAACTACTTGTCAATTAACCCCCCTTCCTCTCTGTGTGTTATTATTTTTTTTGCTAACTCTTTGCTGTAGTAGACAGATTCAATATAACTAATACAAATCTTGTAACTAGCGTTTTGCAAATTGTGTGTGAGCTCCCTTTCTTAAAAATGTGTAATAAAATGTGGTTTTCTGAATGTGTGTTTGTAGCATGATGTGTCAGCCGGAGCTCTGAAGGCAGCGCTGGACGGCGTGGTGCAGGAGTGTGTGAGCTTCGTGGGAGTGGACATCAACATCTGCTCTGAGATCCTGATGAGGTAAAGGCAGTGCATACAGACGTGTGTATATATACGTCCTCATAAGCAAGTGCACGTGTTACACCTGAGCACTTTCTCCTCCTCACACGCACACGCACACTAATTGTGAGATGAATAGGGCTCAGACCTCTGACATACTTTCCCTCAGCAGTCACAACAGGGCAAAGCTTCATTCACACTTGGGCACAGACGAATGCTCGATACACACACACACGTACAGATGTCCCGCCAGCTTTCTGTTTAGACTAATGCTTCACACCCTGGCCTGGCTTACTGGGCTGACTGGAATCAACAGAGGGGATTAGGCAAGGTACACACACACACACTCATGCAGAGAAGGAAACGTTTACATACATGTAATCATTTAGTTACAAATATATCTGGCAGAATACTGTACACACACATATTTACCATGAAATGTACAGGACAAGCACAGGAAGTCCTCAAATTTGATATACACACGCACGCTTCATACAAACGGTGTGAAACGAGCTGGCATCAGCTGCAGGGCAGGCATCAGGTCATCTGTTTACCTGTCTGCTCTGCAAGTGAGCTTTTTCCACTCCTGCCAGAAGTCATGCTACACACTCACACACACATTAAACACACTTAGACGTGTTGATGACTGAGGTATTATGTGGAGTGTTGACATAGCGATGTGTTTTAGCATTGGTGAGTCACCGCGGACATTAACAGAGTCGACCTAATTGAGTTTTAAATCACCTCTCGTCTTTGCTCGGCCAAAACGGGACAAATACACTCACTAAATATTGGCTCACGTGTGTCTCTTGTGACTGTTGGTCCTGCTTCGCCTGAAGTGCCAGGTCACGGTCTGTTAACTCTGCTGTTTTTGTTTATGGTAGAACTCTTGTGTGGACAGTGTGTGAAGCAAATGTTTCAGAGCTGTGTGTTATTAGTATTTTTGTAGATATCTTGACACTAAACTTTAGTTGTAGTGTTTTCTTACAGTAGCATCCGACGTCTGCTTTGTCTCCCCAGGCATGTGGCAGGCCTGAATGTGGGCCGGGCGAAAAGTATAGCCGAGTGGAGAGAGCAGAAAGGTCCCTTCATCAACAGGGAGCAGCTCAAACTGGTCAAAGGCATGGGGCCCAAGACCTTCCAGCAGTGTGCCGGCTTCATTAGGATCAACCCACAGACCCTACACAGGTACATATTCACGTGTGTATGAGACGGGCACATTATGATTAATCCCAGATCACTGAGATCAGACGGGCGTTTGTGTTATGTTCGGTTTTATGAACTGTTTTAATTACTCTGCTTTTAATTCCCCTTTTTTGTTCTATTAAGCGCTTTATGACTCTCATAAGAAAAGTGCTATGTAAATAAAGTTTATCACGATTATATTATTAATATCATGTAAAGATCTATAGACGGGTTCAGTGTCATTGACACTATGCATTCCAGGTTTTCATGCAGGTGTAGCTCTGTCCATGCTATGATGAGGAACAGAGGTACAAAAATAAAGAGCAAATTTCATTGATCCCATCAAAGTATTAATAACACAATTCATGTTTCATGTACATTATATAAAGTAGGTGGGGAGAGTAGTTGTTATTTCTGGTGACGTGAGGTAGAATAAAGGAAATTCTTTAGAAACTATGCCTGTTATTTTAGATCTCCCTGTGAACGGTTTAATTTATTAATGCTGAGTCTTAATTAGAGTCTAGGGTAGAGTCAAAATACAACTTGCCAAACAACCTGCAAGACCAGATACAGATACTCTTTTCAGAATTTGGTGATACGAATTTGTATCTTTTTTTAAATCCAGGCTATGTAAGACTTGTATTTCCTCATAGATTCAAAATCCTTTTTGTTTTCCAAACAGTTTGAAAACCTCACCTCACCCTGAACCATCAGTGCCAGAGAAACCAGCGGCCAAGAAGGGCAAAGGAAAGACTTCAGTCAATGTATCAACCTCATTTAACCCTCTGGACCAGACCTGTATTCACCCCGAGTCCTACCATGTGGCACAAAGGTATAGTACACACACACACACACACACACACACACACACACACACACACACCACCCCACCCACCCCACCCCACCCCACCCCATCGGCAGGAGCGTGTTTGGGCTGAGATGGAGTTGATTTTGACACCGTCTCATGTGGGGCTGGTTACAGTGGTGGAGGACTCTGATTTGATTTACACAGACATGGGATACAAGAGAGGAGGTGTTGGCTTTGTGTGTGTGTGTGTCTGTGTGTGTCCTCGTGTGAGAAATGATTGTTAGCGCTGCCGATGCTGATATCAAAAGCACATTGAACATCCACCCGGGACTTCTGTGTCCTGTGTGTGTCTTTGTGTGTGAGAGCAGGACTGACAGACAGAGAAAGAGGGCGGGCCTTCTCTTATACAGCTGTAGTCACTCAACTGTGTTTAGTCTACATAAGTTCTGACACTAGTGGTTCTAAGCATCGCTCTAATGGGCTCAGAACATGTGTGTGAGTGGACGTGTCTCTGTGTGCTCATGTGAAGATGGATCGCTGCTGCTTGTATGAAACCCTGTTTTTTTGCCCATGGCCATCATTTTTTACTTCAGCATTTTTACTTGTCCTCTTTTACACCAACAGTACATGAACACACATCTTTTACTCCATATTCACACAACTTATTGTCTGGGAAGGCATCAGTCTCGATTGTCTCCATCCTTCCATCCATCCCTCTATCATTCTCTGTTCCCCTGTTAACTGACAGCTGGTAAATTTGCAGTTTTCTTATTTTAATCAAAGATCTTTTAAAGAAATCCTGATGCAACATTTACATTAGTATAGGAATGTATTAATAAAATGTAATCAGGGACAGTGAAAATGACTGTACACTCCAAGTCTCATTTTTCTCTTGAGTGTTTTTAATTTTTGTTTCATTTCGTCGCAGAAAACACTTTTCAGCTGCTTTATTTGTTCACTAAATATCCAACACTTAGTCAAGTAGGTGGCACGACACTAGAAAATTCAGTCTGATGTTCATTTCTCAGTCGTGCGACTTGTGTCTTTACCCTCTCCAACTTCATAATTAAATCTGACTCCTGTTTCTCACCACTCTACTTATCTTTCTCAGCTTCTACATTTTTTCCTACCGTCCAGAACTCTTAACCCCGTGTCGGAAAATGCTGTATTCTTTGTTTTGACTAGCTTCTAATCCCTGTCTGGGAATCTACTCAATTCACTGCTGATTAATATCTCACTTGATACACATATTTAGTGATGGTCTCATTTTTTTTACAAGGCTATGCAGAATTTGAGAGATGTGTGTGTGTATATATATATTTTTTTAAACCTCTCAAAGCACGTGTTGTGGTTTCACAGTAAGTCACGTTCCGCTGTTAATGTTAACGACGTTGGACGACGGGAAAAGCCGCGCATGTCAGCACTTGCTCTTCCTAGGAATTTTGAAAGCCTTGTTTAGTTTTGATACAGTGGAAAATGAATCACCTGATACTTGAAATCTGGGGGGATTTCCCGCCTCTGCACAATAGACCATCCAGCTTCGTGAGTGTGTAGTTGAGTCTGATTTGTGCTGTCTCCTAAAAAAAAGTCCTCAGATTACAGCTGTGATGTTTAGGCTTTGATTCACATGTTTGAGTTTTGTTGTCATTCATTCAAAGTGATGGTTTAATTTGGATCTAGACGGGTGGTGGGAGAGCTCATACCTCCATCAAGGCAACAAAGCCCTATCTCACCATGTTCAAGAAAGTGTGTGGGGGGTAATCCTGGATTCGCTCCAAACTTTAATGGGTTCTTGCTCTGACATTGTGACACCCTACCCCCAAACTTTGTGGAAATTAGTTGTGTAGCTTTTGCACAATCCTGCTAAACAGATAAACAAACAAAACAATGAAAACGCAACCTCCTTGGTGAAGGTGATAACAATATATCATTGTACTTAACATTTGAATGGGTTTCCACTCCACTACCAGTTTTAGTGTCATGTATTTTTATCTGTTAACTCTACATTTTGAAAGTGAAGTTTCTTCCGTATAGTCAATAATCAGTAAGTCATCTCTTTAAATTAAAAACTCAAATTGGGTAGAGAGCTTTAGGTTTGAGGACCTTTTTTCACGTCCTCACGAACAACAGCTCAGGACAGGAGGTCTGGAGCGAGGATTGTGAAGGAATGTGTGTGTGTGTGTGTGTGTGTGTGTGTGTGTGTGTGTGTGTGTGTGTGTGTGTGTGTGTGTGTGTGTGTGTGTGTGTGTGTGTGTGTGTGTGTGTGTGTGTGTGTGTGTGTGTGTGTGTGTGTGTGTGCGTCTTTATGGTTTATAAGGAATATCATGTTCATCACATTAGAGAAACTGGATCCTCCATCACTGCTCCCAGCCCACACATCATCTCCTCTTTGTAACCATATACCACCACACACACACACACACGCACGCAAGAACACAAAGGCATAGACACAATTTGTCCACCTTTGTTTCAGGACTGGTATGATTTGTTTGATTAAAGCAAAAACTATCTGCAGTGAAGATTTTCTGTAAAGAATGTTAATAATCAGAGGAACACAATCCAGACTATTTCACATCAAAATATCAATGAAGTGTATTGTATTACTCTGGGGGGGGTCCACTCTGTGATGAATATTTCCCTGATATGTAACAGTTGGGGCCCAATATCTTTATAATACAAGTCAGAATAGGTTCTTGCTGTGGGCCTGGATAAAATCTATATCCTAGCCCACCCAACCCCACATTCACACAGTCACACACACGTACACACACACTGTGTTGGTCATAATTATATGAGTATGAACCCGACGGTGGTGTGGGCCCCTAGACTCCTGGTACCCCTTAAATACTAACATACAGCCCTGAAAAATGAGATGGGCCACACACACACACACACACACACACACACACACACACACACACACACACACACACACACCTGGAAATATAACCCACCATCCACCAAAAGCATTGTAAGATTTAGAACCAGGCTCTCCTCTCCTCCTTCCTCTCCGCTCCCCCTCACCTCTACCTCTCTGTTCCTCTCCCTCTCACAGATTTTGTCACTGAGGTTGTTTTGACTGGACTTTGAATGGTTTCAGTGTTGGTGGAAAGAAGCTTGTTATTCTGGCTCAACATATATGGACAATATTTTAACCTGTTGCAAGCCACAGTTTCAAAATTTCCAATAATATGATTAGTCTCTATCGAAGAAATTAAACTTGAAGTTACTTGTTGTAACTTGGTAGAAGAACAACACCCTCCTGAAGTACATTTTATACGCTAGTAATGTTAAATATGAACATCCTTTTGCCTTTACTAAAAATGTGTCTACCCCCTGTCTCCAAGCTTTACTTTTATTTATGTATATATAAGTTTTTGAAACAGTAGAGAAAGACAGGAAATATTTTGTGTCAGAGAAAGGAAGAGGGATGACCCTCAACAAAAGGTCCACGGCTGGATACAAACTCAAAGGAGTTATGTGGTTTGTGTCTCAGACCTCCAGGCCACCAAGGCACAAATATTTCTTTCCCTGTAAAGAGATATATTTGGTTGGAAAGCCGAGAAGCCTGCAGGGAGCCACAGGAGAGAAGATCCTTGTGTTAGGCAGATGTCCATTTTGGTCTAAAAGGTGTTGTTTCCTCACCACTGAGCCATTCCTGGCACATACTTAGCTTCTATTTTGTACCGATCTGGCTCGCTGGTGTTGAGGGATTGATTCTGTTTGTCTCCTTCTCCTGGACGCGAGATGCTGACCCCGCTGGCAGGGGGCCTCTCTCCGCTCACAGCTGTCTCATACATAGTTTGTACACAAGCCGTGTCGTGTTACATCCGCACTGTCCCAGCCAGTGCCAAACGAGCATCTCCGAACAACACATTGTATGAATCAACTTTGTGTGTAGGTTCCTGTGTGTGTGTCCACCTGTTCTGTCCATCATGGGGTGGGGGGGGGACAGCTGCGGAGTCTGCTTGGCGTCAAGCTTCCAGTGAGCGACATCCATCACGGTCGCTACCCAGCTGGTGCGCACATGAATGCATGCATAGAAGCAAATGCGATCACATCTATCACCAACTCTGGAAAGTGCCTACTGTAAATAACTTATATGGAGTGCACATTACACACGCACTCAACACACATCCTATATTTTTCCATATTTGTAACTCTGGCTCCCTTTGCCAGTTTATTACCAAGTCTGTTTTGATTGTCGACCAGCTAATTAGTTTGGATTTAATTCTCGTGGCTCTGTGCATTTTAAGTGGTGCAGCCTGACTGACCGTCTAGACGTTATGGAGGTGGAACATCCTGCTAGAATAAAGTAATGTAAGGAGATTTTTTTTCCCCAAGCAGTTGACGGACGGACAAACAGTCCAACCTCAGCAAAGTGGAGGCACTTTCTTGAGACAAGGTGTTGGGGCGTTTACAGCCCACTGTGGATTTATCTGATTTACTAGCGGGTAAAAATAAATGTGTGTGTTTTTCAGAACAGAAAGCCAGGTCTCTGCAGCTCCTGACATTCTGTGTAATTACTCTTACACCTTCCTCCGTCCCCTCTCACTTTACCTGCATTAGCTTTTCTTTCCCTCCTTCCTGTTACTTAGCTTCTCCTCTTTTTTGGACTGTTGTACTATTCTTTTCCTCATAATTCTTCTCAGTCTGTCATCACTTTCCGCCTTCCCTACATCCCCTTCCCCCTTCCTCCTCTGACTACATCCCCCTATAGGCCCAGTTCTCTCCCGCAGAGTGTAGAGGGTTGACCATACTTTCCGAGTTGTGTGTCAGCTGAGAGTTGCGAACTCATTCCAGTCGTACGTTCACGCTCCGCTGTTCCATTTATACTAAAATGAGGGTCCGGGATTGGTCTGGCATTCCAGGCATGCGTACCTGACCCCGTATTACACAGAAAGTGTCAAACAACAAAATATACATACATAATATATATAATGTACCTGGACCATCCACAGTTGAAGTGTACAGTCACAAATTTTGGGTTGCATGGATGGATGACAACATTTATGCCACAAGGAAACCCCAGATGTAGACACTATGAATCCCCCTTTAAAGATGTTTCTCTCTTGTTTAGTGTTTTTGTAGATTTAAAAGTTGAGTTTTCCCACATATCGTCCCTCTCTATAGATTTCTGTCCTTCGTGGGTGGGAGCGCAGACCAGATTGGCACCGCGGGCCTGCGACAGTGTGTGGAGAGCAAGGTTAAGACCAGCAGTGCCGAGGAACTGGCCCGGACACTGGACACCACATCCGAGACCCTCAAGCTCATCATCGACGGCCTCACGCAGCCCCCTGGGTTTGACATACGACAGAGTAAGTCTCCCGCCAATCACAGCAGCACGTACATACTGACCTCAACTCATTTTATGTGACACAGAAACACAAACAAGAATATAATGAACATTTCGAAAAAACGATATTCATCCATGTAAACTCAACATCTACATAACACTGTCTTGTAACGGTTTGATATACGAGGTTGTGAGAAGAATTTAACAGTGTTGCTTTCTGCTTTTGCACATTCAAACTATCCATGTTTTTCATCATATGAAATTTCATAGACACTCGTAAAAGTGAGAGCAACCTCGCAGCCACAGTAACTTCTCTTAGTCTCTCGTCTTTCCTTCATAATGTTCTTTGCAGGTCCCCGCTGACTGATAGAAACTTGTATCTGACTGGTTTGCTGGTTACAACACACCCACGGACTCGCCTTGTGCCTTTCTTATAATAGGCACATCTTGGCCGTGTAACTTGATAGGAACTGACAGTGCTGCGGCTTCCTCCCCGTGGCCCGACAACACCAGCACTGTGTTTCTGACAGGGTGTGATGGGTCCAGCAGACAGTGTTGTTGGACAGAATATCTTCACAGAGACACAAATACACAAAAGACCTCTGTTTTTCTCCTTAATCACATGCTCCTGAGTCTGGGCACACATAAATATAGCAATAAAATCATAAACAGTCACAAGCATTTCGATTTTTCAGCAAGTGTAGCTGTGGCTCAGGTTCTTTTTCTGAAACATGTTTGTCACATCATTCACCCTATTTTCTTTTCCCTGTCCACTTTCTGGAAAAAGATGAAATATAAAAGCCTTTAGCTCAGAGTATAGTATAAATACTGTATAATATAGAAACTTGCACTTTAATTGTGTACTCGCTGATTCAGGAAGCAAAAATAATCTACAAATATAAACTATTGGACAGGGCTTCTTGACATTTTCTCAATTAAGTAAAAAATGGAAAGTGGGAAAATACTGTTGCAAATTAGGTAGAATAATGAAGTTAGGTCTGTGTTGTCCGTTTCCATACAGTTTCATATGCAGGGGAACAAAGTACAGCCTGGATACCAAGTCACTGCGAGCGAGCTCCTTTTTAAAATTAAGGAACGCAGCTTGGAGGTTCATTCTCAGGTTGGCCCTATTCGGTTGCAGCACACTATGCTTGGCCTCCGAGCCGGTGCTCAGCTGAGTAAACAGATGGGCCGAGACTACCGCATGAAATCAGTGCTGTGGGGAGGATAATTGGACCGGACTATTTCCTGGGGCGCGAGCCTTCCTTGTTTGTGTTAATGCTACAGAGAGGAAAAAGTTCTCTCATGCGCCGGGCCCAGTGGAAAGTGGGGTAGGACAGAATGCAGAGAAACGTGGAAGTATGTAGACACAAGTATTTGGTTACCGCCTGAAATGTAATACCTGTTTGTCATTTCTACCCCCCCCCCACCCCACGCCACTTTCGTGCGTCCCCATTTCCCGGTTCTCTTCCCAAACATTGTTGCAAGCTGCAACTCATACTTGAATTTGTCATAGGTCTTCCTGCCTCACTGTCATCTGGCCACCTCATCTTTTTGATATTGTCTCTCTCTTGTCTTTGCCAGATTTTGGGCAGGCGGACTTCAAGCGGGGCATTGTGTCCATGAGCGATCTGCGGGTGGGTGCGGTGCTGACGGGCCGGGTGGACAACACCGCTCTGTTCGGGGCTTTTGTAGATATTGGCGTGGGTCGCTCAGGCCTCATCCATAAGAGCAACATCACGCTGGACAAGCTGCCTGTGAGCCAGCGCCGCCGCAGCCTTGCTCTGGGACCTGGAGAGCGGGTGGAGGTCCGGGTCCTGAACGTGGACCCTCAGAGGGGACGCATCGGCCTGGACCTGATCAGGGTTCTAGAATAAATGAATTCATATTCATTATTGACATTCTGTACCTGCATTTGACTTTTGACTGGGAATCACACACGGACCTGCAGATAACTTCATGATGATGACAGTGACGGTTATTCTTGGTTCTCACAATATTCATTCTGCAGTTCTTGCAAAATGGTTCATTTAAAGACTGTTTGTAAGTGTTCAATTCAAACGGTAGTTACAGTTGCCATGTTAATGGCTTGGAAACCTGAAGTTATTCCCTCAGGTTGCACTCTCAGCCTGAGTATTACTACCTGTGCATTGTTGACTTAGTGTTTTATGATACTGAACACTAAACTTTATTCCTTAATTTAGGGCTTCACCCTCTGGTAGGGGTCCACACACTGTCGGTCAGATGCCATGAAACCCATTTAATTTGCACTTTAGCAGAACAGTGCTAATAACTGCGTAGTTTATTATGTTTCAAATATGAAATGATACTTAGATATTATCAACATGCTGTAATAGATCATTGGAAATTGTTTTGTTTTGTTCTGTTGTTTACAGTTCAATAAAAAGATACATTTTTGGGTTTGTGTTATTCAAAGCACATGTCACAGTCATTGTGGAAACTTGAACAAATCATCCGAGGGACACAACATATACATCAAAGTATTTGTTATATACCTTTTTTTAATTATTTTTCTTGTGCACTAAATGTTGTGATCTACTTTGCACTGGAGAGGACGGGTGGTGTAGGATGGAAAAGATGGAGGATGGAATGAAACAAGGGGGAGGAAAGTAAGGTGGTCGAACCGACAGCGGATTAGTGAAGTGCTGGAAAGACGGGAGAAAACACAAGTGAAGTTTTTCTTGCAGACAACAGGAAGATGTGAAAAAACAGATTGAGTGGGCTGTAGGGGGGATACGCAGAGATGAGGTGGAGGAGGAGGAGGAGGAGTAGTGTGTGTTTCTATCTTCCAGACTGCTGCAAAGCCTCGAGGCTTTTTCGGCATGGTCCCAGACACAATTAGCCCAGGACACACACACACACACACACGCACTCTAATCAGCTGCTTCAAAATTAATCCCAGACTCCCCATCCGCATTATCCAATCTGTTTGTGCTCATGAAACTGGAATAAATAAAAATAAATAAATAAAAAACATAAAATATGGTTCGGAGAAGGCCCGAGGTCCCCTGTGCTAAACCTTATACCGAATGCAGAATACCTAATCACTGCTAGCGCCGCTGCCTCGGTTTCTCCCCTCGGGGAAACAAATGGAATATATTGTCGACACAAACAGAGATTTTCAACGGAGATTAATCAGAAGTGGCAGTTTGCTTAGAGACGATCTGAGAAGACGACACGCACACACACCCAGACTAGATTCACATCCTCCGTTTCATTGTCTGTCTCTACGTAGTCATTTTTCGAAAAGGAATTTCGTCTTGTAATCAAGGTGCCCGGTTTTATCTGACGCTAACTCCCTTTGTCGTCTTGTTGTCTCTTGTTTCTTTTGATCTCGTGCGTCGTCGCTTGGCATCGTCTCTTGTTTTTTGTTTAATGTTTCCAGCGGTTTCTTTTCTTGGGGAACACACAGATTTGTGCAAGTAAACACAGCTTCCCTCAGCATCATTCCTGCTTTTCCCACCTTTAATTTTCCTCCCTCTACTAAACGTGAGCGCACAGACGGGAGAGGCAATCTGGCAGCCAGCGACTGCTGCCCCTCGGAGTTTTTGTCAAACGCTGACCAGTAATGAGCCTGTGATAAGAAGCCGAGCGGCTGCGGGTGCAGTCCTCTGTTGTCCTCCGCGGCACCGCTTCTCTTCTGTTGTGTTATGGATTGAGATCAGGTGCGCCTCGAGGTTTTGGTGAAATGTGAAGGAAATTGGTGGTAAGCAAGCTACTAAATGAATGTCACAGACGCACTCATGAGACATCTGGCCAGTTGTTGTTGCACGAGTCCCCAGGCGGTTGGAAGTCAAGTTAGCGAAGAGAAATATCCCGAGTGGTCGTGCGGGGCTCCGTGTCTTCATCTTCGTCTCTGCTCCGGGATCCAGCCACGGAGACGCAGGTGGACACAAAGTCATCTGAACTTTTTCCCACACCGTATCAGAGGGAATGTCTCTCACAGCTAGTAAACGTGTCCTGCCAAGCAAACACCGAGTGGAGAATATATCTTTCTCTGTTGATCTCTGGTTTCTCCGACCGCCTGTCAAAAACACAAGAGTAAATGTCTGAAGCATTGAAAACAACCCCTGAAGGCTGCAGTGCTCATCATTGGGCCGCCTCTGCTACTACCATATACTGTACTATCTAGAAATTGTATTTCTTTAGGTTATACATACAAAATACTACCTGCTTCTCTCTGTGACGGCCACAGGGTGATGACAGTGATTAGTGCTGGTTTCTGCTTCCAACAGAAAATAACTCCAGGTTATAGGTGAGACCACTGACATCAAACTGGTCTCCACTGGGCTGTAGAGGAAAAAACCTATAGTCCCTCTGGTTCTACACACAAGATTGTGCTCACATCAACTCTCAGCATTCGGTGACGGGCTCAAATCTGCATTTCACTTTGGCCAAACCCAACGTTTGACAAACTCTCTGCAGCTTCCATGAATTGCATAAGAGAAACTCTCTATTGTTTTTAACTGTTATGTAATCAGTTGTGTACACTAACACAAAGTTTGGTTCACCTGAAATAAACGTGCGCGTTGGAATGGTTTATTTTTAGTTAATCTACTTGTTTGACTTATTGGATGTTTTCCTGCCGTGCTGGAGAAGTTTCAGTTTGCGTTTGAAACATCTGTTTCTGTGCCGCTCTGATGCCCTTCACATGAATCCAATAGAGTGTGTGTGGTTGTGTTGCCTGGAAATAACTTTTTGAAGGGGGGGGGGAAACGGAAAGAAATTCAGCTATAATGGTGAGTCGAGGGTTTCTGCATTGAAAGGAGTGTTTTAAAGGAGTAGTTGTGTCTTCTTTTCTTGTCATTTTTCTTTTGGTCGGACGTAACAGGAAGTTGAAGACTTCGACCTAGTTTTCTGGATTTATTGTGATTAACATTTTCAGACCAAATAATTTCATCAGCAAAATAATCTGCCTCGATTGATGATGGAAAATACTTTTGTTTTAGTTAGTGTACATCTGTATTTTTAAGAATGACAGTCCAAGAGCACAAGATGATAATACCCATTGTAACCAATACACTTTCAGAGATAGAGCACAAGGGAGAGGAACTTTACTTTGAAAAATTTAACGTTTAACAAAATTTAACAAATTTATGTTGTCAGATTTGTTGAAAGTTAAATCATTGGTTGTTTTTTAAAAAACAAATCTGTTTTGTACTCTGTGTTTTCACGTGCTGGGTGGCACACATTGAAAATTTCCAGAACAGCCGGTGAGAAAGACTTTCTGGCATTTGGCGTCACAGGAGAAAAGAATATGCAGGAGGTTAGAGGAGAGACGGATGAATGGAGGTAGGAGAGAGAGAGCGAGAGAGAGCGAGAGAGAGTGAGGGATGGAATGAGACAGGAAATGAAAGGCTTTCTCTGGTTTCACTCCCTGTGACCTCATCAGTGTGATCATGGGTTTTATGAGCTTTCCCTCTCGACGCCCACACACCACCTCACACGTGCCAGGACACACACACACACACACACTCACACACACTGCAGGCTGTATATTTCATTCACTGGCTCAGAGACAATCACACAGTACATGTGTTTTTGTCTCTCTGTCTGTTACGTTTCTCACAGTCTCTCTGTCAACCTCTCACATATTTCATCACACACCAGAGCAAACCCGACCAAGTCGATACTCAGAGTCACTGACACAGAAAAAAAGAATCTCTCCTCTGATACTGATAGTAGGGAAAGTATGATTGTCTGTGTAATGAAATAAAAACCTTTCACTAAACCAATTTGATAAAACAAATATGACTGTCTGAAGGCAGGTCAACCGAGCTCATATCCCCGACAAGGCCCAGCAGCCCCTTTAAATCCAAATAAGAGACACCACAAAATCATTCATATCTATTTAAAACCATATATCTATTTAAGTCCACTTACTTTTGACTGAAAAAAAGCCTCAACATTACTTCTTGAAGGTTCCTGAAGATGTGCTTCCTATAGGACAAAACTGCTTGATACCTGTGTGGCGCATGAAAAGGAATGCATCTAATCTCATAAGAGTCTCGTGACGGCACATCTGGGAAGAATTTGGTGCACAAATGTCCTCCTCCTGTACCACTGTATGTGAGCGGGCTGCCCACTGTGCTGAATCCTGCTCTGCTACAGGGAACCCGTGGGGGTTTACAAAATGTCCTATGAAATCCAGCTGCTGTGTGAACGCCAAATATCACTGGTAAGGATAACGGTACGCATCTGGCGTTCTGATGCACCCGCAGCCAAACGAGAGAGGTGGCGTTTTGAGTCATGCTAGGATATTTAAGGAGGATGAGTTTGCAGGTGTCAAAGTGGAAACTAAAATGAAAACAGCTTCGGGATGAGATTCACTGCCAGGGCAGGTAAAATAAAATCAATGATTGCTGAGGAAAAACAATCAGACGAGAAACTGTCCCATTGTCACTCAGGATTGCAGCGGAGCCTCAAAACCCCCTCGACACGAGTCACCTGCCACAAATATACAAGGGTTTGTTTTTAAAAAGGACAAAAAAAGATTATTTCCATGAAGTTGCTCCAGTCGGCAAGGTGATGGCGCTGTGCTACGTCTGTGGAGGAGCAGGGACACTAAGTGTCTCCTCTTGACTTGGATTCAGAGTTCTCATGCAGGTCCAGATGGGCAGAATCACGTTCGACCTTCTAAAGGGCAGTTTAGATTTCCATGTCGCAGGTTGATATCAGCAGAACAGCCCCTGCTGTGTGAAGGATGAATGATGGGTGTTTCAGACTCTTTGTGCTTTTGTGTTGTTCTTTTTGTTGGTTTTGTGTTTTTTTGGGATCAATAGAGCGTCACATTGACCTGCCAAGTAAAGTTAACTTTTCAGAAAACCCTTTATAAAAGACTTTTAAGTCTGGAACCAAGCCGACCGGCTAAGAGACAAATTGTGACCATAAAACATTTGACATATTTGACATCTGTACATAATTATTATAAGAAAAAACACAGTATGTTAGAAAGTGAAATCCTGGTTGTTCTGTGATAAATGTAATGTAACGCTGCACCACACAGTGTTGTGGCAAACATTTCCATGGTAACAGGGAGCTCTACCAATCAGAGATGTCACCATTATACCTGAGGATTGTGGGTAGTGGAGTATTTCTCCTTGACATTACAAGTAAAACGCAGTTGACATCATGAAGCTTCTACAAGACGATTAACAAAAATAATTCCACAATCTCAAAGTTGGTGGGGATTCTAACTTGGATGATTACATAATTATAGCTGATAATCAAAATGTCCATTCAGAAAATGAAAAGGATTTTTACTCCAGGAAACCATGTTGTTGAGCTCGATTACAAACTCAAAGATAATGGGGACACACATTTGACGGAGCTGTAGGATTAAAAATAAACTAATTACAGAAGCTGTTAAAAATGTCCCTAATTTACCATCAGTGGATCTTCAGAGTCTTCCTAAAGTGTTCCTGATGAAGGCGCTTTAAAAATACATCTACTGGGAATTTACCAAAAAAAACCCACTTTCACTACATGTATTATCTGTGTGGCCTAAAAGGTGCGACACACCTCCTAAGGTTTTAAGTCCAGGTTAAATCCGTGTCCAGGAAGCACCACTTTGCTCGTCTAAATCCGTGTGTAATCTGTGTTCAGGAAATTGCTCCCATGTGTGTTAATGCTTCTGACAGCACTATTAGGCCTCAGTATTAATGGCTTGCCGAAATACGCAGCTAAACAAACAACTGCCACTGCTGGAGGACTCCGCGTCGTCTTTGCCCCCGAGGGGTCGACGCAGGTTGGAGATGTTACATGGCCCCTTTATACAGTAGCAGCTCGAAATGCTAATTGTTATAATGCAACATTTAATCAATTAAAAAACGAGGTAACAGTCTTTACTGGGGCGTGTGCTGTGTCTGTCCACTTCAATATTCAGACTACAATTATTCCAGCCTCCAAAAATCATGTTATCATTTTATCAAAGTGGCCAAATCCTTACTGAAAAATACCACAGTAGAATATAGTACTTATGTGTAATTAATATAATCAGTTTTTTCACAAAGGTTCCCTCAAAAATGGTGGGAAAAAAACATAATTAGAGGAAATATTCCATAACTTAACTGTTTTTAAGTGAATTCCCACTGTAAACTCACACTTCCTTCCTCCCCCCCCCGACACAAGGTTGCTATGGTCTCGGATTGTGTTCCCTGTAGGACGAACAGGAGATGTGTCGACGCGATACGGTCATATATATATATGTGTGTGTGCGTGCATGTGTGTGTTTGTGTGAGTCTCTATGCTTTGACATTTCGAGCCTGTGTGTGTTTGCGTGTGTGTGGGAGAGAGAGAGAGAGAGAGAGAGAGAGAGAGAGAGAGATCTCACCGGTGTTGTGTATTGGATGTGTATAAAGGCTTCGCTCATGGTAAATCCCCGGAGGTGGCGGGCTAACCCAAACACTCAGCTGTCAATCACGGCGAGCCACCAAACCCCGGTCATGACCCGAGAGCAGGAAGAGGCCTCGCTGTCCCAGAGCGGATCTCACTGTGTTACTCTGAAGGGAACCGTGTACTGTATGGAGAGATGCATCCGCGTGTTTAACTTGTACTTTTCAGTATCGTGCACGTTTGTGTGTGCAGCAGAAGTTCATAGGATGGGATGGGGGTGGGGGGGGGAGCTTTTTGCATGTGACTTCTAGAACGACCCTCAATCAACACAAGCGTATTAGTTTCATCTGACTCATGGCCGAAGTGTTCAGTGTAACATACACGTCTTCATACAGACTCTGCCCAAAACTTCACCACCTCACATAATATTATTGGTAGCACACTACGCTTACTTCACTAGCATCTTGTTGACTGGGCAGTTGACAGTTTTTACAGAGCAGTTGCTCTTCCTGGTAAATCTACTGTTAAATCTGATATGTCAGATTGGTATCGGCCCTGAGACTGACCTTGTTTAGCAGGTTAGGTATCAGCCTTGGAAAAAACAGATCCACATTACATAGGCTGCCGTTTCTTTTTCAGCATTATTATGAAATCTGGCATCTCCACGATCACGCGGCCAACTCAGAAATCCCTGTCTTAGATTTTCCTTTTATAAAATCATGATATTCACAGTGAGATATGCTGATTTTAACTAGTGTTGGACCAAGAGGCAGTAAAAATAAAAACTACGTCCACACGACCTTCGATTTACAAAACAACACAAACAACTCACTCAAACAAGCACACCGGGCCAGTAGGTGGCGATAAAGTAAGATCGATGATCAAGTCAAATACCAGAGAAGAACGCTGTGGTTCACGCCTGTGAATGTCGGGTGTGTGGTGCAGTGATGCTAAATTTATCTGCACACTTATAATAAGACCTATAAGCAGTGTTAAAGGTCCAGTGTGTAGAATTTAGTGACATCTAGTTACACGTTGCACCTCACCCTCCCCTTCCAAACATGAAGGAGAACCTTGTGTAGCCTTCAGTTGACACAAAAGCTCAAAAGGTGTTTAGATTGTCCAGTCTGGGCTACTGCAAAAAAACATGGCGGCCTCTGTGGAGAGGACCAGATGTAAATATAAAGTATTTAAATATAAAGGGTTCATTTTAGGGTAAAGAAAACAACAATTCGTACAATTTAGATGAAAAACACAAGTGAAAACATCACTAGGATTATTTTGGGTTAACTTTCTGCCAATAGATCCCTTTCACCTGAATCTTAAACACTGAACCTTTAACCAAACGTAGAGAAGATGGTTTGTATCCATTGTTGTCGTTGTTTGTGGCTCTTGCTCATAACACAAAGCAACAGTGAAGAAAATCCCAGTTCGAGTGACTGAAAACGCTGTTTGCTTGTGGACGAGAGGCTCAAACGCAGAGGAAAAAGTTGAGAATATGATTTTTTGAGTTTTTTCGAATAAGTTCGGTTCAGTTACCTGTCTCCAGCTCTCACCCGACGTAAAACTGGATCATCAGCATCAGTAAAAAGATCATTCCACAAAGAGTCTTGCTTAGCTCTTTGCCCTTGGGGCTATTTCCAGTTGCTTTTGTTTATGTTTCCCCCGTTTTGGGGTCCTGTGTAATGGTGGAGAAATATTGAACAATTTATTTCCCCGCAGAGGAAAAAACACTGATGTGGAATGAACCCAAGAAAGAGAAAGCTATGCAGATTGATTTTCTTTTAAGTCTTGTTTTTTCTCCTTTCAAAGTAAATATTGAAATGTATACTATATACTGTAGTTCACCAACGGGGGGGGGGATGAGGTGAGACTATTTTCAGCTGCCTGGCTCCGATTGCTCTTTGGTAAATAAAATCACCAGCCTGCCATCTTCTTCAGCAACTCGTCTGCCTCCTGCAGAGTTTCCCGACCACGTCTGTCCTCGAATATATGATACACTCGTACACGCAAGGAAAATACTGTCGAGCCATTAGCCCTGTGTAATGTACTGTACACCAAAACGTCATTGTTAGTCAAGTGTGCGCTCGCAGCTTATATTGTTCACAGTCTCTTTAGAGGCAGAGAAGTCACTTGATGTTCACAGTGGGCAGAAATGAATCAAGAAATTTAAATATATTTTAGCTTTTCTCTAAAACGGCAGTTGATTTGTCGGTGTCCACGGCGTCGCGGTACTTTGCCAAGTGCTGCAACTTGTTTCTCACATCTCACTGCAGACGCTCTCAGACGTGCACTGAACTCCGTAGATTCTCCTGAAATGATCCGTCTGTGAGACCTAAAACTTAAACATCAGTTTAAATTCACATTGTCCCTTTAGTATGAATGTCTAGAAGTGCATCGTAAACACTGGCACCTCATCTGTCCGTGCATTTGTTCCAACTCAACCGCCGGCCTGCAGCCTTTCTGCAGTTTGAATAATAACTTCCAGGCAACATGTTTGTTGTTGTAACGTATACGTCCGATTTCTTCTGCTTTCTCCTGAAGACGTTTATAGTTCGTATCAACATCTTCAGCCGTGTTTGATGTTTTCCATGTTCAGCCAGTAACAACACGAGGGCTCAGGGATAAGCAGACATACAGTCCGATTTTTCACTTTGATGCCAATGTAAATCCTGCCATGGAAAAGTGTGTATCAATTCTGCTTTTTCTCTTTTGTTAATTTATTGCACCGCTTAGGCAGATTAAAAATGACTGCGGGATCAGGAGAGGAAAAGACCGGCTCTCCAACTCACACACATGTGATTTCATTCCAGTGAAACCCGAGCAGCTAATTAAATATAATGAAGATCTATGCAAAACCAAATGGCCTGTGAGGGCTGGAGAGGGAGAGAGAGCCAGCGAGAGCCTGAGCCAGGGAGGGCGAGCGAGGTGTGTGTTCAGGAATTGTCTTGTTAGCGTGTGTTTGTGTGTCCACCTCACCTGCCTGTGGAAAAACCCAATGGTTTGCTGTGGTTTCCTGGGAATAAACTTCCTCCCTGTTCCATCTGTTCTGCTGCACGTCACCCAATCAATCGCAAACCCGATACTCGCGCTGTTCTGCCAGCCCGGCCAGCCAATCGCGGGAGCCGGCGGTGGTCATGTGATACTCCAGAGACAGTTGGCAGCCCATTTGTAATGTACAGTTAACTGTATAATGGTATTTCAACTGCACTGGAAACCACTAAAGTGTCTTTGTATGCGTTTCTGTGCGTATGTCTTTGCACACGTATCACGTTGCGTTTCTGTGTGCACACTGTAGATGTCGCCGATAGTAACCTGGTAGATACTTTTACACATTTACATGAGAAAATACGGTTTTGCATCCGATCATCAGCCTGTGGCACTGATGTGTGTTTCTGCTGGATTGGACTAAAACGACTTTAGTGCAGATGCTTAACTGACTCACTCTTAACATCTGAGTCGCATCAAGGAGAACTTGGATCACTGTAGATTAACACGTTCTTCAAGTTTTTAAAAAGTGTTCTCTTGCCCTTCTGCCCAACATCCATGTGTGCACGTTGTTTTATTAACTGTTGTTTCACAGTCTGTTTCCAAAGCAAACAGACTGTGGAGCCTGATCTGTTGTTAATGGTTCTCCAAACAGTCTCAGTTCACTAGGGATGATCGTGTTGTTCTTTAAGGAATCAGAATCCATCAATCAATCAACTTTGTATTTGTATCGCCCATATTCACAAATCAAAATTTGTCTCATAGGGCTTGAGGTGCAACATCCTCTGTTCTTAACGCTCAGCAAGAGTAAAACTATCAAAAAACCCTTTTTACTGGGATTAAAAACATAAACCAGGACGGACAGAGGTACAATAGTTGCTACTTGTAACTGGGAACTTCCACAAAATAACAGTATTTACAACATTGAATAGAAGAAACAGTTTGTCACATAGTGGAAAAGTGTGTCAACTGCACAATATGGCCAACGTGAAGGAGGTGATGGGTACAGGAGAAAGAAGGAGAGCCCATTTCAAACAGGCAGGTGGAGAACAGTCACTGCACTAGTTGTATAAACTTCTTATGTATGTATTTAAAACATATAATAAAAATGTAGAATCAGACCTTAAGCCTCCATGATTTATATCCTGATAATCTGAGAACAGTTTTCAGCTTGTTTCATTAGCTGTCGTTTCTAAACCTTTAGAACCTGTTGCTTCGAACCGTCCAGCCCCCCCCGACAGATAAACACTTTCAAAACACACACTTCCCCAGAATCCACTTGCTCGCCTCGCAGGGTATATCGAGCACATTTCAGCCGAGTATCAACCGTCTCTCCTCAGACATGAAAGTGATTGTTTAGACAGGCAGTGAAATGACTCTATTACAGTGTGCATGTGTGAGGACACGGGGAAATGGACTTTCTTGCACCAGTGGTATTTATGATGGGTGAGTAAAAGAGGCGAGAGAGGGATGAAAAGGGAGAGATGGATGAGAAGCAGTTTTAGTCATCATGCTCTTTCTCCTGAGCCTCTTTGTGTGTTGCGGTCGGTTCATCCCGAGCCAAGTGGGAATAAGGACGTGCTGTGTGTGTGTGTGTGTGTGTGTGTGTGTTGTTCTCTGCGAGGGCTTCTGTGTCTGCCTGTGCTTGTGTGGTATTGCTGATGGAGAACAGCTTAGAGAGGACAAGCCAGACATGTGCAGTCTGCCAGAATCCTGCACACATAGTCCAACAGGAACCATCATTATTAATGCTTTAGTGAGAGGCCATCTCGATGTGGGGCCAATCGAGAGCCACCGCTGCACATAAATCTATCCCAGAAGTCTGTGGACCTGTGTGGCCAGCTGGCAGGTCGTGTTGGAGGCGTTGGACGGAGGAGAGAAATCTATCCTGTTACGTCTCCCAGTCTGCCTCTTGTACTGGTCTGCAGGCTCCTGGTCCTGACTCCTTTCTGTGGCAGCTGGTGACACGTGACAATGACACAGCAGGAGCTCAGTGTCAAACTCCAGAACAGACTGTGCTGCTCTGGATTATCGGCTGATTCTTGTATCTTTGGTCAACATTTTCATTATTTATAGTAACAACTTCAAAATAAAAATGTAATAATCAGAGTTGTACACCTTAAAAATACTTAAATATATTAAAATATGATATACTAGGTCTTAAATATGTTTAGGGATAGGTCTCAATTATGTTGACGTAAATTTAACACAACTGTTGCACCTTTTTTTGTGATGAGTAATGTTTTGGTGACATGCTTAGTTTGGAATGTTTCAGTGTTTGGATCAGAACTTGTCTTATTCTCTACTCGGCTACTTCCCCCAATCGTCAATCATGGGGAAGTGTAAGTAATCGTGCGACTCTGATATCCCTTCACATCTGTCGTACTTGACAAAGCTCTTGTATTATATTCATTATGGGCTGAAAAGGGTATTTTAATAGTCTTAATATTAACTTGAAATTTGCAGAAACCCTGTGACAACACTGCAGTTGCCAGGGTTTTTGAAATCTGGTAACACGACAAAGGTGTCACATCAGCTGTTCTTTAATAGAGGGGGTATGAAGAGAGACTAGAGTTATTTTAAAATAAATAAATTGTCATTTGGGCAGTCAGTGTCGTCAGTGTTCCAATACGCATTCAATGACGTAAGTCCTGCGCAGGAAATGAAAAAGCTGTTTACTGAAGAAACGGATGATTCACATCTTTTCCACTAAGTGTCACCAGCTTATGTTACTCCAGTGCAAACAGCCACAGGTGCATCTGGAGGGAGAGATGTTGTTTTATGGACCAGTCGTCTTTGTGAATTCAGGTTGTTCAAGTGCGGTTGGCAATTAAACTGCATCAATCATTTAGAATAAAAAAAATAAAAAAGCGTAACTTAAAACTGTATTTTAAGCGCCTGCTGGGCTGGAGAATGATGACCTATATAAGAATATTCATCTTTATGTGTGTGTTCATGTGTGTGAGGATTTGGCATCTTGCCTTTTTGTTGTAGTTACAGGAACTCAGTATCCTGGAATGATGCAATATGCTTCTGCAACTTGCCAACTTGCCAACTTGCCAGGGGCAAAACAATAACATCATCACACACACACACACACACTGGGTATATGTAAAGACTTTTTAATTCTCCAAACTAATTATGGTGGTAGTGGAGTAAAACCTGAGCTCCATCTTGGCCTGTGTGAGTCTTGATGGATCGTGTGCTTCGTATTCTAGAGTCGAGTTCATAATATTTACCCAGATACCGCAGGAAATGAACGGCTCGAGGTTCGGCCGTTTCACTTTACACATTCTTCAGACCTCACTGTTTTTGGCACTTTTTATTCCAATGTGCTGAGATTAATCCCGTCTCCCTTTTGTTTTATTTTCTCACCGCTCGTTTCTGCGCGTTCCCCTCCGACCTCCGCTCTGCATGTTTGTATCAAGAGTCACTAATTGGATCGGACACAAAGTGACACCCGGTGACACAGTCGAACCCTTAACCTCATACAGCCACCCCCCCCCCCACATGCTGCTCTCATCCACACTGACACTCAATGCACCTCTTTTCAGATTCCACCTGCTCCCTCTCTCTTTTCTTCATACATGTTATTTTTAAAATAATCACTACTGCACCGTTACAGATATACAGACAGCTCGACTCCCTTGTTTACATTGTCGTTGGCCTTCCTTCCTTTTGCTTTGACTTTTAACAGCCATGCAGCTGGAAGCCAGACGGCTCAATGAACGTTTCTGGAGAGGCCTTGCAGAGCTAAAATGATTCACGACTCTACATGGTTAGTGTATTTTTATTGAAATAGTTTGTTCAAAAAGCAGGAAAAATGTGAGATCTTTTCCAGGAAAATGTCCTTCGAGTTTCTAAATCAGATACAAAGACCGAGTGAGAGAGTTTCAGCAAGAAAACGTAAATATATAAATAGTCTGTGGTACAAAAAGTTTGGGAACCTCTGATCTCATGATGAGCCAACTGTCAAAATGCATGACCTCACTAGAACAGCACTCAATACCTCAAGGCCCAACAGTGTGATTAGGAAAACACATTGAAATGTTGTAGATCTGGACATTTTTTATTTGGATAACACACTCATTATAACTCCTCTAAATACCTCTTCAGTAAGATCCATGCAAATCTGTGAAAATATCAAAAAAAATTCTGTTTTGCAATGGTTAATAAAGTGTCCGGATCCATGTCAAACGTTTATGGGTTCTTTCTTGGCCCGTGTCCCATTCTCAACCAAGTTTACTGGAAATGTGCGCAGCAGCTTTAACAAACCAATGAATGGACAGTGGTGAAAATATAACCTCCCTGGATTAGGTAATAACATATCTAGAGTAGAAGCATTTTAAAGTTGAAGTGACCCTTGTTTTCACGATTTGTTGTTTTAATCTAAAGGCCGATGTGCAGGAAGTTGAAGAACACACGGGTCGAGTTGGGAAGTTAGAGCCAAGCTTCCTTTTGCCAAGAGATATAAAATATATAAGATACATGAAATGAGAGAGCGACAACTATAATCCAGTGTTGTTGTTAAACTACACTTCCTTAATACAAGATAACCCACATAACAGTTATTATTTTAATTGACTATTAATCGATTAATTGACGCGTGTGTGTGCATGTGTGTGTGTGTGTTTGAGGAGTGGAGGCATGGGGGGTTTGACTTGTGGTGTATCCTCCTGGGGCTAAGATTTTAGTCTCTCTCTTTCTCACCTGGGAAAGGAAACCTCACTGTAATAGACACCCCCACTACCTGAGGCTCTACACTCAAACAGTCACACACACAAACAAAGATGCACACAGCCTCTGGTCCTGTTGCTGCATTTCTGTCTTTGTGTGTGTGTGTTCATCATATCGACATATCTACTGTATGCATTGATATAAGTTTCTCATGTTTGAGTCACCATGTTCTGTGTTTTTTATGTCGTTCTATATTTTGTCAGTTTCAGTCACCTGTAGTTATCCACTCCTGTGTTTGGTCTTAATTTCAGGTGGCAGAGCTTTGATTTAAAGAGAGAGAGAGAGAGAGAGAGAGAGAGAGAGAGAGAGAGAGAGAGAGAGAGAGAGAGAGAGAGATGGAGAGAGGGAGAGAGGGAGGAGAGCAGGGGGTGAATGAGCGAGTTAAATGGAAACTGGAGCTGGTCCGGCCTCACCTGGAGGCGGAGCTGTCTGCCTCAGGGCCACGAGCTGTCACTCACCACAGGAGCGAGCGTGTTGTTCCCAGGACCTTTAGCTCAGGTGAGACGAGTGTGAAGGGGAAACAGTGCGAGAAACAGAGTCATGTTTTCTTCACACCCGTTCACACGGTTTACTGATACCAAGACTTTAACGACCACGTCACCGAGGCCTGTGTCACATCTTCACATTTCTCCAGAGCTGAAAATGAGCTCGTTAACTGTGGATATGACACAGATATCTGTGTGTAGCTCTCAAGGAAAGACTCAAGTCATTTAACATGCGTTCATTGTAGGTTGAAGAAAACCCTTTATTCAGGGTCATGTGCAGTACGTACAGTACATGCAGTACGTGTAGTACGTGTAGTACATGTAGTGTGTGTACCTATGAGTATATGTCTGTGAGATGTGTGTGTGGGGATTCCCAGAACTGTGTTGACAGATTCCTGTTTCCCGCTCGTGTGGGTGGTGATCCCACGGTGAGTTCTGATCAAATTCCCCTGGCCTCTTCTGATTCTGTGTGTATTTCCATAAATCAGTATCTATGTTTTTATGTGTGTGATTGCAGGTCGTCCTTATTTACCCAGAGTGCCGTCTTCCTCACATGTTTTGGAAAATGAATCAAAAACACTCTCTGAAAAAGTTTTGGATTAAATGGCGTGTGTGTGTGTGTGTGTGTGTGTGTGTGTGTGTGTGTTTTATCAGGGCTCCGGTTACGATGGCCCTTTGCCTCACGTTCACTGTCGTCACAGCAACGAAACCCGACCCCCTCGCGCTGGGTGTTTGTTTCACGTTTATTTTTGCAGGAAAGTCGCATCCTTTCCTCCGTCCTTCTACCTCCTTCCGTCCTCCATTGTCTGCAAGTTAGGATGAGTGGGGAGAGATGTGGAGATAAATCTGTAGATATATGAACAAATGCTGTGTTTGCGGATGTTTGTCTGGCACTGACAAATACAGTACGTTTATATCGTATATATTGTGTTTACTGTAGATAGAGAAGCAATAAGAGAAACAATGTTGTAAGTGTAAATGTATATTAGATTTTTTCACACATGGTCAAGTCAAGGAATCAAGTGACAATGGTTTTTAATAATTACTAGCTTATATATTATATATTTAACTTTTTTAACTATTTATTTTAGATACTTGGTGACTTCTTTCCTTACTAGCGATAAGGGATTGAATATAAGTAACAGATAATCAGTAATAGTAATAAACAGTAAATGATAAGAACAATCAAGTTAAGGCCATTAGGTAAAAGTAATTTTACCTAAAAATTCTTTGCTGATACTTTTTCGAGTAGAAATACTGAATATTTGATTCAGTTATTCAGATGAAACAATCCCTGATATACAACCTGTGGCAACACGGCAAAAGTTTGGAAATCTCGGCCTCCATTGTAATCAGGACATCTTGACAGTGTGACATCATCTGCTGTCTTTCCTTATTTTCGGGTTTAGCAAACTGACAAACCTTTTCCAATACACTTCACTGTACTGTTAGATATGTACCAACAAATTCACCATTCGTCCCGTTAAATATTTACATCATATAGATCTGTGGTAGTGTGTTGATCGATTTCAGGCAGAAAAGAAAAAACTAAATCCTGACTCAGAGTTGATGATTTATAATCTTCTGACATTTCTACAGACAAAATGATTAATTGATTATTGATGCTTAGATATTGATGCTCATCACTCAAACACAGTCATTTGTCTTTACTTTCTCTACCTCTCTATTTTATTTTACTCCATAAGGTTCGTGCTCTGTCAGGGTCAGTGGGATAAATGAGTTTATCTACTCTACACTGAACCATTTATCTTGGGAAGTCCCAATGGAATTTAAATGTGTATCAGTGACTGTATCAGTGACATGCTTTACACATAACAGTTTGAAGGGCCGATATATATGTCTGTGTCAGCTGCGTGTGCACAGTAACGCTCACGCTCGGAGGGCAGAGAGTGTGTGTTAGAGTCTGTGCGGATGCCTGTAGGTGAGAGTATGGTGACAGCTGAATGACGAGGATAATGAATGAAGTGCTGAATGGATTGTCTCCAGGGTCTTTGAGGTACACACACACACACACACACACACACACACACACACACACACACACACACACACACACACACACACAAAACTTTTACAAATAACACACACTCCTGCACACACGTCCCTCTTGTAAAGGCCCCGTCTCCTCCTCCTCTTCTCCCTCATCAGACATTCCTCTTCTCCCCAGCGATGGGAGCATGAGTCGGGGCAGCTCTGTCTACTCGCTCCCCGGGCTCTCGCCTGGCTCCCTTTCACTTAGCACCTCCCCGCTCCGGGAACCTCTCCCCTTGCCACCATGCAGCCCGATTCAGGGAGGCCCAGAAATTGGACTCTTCAGCTCCCAAACAGAAGGCCTTTGATAGGTCAGGGCTTCGTTCCCTGGGCCAGAGACCCATCCAGGCTCGGCTTTCACCGGGGGACTTCCACAAACCTCCAGGGACACGAGGAAGGTGCGGGAAGTCCATATTTTGTTCAAATATGTGGCCTTGTAGATTCTCTATTTCGATTCATTCTCAGGCCAGTGCATACACATTTGTTTCCAGCAAATTAAGGAAACAGGATGGGGATAGAGTGAGGAACATAAAATGTGGTTTCTGGACTTTTGATACACATTCAGAGGTGCTTTGTGTTTCCCTCACATGCTGCTGCCCACTGCAAATCTAATTTTCTTCCCCCGCTGCCACTCTCCTTTCCCTGAAGCCTAGAAATCTCCCATATTTGACATGTAGACTTGAATACAGAGGACATTGTTTCCTCTGTACGTGTGTGTGTGTGTGTGTGTCAGCTTTCCTGTAAAGTTGTTGAGACATGACAGTCCTGGCAGTTCCTCCTGTTCTTGTTGGATGAACTCTCTGTGACTTTCTGCTGAGTATGTCGCTACTCAAGTAACACACACACACACACACACACACACACACACACACACACACACACACACACACACACACACACACCTGGCACAAAAACAGGTAAAAGCAGGAAGTAGAGGGCAAGCGTCTGTTTTTTTCTTATAATTAGGTATCTGTGTCTCGATCTAAACGTGAAAAGGAGCAAAGGGCTGCAGGCCATTGAAATTGACAGATGTAGTCACACCAGTTTGTCTATCTAATTAACAAACATGAATTGCACAATTGTTACAGTGAGTCAGTTAAAGTGACAAAGGAAGTCTGTGTGTGTGTGGGGGAGTGTGCACACATAATCATAATAATAATAATGATTTCACTGTACTTTCCACTGAATTGCTTTTTGTTTGAGTACTGACAGCATTGCGTAAAAGTTTCATGCAGAAAAATTGTGACTTCAGACACAGCAAAAGTCCCAATCTTTGCGTAACCATAGCGAACGTGCTTCTGTTGCTGCCATGTTGTCGTCATCGTGTTCTGTGCGAGCCTGAGATCCAACCCACCACCTCCTGGGAACTCCACTGCCATTAATAAAGGAGCTGCCTCTGAACATGACGCAGCCAGCGATTGCATTTCCTGTTGCAGTTAAAGCATAGATGCATTTTTCTAGATTGAGGATGTGTGACACCACATGTGTGAGTTCAACTTGTTGCCCATTTTTTTTACGAGCATGTGCTCAGCTGTTCCCACGTCTAATCTCCACCGGCTTAAACCACTTGATCATGCCAAAGCCACCACTTAAACACACACTCGTACACAGAAAGTTGGTAAGTTTGCTCACACGGAACGGTTCGGCATCAGTTTGTGCACGAACGCACACTCACACACACACACACACACACACACACATGCACACACATTCACAGAAACAGAGAGAGATTGACCTGCCCTGCAGTGTTAGAGAGCAGCTTATTATGAAAGAGCATTTTCTGCATTCCAGACATGTCACCTAAAACCTGCTGTTTACCATTTAGTGCTGTGGGAGCTGTCCATCCAACCGCTCTACCGAGTGTGTGTGTGTGTGTGCGTGTGTGTGTGTGTGTGTGTGTGTGTGTGCATGTGTGTGTGTGTGTGTGTAAACTGTCAATAGGCTCCATCTAATCTCGCTCTTAAGTCATTGAGTGAACATGTCAAGACCTTACTCGGGTTGTGTATACGTGTGTGTGTATTTCTGCGTTGGGAGGTTTAGGCGCAGGATGACAGGTTGTCATGTTATCCAGGTGCTTCTGCTAAGCTCTTTGTTGACATCATCGATAGGCGATACGCGCGGAGGAAAAAAGGTTAACGGGAATGAAAATAGAAAACCAGCTGTGTTGTTATATTTCTTTAATCTGTTGCTGTTGATCTGAATGCGAATCGTTGAAGGATTTGAAGGATTTATATCAGCAAGTATTTCCAGTCGCAATACTGATTGGAACAGATAATACCTTGTTTGTCTGAATCACGTTGGTTTTGTTGTCATTGAAAACACTAATAACAAACTTTGTCTCATTCTTAGATTTAGCTTTATTCCAGATGTTCTACACACACCTACTCCACCAGAGACATTTGACTCAAACACTGGTCCCACAGATTTCAAGCAAGTCAGATTGAACTAATTGCTCCTAAACACAGATTTCCAATCATAATAACTTCATGTGATTCATTGTCTTCTCGCTCAGTAGATCAGCGGTGCAGGTTACTTCAAGTCAAACCAGGTAGTTGGTCTATAAAACATGAACTTAACAATGAAACCGTGTGTTTTCTTGACCTTACCTGCTACCAGACAGATAACTGGGTGTAAGCTGAAGATGGAAGTGGCAGACAAAAGGACGCAGATGTTTACCGGGATGTGTGTCACAGGAGCAAGGAAATATAAGGTTTCAGAGTCAGATTCACATATCGCTGTCGTGACGTTGCATTTTGAGGCTGTGACCTCTGAACCTGACCTTGAGGAAGTGAGTCGCACCTGTTCCCGAATAGAAACTGAGCAGATGGAGGGGAAGGGGAAAAAGTGAAGTGCTCATCTCTTCCCTCTCCTCACCGTCACTTGCAGTTTCATCCAATTACGTCTGAACAGTGAGCGAGACACTGGGAGACGGAAAGACGAGAGTGATGCACAACGAGAGGCATGTGCAAAGCTGCAAATCCTGTTCCACGTTTATGTGTTCGCCGTAAATCAGTCATGTGTTTATTGTTTTGGTTTATTGGTGTCAGAGGGGAACATGCAGCCTCTGAAGCTGTGTGAGAAAATAAACTGCTCATTGCTTTGTTCGAGGATTTGCAGTGATGATTTAATATTTTAATCCTTTCTGACGTACGTTAAATGTGCGTCAAAGCTCTGCCGTAAATTGTCTTAAATAAGCAGAGACACCAGCGGAGCATCAACAAAACACCACTGTCCTATTTACCAGATTCACGGAGCTCTCCAGCTTTCTTTTTTCCTCTGAGTGTTTGTTTCGGTGCACAGTGTGTTAACGTCCTCATATCCGCTGACGTGAGTCACGCACTTTTTATGAACAGCCAGTCTCCACACCTGCGTCTATGTGTCTTTGCCGCTGCAGTTATATGTGAACAGGTGTGAAAAGGTTAGAGTGTGAAGGGAGAGGTGATGCAAAGGTGAAACACAGCAAAAGGGTGAGAAACTGAGGCCCACAGTGGAAGTTGATGTTCCTGTGCCCCAGGGCATTGTGTGTGTGTTTGTGTGCGTTTGTGTGCGTGTGCGTGTGCGTGTGCGTGCCCAGGGCAGAGTATTAGTAACAGGATATGGCTGCAGTAGAAATCTGGAAACTTGTACCTCCTTATCTAGAGGGCAAGTGAGTCTGTGTGTGTCGTTTTTCTCATACATACCTGATCCCGATAACATCCACCCTATGTGTGTGTGTGTGTGTGTGTGAGAAGAGAGAGAGACAAGTCTCAGCTTTCTGTAAAGTCCCTCTGATATCGCTCATGGCTCAGAGGCAGGGCGAGACAGCGACTGAACTCTTCACCAAAAACATCATCCGAGTGGACAAAGACGAACTCCAAACATTCAAATGAAGGCGTTATTTAAACACCATACACCGAGAGCATGTGGTGACTTGTTATTTTTATACACTCAATTTAAATTCTTAGTGGAGCTGTTATTTATTCCCCCCAGTTTAAATGATATGACTGTTATTTACTTGTTTTTTTTGGGGGGGGATATAGAAAAAGCCGATTGTACTTTTCCAAAACAAATGAACTTGTGGGAAAGGGAATATAAGTGCGATGTTACTGGAATCACAGGATGCTGAAATTATAACCAATGTGCTGACCTCTGCACTTTGAAAAAAACAGGACAATAGAACTCTGTGTTGTATAAATCTGTGGATACAAAGCTTGCAGCAGCGTTGACTGAGGTGCAGTCGTTTAGAAAATGCTGAGTATTTGCGGGTGTGCAGACAGGTCAGAGAAATTCCTTTGTGAGCGATTGACGGGAGGATTGAAATGCGAGAAGTCGTTAATATTGTTAAGGACGAGCTGTTGTAATTAATGTCATGAATCATGCTGCTGTCACGGTGTGGCAGAAGAAGACTGGAGTGAGGCAACATGCCAAAGTGTGTGTGTGTGTGTGTGTGTGTGAGAGAGAGAGGGAGAGATTGTTAAAAAATGATTTTAGGCTCTGTACACACCTCCTTCTACATAATTTCACTGTGTCTATACGTTTTCGACCACCCTCCACCTCCACCCCTCACCCGCAGCCCACCCTCCGCCCTTCTGCCATCACTTCCCCCTTGTCTCCCCTGTGTTTTTAGGAAGTTTTAGGTTCTGTCTGTGTTTTTTTTTGTTTTTTGGGTCTTCCTGAAAAGGTAAGACGATCCATCCTCCTTTTTTCTTTCTTTCCGAGAACAATGCAGGGGGACGGTTGGTGCTGGCGCTAAAAAAGAGCGAAGGACAGATTGAGTCAGAGAGAGAGAGAGAGAGAGAGCAGAATCTGGGGGAAGAGAGCGGTGAAATGCTGAAGCTAATCACGGTGGCCAGACCACCTTGTCTGCAGATATATATATTAACCCCCAATCTGATCTGAGCATAAACTTCCCCAGTTTGATTCCTCTGTTCTTATTTTATGTGTGTGCCCTCCTCACAGGCCGTCAATCTTTTGTTCCTTGTTGTTGTGCTTTCTTTCTCATTTGTAATCTGTTCTTATTCAATTCCCTGTTCTCTAGAATCCCTTCCATCAGCTTGCTTTTATTTCTTTTTCCCCCTTTTACTTTTCTTGTTTTCGAATCCCTCCCATCTCATCCTTCTCTCCGCCCTTTTCTTTTACTCCAAAACATTCAATTTGATCTTGCTAATTGATTGTTTGTATTAAAACACTGCATCCAAATATAATGCATATGAATTCTCAAACTATTCTATTGCTCCCTCAACCTATAGATCGTTCATTTTGAAAACATTTTGTTTCGCAGTGAATTAGTTAGTTTAGTTCAGTGTAATGATTACCTATCATGTCCTTTGTTAGATTTGAGGACATTTACACTCCACTTAAACATGAACTTGTCAAATATTACAGTGCAACATTTAACATGACACATTAAGTTCCCATCATTTCTGGCAATTATTCAACGGCACAAGGGAACAAAGGGTGAAACTGTCTCAATCATATTTCCTGCGACTTCATTGGTTGGCAAAGGCAAACAACCTCAAGGCAGTAATTGTCGTTTTCTATGGTAAACGTCCAACCAGGGTTACGTTAGAGGGAATGACATTTAATTGAATTGATTTATAATAATAAAGTAATTCAAAGACTACTTACAACTGCAACGCGCCGCGCCTTTGTGGTTGAAGACTGTATATGAACAATGGAAGACTAAAAAACTTGTCATGAATAGAAACAGTAACTGAGGTGGATGGGACCTAGCAAAGTGCTATATTAGTCAAAACCCTACAAACTATATGTAAGACTATAATACAGATGACTTTACAGATATCACTGCGCTGGTTACATGAGCAGTGAGTGTACAGATCGCTGTATATGTCCCTCAGTGAAGCCATTGCCCAGCTGTAGCGCACAAATCCAGATGCCTCTCAGTCACCATTTGCGGTGTCACAAGAGCTTTTCTTTTTTCAAACTCCCAGTCGCCATCAGACATGAAGCATTTTACAGTCGGCTCAACATAAATCCTCTTCATGGTTTAGAAATGTAATCTCCTTTCATGTGGCGAGGGGCAGAGACTTAGGGGGAAGGCGGAGGTCTCAGTGTAGACGCTGAGATGTGACTCACTTCACACAGAGATAGAGGTGGAGGCGTTTCCTCTGCTCGGTTCAGTCTGGATACCTTGTTTGTGTGAATGACACTTTGTCTGCTGCCAGTCTAGAGTTCTGTCTCTTCTGCCGATCGTCCTCCATCGGTCTCCCAGTGGTCACTACACTTAATGAGCGGTTTGACTATGTGTGTTCTTCAGAGTGAATTATCAACACATGTGGAACACCTCCCCTTTCCACTCACTGAAATATCTTATCTGATTTTCAGGGTTGAGAAAAAGTCCCTGTTCTCTCTTCTTATTCTTCCTCCTTCCCATTTACCTTCTTTAATTTTTCTGTGTCTCCCTGTGGTCTATATCGATCACACTCCCTCTCTCTCTCTCTCTCCCCCGTCTTGTCTCTCGCTACCTGATACGGATGTCGATGCAAGGACGGAGTCGTGAGTCATGCTTCTATTCGGAAAGGCTGGCCTTATAAACTGACCGCCATATTGGATTACTGAACAAACAAACTTTGAGCCGGCAGAAAATCCATTAGCTCTATCGATAAACACAGACACGAGCATGAACGCCTGCAGTTACATGCAATGAAATGCAGATGGATTCAGACATGTTCTTAAACACACAAAAAGCCGACGCACACAAAGCGAGCAGCGCATACTTAACGGACACGTAGAAAAATAAACATGACTCCATTAGCTCTGTCAATAAACTATAATACAAATAATACGCATATTTCTTAAATACCTTACGGCAAGACCATGTTCTGTGTCTTTGTTTGCTCAGGTTTAAACCACAGACTAAAGAGGGCATCAAATAACTAATTAAAGCTTAACTCTCTATACATCAGTGTGGTAAGAACTACTTTAAATAACAGAAACCATCTTTGAGAAATTAATTATTTGATGTGTACTTTGGCTTAATTAGGTCCCTGTCCCATCTGCTAGCATGGATGAGGCAGGGTTTATGACCACCAGGGGGCGATCAAGCTGGTTTGGCTTCTCTTTTGAAGATGTGTATTCCTAACAGTGAATGGTCGACTCAGGCAGTTTTTGACTGTGTCCCAATGAGAGGTCAGACGGACTAAAGGTTTGGTTATGATGAGGTTTTGCCTCCGGAAAGCTCCATAAAGAAATGACCAATTTCTGTTTTTCTTTTCCTCCTCCGCTGCGTTTCTCTCTCCAGAGTAAAAAAAAAATTCCTGCGTGGAAACACTGAGCTCGAACATCAAAAGGAAATGACTGCTGAATATGAGAACTTTTACATAAATTCCACTCTTAATACCACAGCTCAGTGTGCATGCTGGCTGGCTATGGACACACACACACACACACACACACACACAGGTGCAAGTGCACACAGGCAAACTGTACACACACACACACACTTTTCCATGCGGTTAACACAGTGGTAGCATTTTGCGATGGAGGTTTTTCCTCAATTACCAGCTCTGTAAGGGACCTTTCAGAGTGTGTTAGCCCGTCACTGAGGTTAGTGAGAGTGGATACATTCCCAGCACACACTGGTTAATGAGCTAGGGAAGTTTAAGGGCAGGTTTTACAGCTGTAAAGCACTTCATCATGATATTAGACACCAAGTACATATTTTTCTCCTGAATATTCTTGTTTACCCTGATATACACCTTCGGGATGCTTCCTGTATAGGGTTGTCTACAGGGTCAGAATATATACGTTGAAGGGGAACTTCTGTACTCCTCCAGAAGTTCCTCTTCTCACACTGATGAATATTCAAGTTAAAGTTTTTTCTGCTGAGTTTGCTTTTATGAGATATTTGATGCTTTGAAAACAAGGTGAAACGTCACGAGTGACAGCTGAGTCGTGATTGGTCGAGCGTGTGTATCATTGTGTGCTTCAATGGAAACTTGGAAACTCTTTGGACTTGTCAGTGTTATTAGGATTTTGGGGTCTTCATGCCAGGAGAAAGGAGGATCTACAGATCAGTATAGGATCCATCAGTTTTGAATATAAATGGACTGTTTCTCAAATCATGTTCGTCTCTGCCTGTCCAAATGTTTGACCTATTTTTCCGACATGAAATATATCCGGTAACTAGAGCAATGCCACGTGATGGAGGAACCTATGGGGCAGTTGCATCACTCCAATATGACGGATGTCCTGTCAACATGAAGCATGAGGGGACCTTTCCAGTCTCCCAAATAAAACTGGAGTGTTCCCTATGTCTCTCTCTCTCTCCCTCTCTCTCTCTCTCTCTCTCTCTCTCTCTCTCTCTCTCTCTCTCTCTCTCTCTCTCTCTCTCTCTCTCTCTCTCTCTCTCTGCCTCCAGCAGTTGCAATCACTGCGAGTTAGCACCTCGTCATAAGCATTCTTCAGGACATATTAGCACAGGCTTCTCTGACCTATCCAGTTTCAAACCACACACATGCATGTACTGCAACCAAATATGAGCCCACTCCCGCCCTTACACAGTTTGTACAGACGGCCTCTCAACAACAAGTGCCTGGTTTAAAAATAACCTTTGGATCATTAACGATGTGGGACCTGATTGGTTGAGAGCAAGGACATATGACAGGTGTCGGCCAATGGAGAGAATGGAGGACAATGAGGATTGAGTTACCTGCATGTTTGCTGTGTGTGTGTGTGTGTGTGTGTGTGTGTGTGTGTGTGTGTGTGTGTGTGTGTGTGTGTGTGTGTGTGTGTGTGTGTGTGTGGTATTTATATCAGCAGTGAAAGTGTCAGTGCGAGAAGGTCAGGACTCTGGGTAAACACTTGTGCCTGCAGGATCACTGTAACGCCTTGTTAAACATGTGGTCAGTAGCGCATGGGTGAGATTTGACAGCATGGACTCAGAGTCTCGATTCAAACGCTTCAAGATGAACAGAATTAGATTTCTGCCGTTAAGTGACCTCACGGCTCTCTCCTCCTCCTCCCTGCAGCCTGCTGCCTGGAGCAGAAATCAAGACGACCATATTGCACAATTTATGTCAATCCAAATGGAGCAGAAAGGACTTGAGTAGGCGATAAAGTGCATATTTGCCCGGTGCTGTAATATGGTCTGTTGCACAGTGAAACGCTCCCTGAGTGATGTGAAGTCATGCAGGTTATCCAACGGGAGTCCGCTCTTTATATCTCATTCGCTGGGTGGATTCCATGGTGGCACAAAAAAGAGCGTAGCCACAAATCATTTATTGCCGCCGTCTTGTGTTTCATATTCTCAATTGGTTGTCGTTCTCTCTGTCTTCTTATCTTCCCTTCTATTCTTTATTGTTGGATGACGACAGTTGACAAATGTGGGCTCAGATTTCCCAATTAGACTCAGGGGACACTACTTCGTATTGTTCTTAATGCCAAAACGCTCAGATCAACGTCACTCATCATTCAGCATCAGGATCCAACAGGTGCACAACGTGTTTCACCTGGTTAATGAGTCCTGAGACGGTTTCACGACACGGGGTTGTGGCAAAACATCAGTTGTTGCAATCAAGAGCAATTCAGATTGGCTCCGATTGGTTCACAGATCATACGCCGCCCCTCCCGACAGTCGGACCAGCTGATTGAAGAGCCACATGTCGGTTTGGAGTCGAGGCTGAGCTGGGAAATGAGGAATGGTCAAATTTGTTCAGTGGCACGGAGTCAAAATCTGGAGTTTAGCTCTGAACTGAGATCTAAAACCAACCACTATAATGTGGGATCCTGACCCTTTTGCTTAGAAACGTTAATGAGGACATATTTTATACTGTATTTTACAACGTATAACGTGCAGCCTACATTGTGCGTTACATTATCCTATTGAGTAGAAGTAGTGCAACAATTTGTCCAAATCATTTGTTGCTAGTTCCAGGTATGGAGACAGTAAAAAAAAACATGCAGACGAGATTCATGTGAATGAAACGACTCGCTGTCCTCCCACGTCCTCTCTGAAGCTCCTCTGGCTCATCAGCCTTTGTGAAGACAAGGTTTTGACTGTGTCACCTCCTGCTCTTCGACATAGATCACAACACGAGACCAACTGTTGTCGTAAAAAAAGTTTCTCATGTGCCACAGCTGAAGATTGTGGTGGAGAAAGGATGAGACGGGGAGAAAAGTTCAAACAGACAGAACGTGTGGGAGGATTTAACACGGGGGAGACATCGAAACAGACAACCAGACTGAGAGACACAGAGTGGGTGGACGATGGGCTCCCTCAGGAGACGCTCCGTCCAGAACTCAGCTCCTTAACACAGCGTGACCGTACACAAACTCTCAGACACACTGACAAACGCTGACCCCAGGGCCGCGGGTTCAGAGGTTCGACTCATGGTTCCCCCTCCGTGTCCTTTAAAAAAATCTGCACATGACAATTACGGCGAATTTGATTAACAGAGCGAGCGGCACGGCTATCGCTGGGGCCAGTGTATCGTGTTTCACTAGCTGTCATTTATACAGCCACGGGAAGGATGGGGGAGTCCCTTTACTGGCCTGAAGCAGACTTCAAACAAAGCCCAGTGGAGAGAGGGAGGGAGAGGGAGGGAGGGAGGGAGAGAGAGAGAGAGAGAGAGAGCCAAGAGCAAATGAAAGAAGGACGAAAAGAAAGAGAGGAAAAACAATTGCACAAATGAATGAGCAGACAGAGACAATTTAACAAGAGATGTGGGAGCATTCCCCCAGTCATCGCGCGTTGGGTTTCACTTTGGCAGCTCCGTGTGAATAGCCATTAGTTTTCCAAGGCCATCACATTGTACAATTGCTACTATGTCAGGGAGACGAAAAGCCCCCAGTCCGCCCGCGCCTGCGTATGGATACTGTCATGAAATCAGTGCGACCATGAAACAGCCAGACAAACGGTCTGGAAATCAGGCTCAAGTTGTTAACCAGGGGATGGAAGAATGTGAAGCTCTCTGGTGAGACGCTAAATGGTTAAACACCTCGGTGGATTTAACATTCCAGGACAATAGACACACGTGCACAGATATATATGCACACAGACATATTGGAAACAAAAATTACACATTTACACCAAAATATGTGTCTTGTAAAAAACAAAGAAAACAAATCGTTGTTGCACGTTGTTTCTAAGATGTCATGACAGAGTGTAGCGTCTAGATTGCTAAAATAAAGAGGGATACGTCTTTAGCACCATAACAAGTGGGTAAACGCAGGTTTTTTAAACGTGGTAAAAAAAGTAATTGACTCCCTTCCCATTGCCGATCGGAGCTGGAGCCGATAAAAACCCGGAAGTGAATGATTGGATCAATTCCCTTTGCAGACAAAAGCCAGATGTTGGATGATAGTGGGTGTTAGTGGGTTTTTAGATCAGTGGAAATGGGTCTTTATCAGCACACAAACACAGTCAGTCAGTCGGAGTCTTCAGGGACAAGATCTATCCTGTTAGCCCCCCCGCACCCATTCATTTTGATTGGGCCCACTTGCTTTTACGAGCACTCCGACCAAATCCAACTGCTTTATTGGGACCTTTCTTTTCTCTCTGTCTTTCTTTCTCTCTTGCACACTGCACGGACAACCCTCTTCATCCGACGTCTAGCTCTGCTAATAGAAGTCAAATAAAGTAGGACTTTGTGTTACAGCTGTTTAACATTCAGACCCGGGCCCTTGTTTGGCCGCTCGGGGAAGACGGAAAGAAAGCCGAGTTATTTTCCAGTCACATCAGCGTTTGAGTGGCTCGTGGGCCGTGAGTGTTATCAACCTAAACAAATCGCCAAACAGCGGCTCTAATGCAGTCGCGGGGAACGCTGGATTTATTTTTCTTTCAGGGATACAAATGGTTTAGTAATAAAATTTCTGCACAGGCTTTTGGGGCTTAATGGCCACCTCTTGACAAGTGTAAATGAATGGGCAACGAGGCCGAGCGAAGGGAGGTGCAAGGAGAGAGAGAGAGAGAGAGAGAGAGAGAGAGTAGTAGCAGTGAGAAACAAGGTTTGAGATGAAACATGCTGTTCTCGCCTCTGACACACACCCACACACACACCAACACACACCCACACACACAGTCTGCAAGCAATTTCACAGAGCTAGGTATTCTCTTCCTTGTTCAGCAAGACGTTTCATTAATCTACGCAAATGCACTCAGTTGTGTGTGTGTGTGTGTGTGTGTGTGTGTGTGTGTGTGTGTGTGTGTGTTGAAGTCGGCTGTTACAGTGTGTTGTGGTCTGGCAGGGATGGTTGATGGAAATGTGCTGAGTCGGGGCCATGAGGAAATGCAGCTGTTGAACAAAACGGGCTCAGCAATGAGTTTGTCTTTCTCTCGTTCTGTCTCTGTTTCTTTACCCCTGCATCCCTCTGTGGAAATAAAGAATCACTGTGCTTTAATGCTCCGCTTTTACAGGTGCTCCCCTGTTTTGTATGTCTATTTTGAAATCTGTGTGTGTGTGTGTGTGTGTAGCGGTCGATTTAAGTGTCCCCGTCCCTGGTGAATTTGATGGAAATCAAATCCATGCTATCGGGCAGTGTTTACGTGACCTTGGCTCTAATTAACTACTTCAGATCCATTCAATTCATCCTCTGTGATGGACTAGTCCCGACTGAATGGGCGGTGCTGAAAACGTATTAAACCCCCCCCCCCCATTTCCTCTTAGTGTAGGCAGATCAAAATCTATGAGTCTGAGTTTTAAAGGGATGATAATGTGATTAAAGTTGCATGTTATTTATTCCAGTGATCTTATCTCAGTGTATCTTAAAATGCATTTAGATTTAATGGTTTAGTTTTAAAAACTTTGTATAAAAATACAGTTAAGAGAACTGTTTTCAACACGTTAAAGAAAAATAAATAAAATAATCTTCTTTAAAGCATCAACTTCAGCAGAATCCGAGGCTGTGAGGTGGAGAAGAAGGGTTGAGTGTGTGTGCACAACAGACGAGAGCTAACCCCCCCCCTCCGACATGGCTTCCAGAGTATACATCTCAAGTTTTCGCCTGCACATGCATGTAAATCCCTGCACGTTTTAATGGCAGGCTGATTATCAACAAGTCCATTGTTCAGCGTCTTCTCGACATCTGCTCTCTGTCCATCCGCAAATCTGCACGTCGGCCACCACACAAAAAATGTGCACGCATCTGTATATCAAGCAGGAAATCATGTCCCGCTGCGAAATACAAATCCATATCAGATATGATCACACATTCAGTACAGTCCCAGTTGGACATCTGGTCTGTACTCTCACTCTCCTCCTCGTTGCTCTCTTCCTTTCCTTTCCTTTCCTTTCCTTTCCTTTCCTTTCCTTTCCTTTTCTTCTCTCCCGCTCTCTTCTCTCTGTAGTGAGTCTGTTTCAGTGACTTCTCAGATGTTCCCAAGCTAAACTTGCCTTTTCAAATCAACCTTGTAAACACAACTGTAATGAGTGGACACAGAAGAAGTGGAGGGTAAATTCTCACTTGCTCCCATATTTGATTTCAGCCATCGAGCAAAAGCCAGTTTTGAAATATGGGCCTTACCTAGAAAAATAAATGGACTGTGTCAAAAAAAGATTCAGTGCTGCAACTCAATAATTTCTCATTAGAGAGATCTGTAAACACACACGCACACACACACACACACACACACACACACACACACACACACACACACACACACACACACACACACACACACACACACACACACACACACACACACCACTGCAGTGTGCATGGTTCGTGATTCTGGAGAAACACAAATACACACAGATCTAAATGGCTAATGTCAATGTCAGCGTGGAGTGTAAAGAAAATCTGTCGGTAACACCCACACACACACACACACACACACACACACACACACACACACACACACACACACACACACACACACACACACACACACACACACACACACACACACACACACACACACACACACACGCCACGGAAAATAGACTCCTTGCTGTCACGTCTTTTTATGTTCAGCCAAGAGACACATAGCGAGAAACTGAGGCTGACATTTCCAGTATGTTATGAAGTGAGAGAGCAAAATAAACATAATAAATAGTGGGATTGACATCATGTGTCTGCTCCGGAGCGCCAATGTGAAAAAATTAATGCCTGGGGGACAGTGTGACGCTCAGTCAAGAAGAGCTGACTGAGAGACACTGAACAGCTCATTGGGAAAAGGGCTTATTTTTCCCTTGAAGACTATTTAACCATAAGAGGTAGCGACTCCCACTGAACTGCTGCCTGATTTATGATTTATACGTCTATTTTTTGAACTTGTATCACAACAATGTGACGGGTTCTTATTTTTATCTGAAGGGTCAAAGTGCAGGTGCCCAAGGAGGATCTCTGGAGGCACCTGAAGCCTCTCTGGTCTCTGTCCAAGCTCCAGCTCTGACCTTTCAGAGGGCTCAGTGGGTTTTTCTGTCGGTTCCAGGGGCCCGGCTGAAAACCAAAAGGCCACAGGGCTTTTGCAGTCACGACTCTGTCTACACCACTGAGGACATCTTTTTTGAACAGATATTTTCCCCTCTATTTTTAGGAAAGGTCTCCGTCCACACGGAGGTTGTTTTTAAAAAATATCTCCAGACGAGAACACAAAAACAAAATACTCAAAAGAGCATGCTGGGCCAGTCGGTGGCGATCAAGGCGACATGGACATTCCGTCAAATACCAGAGAAGAACACTATTTATTATGATATGAGACAAATGTGCAGTGATGCTAAATTTAGCTGCAAACTTGTAATTAGAGCGAGCAGGGATAACTGAACCGAGAGAAACCTCCAGTGTTGTTGTTTCTGGTGTTCACTCATTTCACAAGGCAACAGTGTGAAGTAAGCTGTGATGTCATCGTTTCCCATTTGGGAAACTGTTTGTAAAAAATCTCAGTTTTATTGGAAAAGCCTTCCCTGATTTTATTTGAGTTTTAATTCCCCAGATTCTCTTTTCACTTTTATTTGTTCCATGTTGAAAATGTTGATTTAATGACTAGACCATTTAAATTTGCTGCCATTATAAACCACTTTATAATGAGGATTTTGAAAAGTGCCCTACAAATTCAGTTTATTATTAATTAATGATAATTATTAATATTATATTATAAGGTCAAAACGACACTATTTCCAAAGTCACATTTACATTAAAATCTGGACCATTGAAAACAGCCACATGATTACATTATATTATCTCCAGACTTATTTATGAATTCAGAATTTGTCCAAAATCAGTCCTTTGAGGACACTGCTTTCTGTCTTCATTGTCTTTTAAAGATACCCTTTAAAAAAATCAAAGTGTGTGTGTTGAAGTGTGTATGCTCAGATGTGTGCGTGTCGGTGTGTGTGTTGATCCAGAGCTGTGTGTTACTCCAAATGGGACAGAGACTCCACCTCTCACCTTTTTCGAACCACAGGAAAACAGGGAGGAAGGAAAGACGATGTGTTGAATGTGTGAGATAGACAAAACAGGAGAAACGACAAGAGGGAAAGGAGGGAGTCGAGAAAAGGGGAGAAACACTGAGAGCGTTGAAAGATTCCTAACAGCCATCCGAGGCCCTGGATGTTTATTTTCCCTAATTATGCATATGAGCTGTAACGCGATACGCTGTGCTGTGGGAATGCCACAAAACTAATTATGGTGTAACTCCGATCCTAATTAGCCCATAAACACACAGACACAGACACACACTCAACACGCATGCTCACACACGCAGTAAAACCCGTGTCTCTATTACAAACTGCTCAAAAAGCTGTTAGTGTAGCTCTTACTGTCGCACACAGACGCACCGAGCTGCCTCATTTACAGTTTACAGTTTAAACGCTGGCTGTGGTATTCGGCGTGGTCGTTAATGGGAGACCGTAAAGCTCACGGCTGCCGTTTTAGGTACGTACAGAAGACTGGAAGCGCCTATAAGCCCACGTTATGTGGACATCTGATACACGAGTGTCTAGACGATCCGGTGCAGATTTGGTTTTTTCTCTCTCTTTGGGAATCCTCAAATCAAAACGTACAGTACGGGAAGTCAAAACATGTGAAAGTCCAAACGAGACATTTTAGGTTTATTCTAACGAGATTAATAAATCAGCATCACACAAAAAAAAAAACACTCCTGTAGCTCATATTTCCTCATGTAACGTTCATGACATAATAATTAAACATGTCCTTTTAAATGACCAAACATCAGATTTGTGTCAACTGGGGCATATTTTCTTAATTTCCCCTCTGACGCTACGTGTGAGACATGCTCCACTTTTTCAGTCCCCGGTATGTCACCGTATCTCTCCTCTCCTGTTCCAGACATGAGTCCAGTGTAAACCAGGCATGACAGACACTCTATACTCCCGTGTACGGTTGCTGACTTGGCCTCAGCTACACTCTGATGTTCAAATCACTGGTAAACGATACGCGCACTGGTCCATACCTTGATTTCCAAACACCGTGCGCAATATTTATGTCGGTATATTTTGCGAACCTATGAGTGTGGATGGTGTAAATTACTGATCAGCACGCAGTGTTGTATGTTTAGTGTAGAATCTTAAGGTAAAACTGTAAAAATCAGCTGAAGCTTGTTGTGTATTTGTTGCTTATCCCAGCAAACCTCCCATGTTGTGAGTGTGCACATTTCTTTTGTGCTCTTAAATCCAAGTTGACTCCACTTCCAGGCCACAATGCGCCGTAAACTCAAATTAAATGTTTTCAAGAGGTGCTGGATTCACTTCAGCTAAAAGCATTTTTTTTTTTTCTTCTAACAAATCTAATTCATTTGAGTGGATTATCTTCATCAGTCGTTATCCCATCTTAAGACCCAACGCATGTAAAGAAATATAGCACCATAAGGTTTGCAGAAAGCCAGATTGGGTTAGATTAGACGCAAGTCATTCAGAAAGGAGCACGAGGTGTGTAACTCTACCCGACCCCCGGCTCTCAGCTTCAATTTAAATGAAAAACGCTGCGAGCACAAGCCCCTCCGTGCACAACCCCGACTCTGTAAGGGAAGAACTCAGGCGAAACACCTTAAGCCTCTTTCAAACAAATTTGCCCAAATCAAAGTGGCACTTATGAATAATTACACCGGGTGTTTTTATGTTGGAATAAGAAGGAAAACAACAATTAACCGTGAAAGTTTTCCCCCTTTTTTCAGCTGCGCCTCCTCCTCCTCCTCCTCACGGGCAGCTCTGTCGGGGTGTATGTGCCCTGATAGCTTGGGGAAGTATCTATTTACTTAGTGATTAGGACAATTTGACTGTCGTGGGCTCGTAAACTCAAACCATTCACTGCAGCAGATTGGCCCAGACAACATCATCAAGCCACAACGTGAAATACAGACACACATACATGGACGAGTACACACACTCACACAGGCTGAACCCTGCTCTGCTCAACAAGCCCCTCATCTGGATTTCTGTCTGTCTTTTCTTCTTTTTTTTTCTCCGTGTTACCCTCAAACTTAAATAAACCTTCACATATAATTACGGCCAATTCTGTATATTTTCACGTCCATTTCCTTGAAACACTCAGAACGATAGACCTCTGAGAGCCGAGCTGAGCCGAGCGTCCTGATGAGCGAACAGCGCACACATGCTTCTCCACTCGGGGAAGAAGTGAAAGAGCGTCTTTTATTGATTCAGAGGTAAAAAAAAAGTTAAGAGCAACATTAGTCGCTCTGTCCTTCGCCCCACGTAGCAGCCGCTGTGTATTTGGTTTGTGCGAGAATGCTGTTCATGTGATCTGCCGCCGCCGCGCAGTGATGAAAACATTATCAGAGTCAATATTATGAGTGAGAAAAAGGTCCTCTTACGCAGAATGTGGTATTGTGGTCACATCTTGATGTCTCACTCACGTTAAGTGCCAGAAGTGGTAAAAAGGGAGGCATCGCAAAAGTCAAGTTAAACACTCAATCTGGAATCGAGTTTGGCGCCACCTGTGACCTTCTGACCCCAAAAATGCGTGCACGTGCACGTGCCCACGCACAGGCACATGTGACGGGAAGTTGTTTTACATTACTGGAAAAACTAGGCAGAATAATAGTCAAAGTAGTTTCTTATATTTTGGATTTCCACAAAACTTGGTAGAGTGTGGATCCCTATCAGTGGGACGATCCAGGATTTTGTTGTTCTTTGTATTTTTGTATAAGAATTTCCTCAGGATTTCACTTTATTGCAACATTTTCCTTGAAATACTTGCTAATAACGCTTGGATCTTGATGAACAAAATCTGGCATGTTTTAGGTTGTGCTGCAGCAAACCAATAGAGGGCAATGGGAATCCTCTTTGGTGACCTTTGACCCTGAAGGGAAGACCACAGGTAGATCCACAGCTATTCTCTAAAGGAGATAAGTTGTCACCTCACATTTAAGTCACATTTATAATAACACATAGGTGGCATTGTTTATTTATAGATACTACTCTGTGTGTGTGTGTGTGTGTGTGTGTGTGTGTGTGTGTGTGTGTGTGTGTGTGTGTGTGTGTGTGTAGGGGGTGAGATCTGGTCAGTGTCCCTATGGCCAGAGAAGGATGCAAGTAATTATCAATTCTCCAAACACTACTTTGCCCTATTTAAACATATTACATGCTCCTCACAGCCACCGCATGGCAGCTTCTTATTCACTACAACCTGTGAACTCACACACACACTCCACACACACACACACACACACACACACACACACACACACACACACACACACACACACACACACACACACACACACACTGCACTTGCAAGCTGACTGCAATTAACCAATCATCATCACCGTATTCATGGTCGTCATCATCATCATCCAGACAGACGTGAGCAGTGCACACACACACACCCACACACACCTACACGCACACACACACACACACACACACACACACACACACACACACACACACACACACACACACACACACACACACACACACACACAGAGGGTGCATGCCACAGATCCACAGTGAGTGAGTTTACACGACTGCTGTTTGTGTAACTTTCACTTCATTCTCTGGAGGTTAATCTGTTTTGTAAACTGATGCTGGTTCAATCCCCTCATCATCTGACCTGCGCTCAACAATTCACTCTGTATCAGAATATTGATCCATGTCAGGAAAGAACACACGATGCATTTGTTATATTTCTTTATTGATGCTGGTGTATTATTTATCACAGAAGGATTATACAGGTTATTTTTATGCAGGACATTTAACAGGACTCCTTCAAAAAATGCTGCTTCCATATTCCTTCCATTATCCTGAATTTAAACTTCTAAAAGTAGATGTTTGACCTCTAACTGTTTTATTTACAGGCCAATAAAGTGACTCACACATACATTCTCTCAAAATCAAAAGTATTTCTTCTAAAACTTTATTTAATCAGGAAGGTGTCAGTCTAGAAAATGAGAAAATATGCATTTGTACTTTTGCATGAGAGTGTAGAAGAGGACTCGGTTATATCTCCTTCATGTGAAATGGACATCTGGCCTTTAGGACAAACTAAATTTTGAATTTAAAAAAACGAAACCCTCATTACAAAGCATAAAATCATTTGATATTCTAGTAACTGTGGCAAATGATGTGACGGAACACATTCTGGACTGGAAACCCGTCTGCTTCTCAAAATGACATTTCCACTGTTTCGTTTTTATAAAATCCTTCAAATGCCTCGTGGCCTAACTGTTGGCAGAGCCGCTGAGCTTTATTACCTTAAAATGTTGCTCGTGTATCATCACTTTCTGAGAGACGAGGGGCAGCAGCTGGAGCCCGGACTGGGCGAGCGGCTGATTGATAGGCGGGCTGCATGCTAACGTGTTAGGCAGGAATGTGTCACGCGAAAGGCAAAGGCCAAAAGGCAGACGCTGCGCTCCGCCACACCGTCCTGCCCACGGCTCTGACAACCGATCTATCTGCACACAGAGAGGGAGAGAGGCTGATTAGTTTAAGAGGGCCTGAGGGCTTCATTACAATATCACAACAAACAATTATCATGTCTCTGGAGGGACGGGGAACACATATGCTAAACACACCAGCAGCCTCACACACAAACATTTTTTGTAACGCACTCCATGTGAAAACTACACACGCAACGCTCACTTCTTTTAGGATCAGCATTTCACACCCTGAAAACACAAATATAAACCTTGACTCTTTTTTTTTTCTTTCTCCTCGTTCATACGACAGGTGGTTTATGAAGTGTAAAAAAGAAAAGAAAAAGCAGTATAAAAGAGGTGAGAGGTTTTCTGCTCTTAACCTTCACTTCCTGTTGTTCCTTTGTCTCTGGGGAAATTCTGTGGACTCATTAAAAACCTGTGAATTTTATTGTTAGTGATAAAAAGACATTCAGCATCTCGAGCTTCACATTAACACGGAATCTACTTTAAATCACTGACATCAGAACAACAACAGTTCTTAGGCTGTGGATATAAATACAAATATAGCCAAAAGTTCAAAACAACTGAATGTGGAAAATAATATTCACTTAATTATCCATTATTATGACAGTTAAGCTCATGTGATTTTTGGAGGTAACGGTCATTTGGAATGAAAATCGTATTTACTGTGAGAAGAATTGCATTTGGAAAGAAATGAAACACTCTGGTTAGCGTTCTGTGGTGAGCGGCTGCCCAGACAAAGAGCCGGTGTTCGGTTGCATCGCAGTGGCCTTTGCTCAATACTTACCACACACACACACACTCGCACACACTCGCACACAGTCGCACACACTCGCACACAAGCTGCTGTAACCTTTTGCTCATTCCCCAAGCAAAGGTTACGTCCCACACACCACTTAACTGTCATTTGTGGGAGCCAGACGAGAACAGCTCATTCATAAATCCATGCAGCCGATACAAATCCTCATAAATAAGGTTTATAATAATGTGTATCAATGATGAAATTCAGTGGTAACAAGATAACTCCATTTAGGCCACATCAGTGATTTGCTGTTAATCGTAAATGTGTTTATTGTCACATTACTTCTTTTTTGCCATAAATATATTTAATTAATTCACGATGATTAATATGTTTAATCTTTTCCCCCCAAAATATACAAATATACATATTTTACCGAGTTTATTATTTAGTTCTTACAGTGTAAATATTCAAAAGCAATAAATAAGAAATCAGTACTGAAACACACACACACACAGATATGTAGAGAGAAAGTAATATTTTTATTACTGCTGCTACAAAGCTTGGAAAATGTGAGAATTTTTTTTTTCAATGTGTGAACAATGAAATGAAACTCCTGCCTTTTATTTGAGTAATGACACATAATCACCAGAGCTGCGGCCGTGCAGAATATTTCTGTGCCATCATCAGCGTACTAATTATTCACCTGACTAACAGCAGCCCAAATGTATTAAAGGTTAGTAACACACTCATTACTTGTCAACAATGTCCAGAGCTCTTGTCAACCTGGTGATTAATGACCCCCACACTTAGACAATATTGTTTTAACATGATTTTCTAATAGAGCAACTTGAACTGCCAACAACACGCAAGAACAAAAACGGAGAGAGAGTCGTCTTTGGATGAAACCCAGAACATCGACACTTCTGCGAGGACAAAACACAGACACTGAAAAAGCAGCTCTGTGTGCAACAAATTACTGGTTATTGGCCTTCTCTGCAACAACTCACATTTTTGGGGGGTGTTTTTCATTAAGTGCATGTAATTGAATATTAGCAGTGCTCTTTTTTTCTCCTGCCTGTGAATAGCTTTTCTGCTGACACGACAAAAATGCACATATAGAGTTTGACAATAAGAGTTTTTGCTTTTGTTCCTGAAATGAATTTTCCATATAACACCGGTGTCAAATATCAAGGCCAATGTGGCGATTAAAATGAAAATACAGATTCACTTATTGATGCAGCTTATTTGTATTTTTAGATAGTCCTCATAACAGGAAGATTCCCACACGCCAAAACATTTAAATCAAAATTTAGGCCAGAACCTAGTTTTTTTCCCCCCTGTGGCAAATATCACTTCTTCACAAGTGTTTGAACCTGCTGGACACATCGTCAGTGCACATGCTGCAGATCAACTCACCACCCGAAACAGAATCTAAACAGGGCAGCACACATCCACACACTAGAGTCCTCCCAGCATCATGGACACTGGAAAGGTATCACTGTCTGTTTCATCTGCAGTGAATTAACAGCTACAGAGTTTCAAGGCTGAACCCGGCCTCATCCTATTTAAAATATGCTCTGCTTGTGCCTCTGCGAGTGTGTGTGTGTGTGTGTGTGTGTGTGTGTGTGTGTGTGTGTGTGTGTGTGTGTGTGTGTGTCCAAGCGGTTGTTGAAAATCATGCTTTGTTTCACTTGCTGTCATTAATCTAGTTGTAATTTAATTTGATTTAGGCACACAGTATGATATCTGTACTTGTTTGCATATAAATGCTCTGTCAATAGCGTGTGTGTGTGTGTGTGTGTGTGTGTGTGTGTGTGTGTGTGTGTGTGTGTGTGTGTGTGTGTGTGTGTGTGTGTGTTCCACAGCAGTGTAGGGTGTTAAAGGCGTTGGTTGGGGGGGGCTCAGCAGGGACTGCAGCATGGAGTCTTAATTCAATTTAAAGCTCTGTTTTGACAGGAGTTAAGAGTTAGCTGTGAAGGTAAGAAAGCTCGGTAGTCTGCACCGTCTAGATCAGAAACACACACTTGTACCCATGCACACATGCGTCTACACACACACACACACACACACACACACACACACACACACACACACACACACACAAGGACAAACTCAATGCATCGCTGTCAAACGTTGCAACAGCGACCATTCCCATCATCTGTTAAGAAAAGACGATTCCAATAAGTATCTCACACATGAAGCAGTCAGCTCATGTTCAGCACAGACCTTCAATATAATGAAGTCCCCACCTTTTTCCATTGTATTACCAGTGTTGGTTTCATAACTCTGCCCGGATCTAATACTGCCTAATTTGATCCAGAGGGATGGATTTAAATAACCAGCAAATACTCATTTTGCTAATAAGTGCCTCGAGGAATGAGCCGCGGCGTTTTCGGCCATAAAACGCTCGGCGGTAAAAGCTAATAGCAAAACCACAAATTAATAAACTCAAACGAGACAGCTATTGTCTCTGTCTGCCCTAATTACACATATCTTGGTGTGTGTGTGTGTGTGTGTGTGTGTGTGTCAGTGTGTGTTTGTTGTTCTAAGTATATTCATGTGTGGAAATGTGCGGGCTCCCTGGAGACAGAAAGCAATATGTTAGAGATTTGCATAGAGCTGGGAGAAATATACAGTATATTCAAATTTTGTATATTATTAGTCAATCTCCCATAAGGGGCAGGTAAATAGGTAAGGATGCAGCCTAAAGGGAAAGTGATGCATGCTAGTGTGTGTTTGTGTGTGTGTGTGTGTGTGTGTGTGTGTGTGTGTGTGTGTGTGTGTGTGTGTGTGTGTGTGTGTGTGTGTGTGTGTGTGTGTGTGTGTGTGTGTGTGTGTGTTGGCATATCAGAGTCTGAAATGATGTGCTGCTGTGTGTGTTTTGCAGCCTGTTTTGCGGTCACATGCATGTCTGTATGTGTGGTATCAGGACTGTGTTTCAACTCCGTGTGTGTGTGAGAGAGAGAGAGAGAGAGAGAATTACATATGGGGACACAGAAATAAGCAAGAAATAGACGGACGCAGGGAGAAGTGATTGCAGTATCCTGGTAGGCAGGCAGGTTGTGGGGGCCTATCTATTTCATGTCTTCCCTTCCCATCGACTGGTTTCCTGCCATTGATCAGAACAACCCTGCTTCTCCTCCCCCTACAGCCACTGATGGACAGAGGGAAACCCGATCGTGGAGTGAGGAGTCGAGGAGTGGAGGTTCATGGGGGTAACGTGGTGGGGGAGGAAGGAGAAGAGAAGGGTAAAGGCATCAGTGCCGTCTGCAGCCTCCTCTGTCAACAGCGCAGAGAACCCTGCAAAGAGCCACATCATAAGTGGAGTATCTTATTCTGCCCTAATCTAATTTCCCCATTCCTCTTGGCTTTACTGTAAAATGAAAAGATCATCTAACTCCGTGTGTGTGTGTGCATGTGTGCATGTGTGTGCACGTGTGTGTGTGTGTGTGTGTGTGTGTGTGTGTGTGTGTGTGTGTGTGTGTGTGTGTGTGTGTGTGTGTGTGTGTGTGACAGAGACTGAGTCAGGGAGTTTGTTAGTGGAGCAGTGAGAGTGAGAGAGTGTTTTCTGTGGAACAGATGTTGGTGGAGTGTCAGTCACTCGTATCATGGGGACCCTGTTTGCCGTAGCACCCTCAGAGCCATAACATAGCCCCCCCCCCCAACCACCCACCCACCCACCATTCCCATTTTCTTCCTTCCTCTGCGCTCGCACACATCCACACGCTGGGATTTTGAGCGGCAGTTGCGCTGCAGCTCTCGCTTGCTGGGGGGGGTCATCACCCCGTCCATCTGTTCCTGATCGGCCCCCCGACGTCGAAAGGCGGTCGCCTCACAAAGTCTTGTCCCTTGAACCCGAGAGACGGGAGAGTCAAAAATAAATTGTAAATCTGACTTTGAATTTCTCTCTTCTTCGAGGCAGTTTAAAGTTTAGAGCTCGACACATAAATGTAAAACATTAGAGGAGAGAGACTCCACTGTGCATCGGGGTCAAACGAGCTGCTCAACACAGCTGGGGGCCTGGCAGCAAGTTTTAAATCTGGCTCAACAGGTCCTCTGAGGCTTCGACAGCCGAGGAAGCTACGTGTCACCAAACAGTCGGCTGCAGGACAGTAGAGATAAAATGTCCTCTGTCCGCTGCAGCATCCGTTCACCAGTGTTACTACCAACAAATCTGTAGGTCTGCTTCTGTCTGTTTGACGCTGAATAGAATAAACATTCACACAAATAGATAATAATAATAATTCTAACGCACTCATGTTTGTGTTTTTTACACAATCATTTATTTTTCTAGAGGACAGGACCAGATTGAAGTGAAATGTGTCCTGGGGTAGTTTTTTGTTTTTGTGTGGTTTCAGTTTAATAGAGTTTGATTAAGTTGCAAAAATATTAAGTCCAAAGGAAATCATTGTGCTGTTTGCGGCCAAATAATTCAATATAAATAAACTTGTATTTAATTGAATTGGAAATATTTTCAGATTTTGCCCCCACAATATAATTTACCCAAAGAAAATGTTTTTATCAGAAATTGTAATATTTTATATTTAACGCAGTTTAGATTGCGAGAAGCAGATTTTATCCATTTCCAAGACTTTTATATAAAACATTGTTAACATATAAATTCATTTTCATCTACATCAGAATATTTACTCTTGCAGGAAATCGACGAACGTCTGATTCTGAGCTTTTCGTGTTATCTGCTAAATATTCATGCTCAACTGTCTCGTTCGTCTGCAGCTTCCCGTTACGAGAGGGAGAATCTCCCCCCAGTTAAAATGCAAAACAACTGGCTCCATTTCATATTGCAGAAGTATTTCTGATCGTTGGACGATGATGATGATTTATAGAAAGTAATAGGAAACTGTGATCTGAGGATTTATTTCTGTTTTGGCAACAAACAGTCACGAACATAAAGCTTCACATGCTCATGTTACTATAGATCCATTACAGTAAATAAGTAAGTGGTTCCCGTTTTCCTTTTAAATGTTTTACATATTCCTCATGATTTAATTCTGCCAACACAATGAACAATATATTAATATTTTCCCATTCTTTAATTTTTCTGTTTCTCTCCTTCTCTCTCACACACACACACACACACACACACACACACACACACACACACACACACACACACACACACACACACACACACACACACACACACACACACACACACCGGTTAAACTTTATCTCACAACGATTTCTTTCTCCTTCTCAGCTCTTACATCTCATAGCAGAACCTCGGGTCAATACTGCAACCCGATAGGCCCACACAGTCTGGTCCCTAAACCCCTGTAGGCTCCCACCTCCAGAGCCACACCAAACAAATCATTCACCTCTGGACTGCGGCACAGTCGCAGTGCAGGAAAAAAGAAAAAGAAAAAAGCGGGGGGGGGAGTTGTTAAGAGGAGACATGGTGATGAAGTTAAATTAAGCGTGGTAATTCCTCGTTCCTGTATCAGGCCTGCGGTTGGCATGAGATGTGGCGATAAGGATTGCATGGTGGCCGTCCCGCAGTGTTGTTAAATGCTCCGGTGACGCCTGCGTGGCACCGGATGTTGCGATGAAACAACTCGATGTAAAAAGCTGTGAGACGGTGGAGGCTTTAGTTTACGTTCGCTGCAGATTGTTAGCATGTACGTGGAACTCGAGCGTAACAGCAGCACGACGTCACTTTCCTGCAAAACCGCAGAATGTGAGCGCAGGTGTCGGCACCTTTCAACACAAGGCTGTGTGTAACCTTCAAGTTAGACATCGGTAGTAACTTGTTTCATGTTAGTATTCATGACATTTAGCCTTATTTCATTACTCTGAAACAATACAGTCGCTCAGATGTGTTTTTGACCTGCGGCAGTCGGGGGGGGGAAACCAGAAAGACAAATGCTAAAAACCAGTAAGTGTTCATTTTTATCTACAGAGGAAATCTCCAGCAGATGTGAACGCATTCATCACAGTGACTGATCTCCTCTACTTGCCCGTTTCGTTTGGCTGAGCTGCCGTCGTGTCTCTGCGCTCAAGAGCTGGGAAACGCGGATCCAGAGAGGCTTTTTGGGGGGATTATTATGGGCTGTGAGGAGGAACAGGCTGGTAGAGGCCGAGATCTGGGTAAAGTGGTGCGAGATAAGTGGATGTGCAGGGCTTGAAAATGGGCTCCGCGCTGTAAATCCAAGCAGGATGGGAGGATGGAGAAGATGAGCCGCGGACGGCCTGTTTCCCCCCCGATATAAATGACTGTATATGTATCTGTGATAAATGATTGCTGAGGGCCACACTGTATGCGGGTGTGCATCTGAACATATGGCGTGTGTGTAACTGTAGACAATACAAAAGATACACACATGTGTTGTATGTATTAGGATTTCAGTTAAGTTATTTATGACAAACTTCAGTTTCTTGCCATAAATTTGCTTCAAGGACAAAACGCGGTCGTCATCTCCGGTTTTAAAAAATCTGATTTCACAGTGAAAACAAAGCCGCGGCCGAGGTAACTGATAGCAGTCAATCTGATGAGACTCTGTTGTTTATGAGCTGTGATAAAAACACAACACACACACTCTCTCTCTCTCTCACACACACAGACACACACACACACGTAGAGAATGCACAAACAAATTGCCCGAGGTGTTCGGTGGTGCCTCCTCAGTAGTTTATTCCCACTCTGCTCAGCTAATAGAGTCAGATAATGAATTTACTCCCAGTCACCAAAGCAGTTTTTAATAAAAGGCAGATTCCCTCTCTCCGAGTGTTATTGCCAGCAGTGTCCTTCCCACCTCCGAGACCTGCAATTATACCCTAATGGCATTATGCTGTCTCGCTAACAGTTATTGGCATTAAAACTGCTTGTACAGTAAATGCAAAGTTATTATTTGCAAACCTCTGAGTGAATGTATGAATAAATTCACGTCAAGTATATTTTTGGAGACATTTCATATTACACACAGGCTGAGATTGTCTGAGAGTTAAATGTGAAGACAGTGCGAAGGCTGCGTATTAGTTAGAAACTTGAAGCGGATTTATTGTAGCCAATCTAATTTGCTTTAAATTAAACCCTTAACCCCTTGCCCATATATTAACTGAGTGTATAAATGGATTACAGTGTGTTAAGGCACCTACGCTGTGTTGGTCACTGGTGGAAAACGAGACATTTTACTGTGTAAATAAATGATTTAATGCATTGAAACCTTTTCCCTTAATTCACCCTGAGAAACTTCACAAAAACCCCAGGTTATGTGAAGGAAATTAGATGATTTCATTTTCCGTGCTTTGAGAGAAAAAAAAGGAAGAAAAAAAAGCAGCAGCTGTCGTATTTGTAGGAGTTAATAAATGTCATGGGCAGAAATTGAAGTTTTATGCCCATGACCGGTGTACACACCCAGAGCGAGGCTGCCGTACAGCAGCAGAGGAGGAGAACATACTGGGCTCACTGTGTTCTCTGCACCCCGACGGCAGAAAGGTTGCAAACACACGCCGACCGTAAAACAAGCTGCTTCCTAATTATTATTTCGTCATCTCCTAAATTTATTTTCTCACTTTTCTTTTTACTACAGTGGGATTTTCAAATGTAAACATGTTTGTTCCAATTAATAAAAAAATCCCACCTGGAGCAACTTCAACTAGGTTTATTTAGTTTCTGTTCATTTACAGAAATATTAAGACGTGAATCCATTTATCAAATAATGAATACGAATATTTCTAACTTTTGCATGAAGTCGGATGAAGATACATTTTGAATTGATGGAACCTAAAAAAAGATAAAACACAAGTTTGTTTAATTCCTCTGCAGCCACATTTTATCTTTAGCCTCATTTACCAGCTCATCAACAGATCAGCTGATTAAAAATATATGACATTAATGTAGAGTATTTATATTTTTTTGTTTTTCTCTCTAATTTAACAGTCCTGCAAATGTGTGTGTCTCCGAACCACACACTCCCCCTCGTCTTCGTCAAACAAGGAAACACTCCAATAACTGATCTAATAACTAGGGCCTGCAATAAATCACTAATAATTTACAGAAGATCCCTTTAACAGCTTTGGGCCGTGCATCACTCAGACCCCCGGGTCCCCATTCATCGTCCTCTCCGCACTAATGCAGCACTAATGCAGTGAACGGAGGGCTTGTTTTTATTAGCTAGTGTCCCACTGTTTGGATAATCTCTCGATTTACCAAAGCCCCTCGTTGACAGCTCTGCTTGTTGAGCCCCGAGCCCCTACAGGTGTCCAAACACCAGCTAATGGAGCCAGCATGGGTTTTCAGGCCAGAGACAGAGAGGGACGCACACGGGAGATATATGCACTCCGTTTTAATAAACGCAGAGATGTTTTCAACGCTGTGCAGCATGTGAACCACAAACCCCTTTGTCACAAATTCATCATGAGGGTAGTTTTTTTGGGTAAAATCTCACTCTAGACTTCACGGCACAAGCCCAGAGAGACGTCATATTAAGGGGAAATTTGGAAAAAAACAAAATAATGTACTATCTAGTTCGTCTTCCACACCGGCTGCATAGCAATCACAGCATGTCAAACACAATTAGGCCTCAACTGCAGCATGTGGATGAGTAACATGTGGCCGGACTAATAAAGCAAGAGCATCACTACTGTGCTGACGTTGATGATAACATGGGAAACACATTGGGGATTTACGCATTTGTCTGTGCTTTCTCCACTAAATACAATTATTTTGTAATGTAAAGTTAATTTCTAGTCTGTGCACTTTTTCCGTTGATGCAGCGTGAAAAGAGGCTTGCAAACAGAGACAGAAAATTCTTTGCAAGTTTATTAAAAAACATAAGAGCATCTGGGAAACATGGTAAACTATTTTTAGAGCATTTTTAAAGCGCCATATCCAATCTCATTCATCTCTCTAAGCGTTCTCAGCCCTCAGAAGGTGTCAATACCTAAAAAGGAAAACAACAGAAACGGAGTGAAGTTCTCAGAGCCGAGTGATACTCAAAACGTGTAACTCAAGTCAATCTTGATCACTGTTTCCCTCCCTCTGGCGTGTGCAGAGCTGCAGAGGAGGAGGAAGAAGAGTGCAGTGCGAGTGCTGCGTGTGTGTACGCGACGGTTCGCCGTGTCAGCCCATTGGAATGGTTGATGAGTTCACACCAAGCCGGCCCCGGGTGATGATGGGATAGGTCTTAATGTAGACAGCCGTAAACACAGCAGGCCATCTCTAATCCTGAGAGGCTCCTTTGTGTACCTCACACTGCACAAACTGTTTTGATGAATCTCCCCACCCCTGACCCTTTGATGACGGATGGCGCTCCGAGGGGAAGTGTAACTAGGAGGCAGCGGATCGCCCCGGCCCATCCTGTTTGGGCGATGAAATGGACTCTTGCTTCATCATCCCGGGGTTTTTTTTTTGCGATGATATATTTGGTTTCAGTCCAGCGTGGCAGACGGTTTGAGGAGTAAAACACACAATACAATGCAAAGGGTTTCAGTTTTTCATTTTACTTTTGTTGGCAAGAAATACACTATTTAGAATTTTTAAAAAGGCTTTAATCAAATTATAAATCTTATCTGCTTAACACTATACATCAAATATTGAATTCACAGCATCACCTCCATCAGATGAGGATATTCCCTTTGCAGTGACCGATCGGACTGGAAACGTCCACATGGAATAAAAGCTGAAGTCCAATATTGAAGTGGTTAAACATCTGTGGCCCAGACACAATCACTTGTCAAGAAATCTAAACTACATTTCTCCTACATCATACAAACACTCACTGAGCATTAGACTGAGCATCAATCATGATTAAAGAAGGAGGCAAAACGTCACAGTATTAACAACTTAATGTTTGTAATTTGCGTTCCAGTCGGTATTAGCTTCTGATACAAGGAGTTAAATGACATTCAAGTAAATGGTTGGAATTAAAAACAGTAAAATTACGCTTTATTTCGGCCTGTTCGATAAAATAATATAATTTTCTTAAACAAATGTATTTAACTGATGATTTGTTTTAAGAGTAATAGTCATATTTGCAAAGATAATAGTGAAGTACAGTTCAAACTCACCTAAAAAATCAACATAAGGCCATTTAACACACCTACACACACACACACACACATAGACACACACACAGTCCCAGGGCAGAGATGCACAAACACACACACTCAGGTCACGTCTCCTCGCACAGAGCCTGTTTGTAAAGGCAGCACGTTTGTGAACCTGACAGTGGAAAATATGAGTCGCTCCCCCAGCCTCCGTTCGGTCTCGGCCTTTTGATTTGTTTGACAGGGAAAAATTATAACAGCGGGGGAAAGAAATATGAAAATATGACTGGTAATACTTTCAAAACAGATATTTTCCTTGCTGTCTTTGCAGAATCCATAGAGGGAGTGTGTGTGTGTGTGTGTGTGTGTGTCTTTGTGTGTGTGGGTCTGCTTGTGTTTGCACTGCATGCATTTTTGTCCTCATGTTTGTATGCTTGTTTACATATACAATGCACGTGCATGTGTGCGCACGTGTGTGTACATCAGGTTCCAGCCGTGCAACAATAAATCATCTTTACTGACGACATGGTACGCTAATCGTTTGTCTATATATTGCAGGTTTGTTTCCATATCTCCGGGGTTCCTTGTGGTCTCCGCACCAGTTTCTTTCTGACTTGATTTCGCGATCTTCATTTCATTCATGTATTTATTTATCCCGTCTGCGTTATTGCTTTGATTTCTCCAGCCCGGGGTTATTTTGTTTTAATGAACGCCTCATACTTCTCCTTTGTAGTAACTGAACTTTTCAGAGTAAACCATCTCATTGGAGATGATGGTTCAGTTGAGGGGAGCAAACACAGGCTGCACTCTGATCATTCAGGAAACCAGTTCCCATCACCGAGGGAGGGAACTCACAAGGAGGAGAAATTCAACTTCATCCTTGTATCAACATCTTTGTGTCCACACTACAATCCGTATTATCATTTCTATGTTTGTATGATTAAACATTATTACTTTTCACTTTGAGGAAAAACACCCGATGCCTTCAATAGGACACTTTTTGTTGCCGTACACCCTGTGACACTTGGGCCTTCTCTCCTCCCCCCCCACAGCCGCTACACCTCACTACAGCCACTTTAACACAACAGAGCCAGGAATCAGACCAAGTAGATTAATCCAACACTACAAGTGCACCACAGTCGCTGCTGTTGATAAGACAGAAAAGTGAATATTGTTTCAGGGTAAAATGAGTCGGCCTCTGGTTTAGCTCGTGTTTGTGTTTGAATCCAGACTAATCACTCATCAGCTCCTGTGTATGTGCCACAACTACTGTGCACATAACAAGTCCCCCTCCCCAGAGAGAGTCAAGATACAGTCAAACAACCACAGAGGCTCTAATTGGCTCCCGGCTGTCATTGTGTTGTTTGCACGAGCTAAATCTTGTTTTGACACAGAAAAAGTCGAATAAGTTATTTTTTTGGGAAACTTGGGGACATGAATAATGACTGAACGTCTGCCTGGTCATAGAATCCTGGTGTTCCTGTGACCACCGTTTGTTTCACACACTTGCTGAGTCCGCCCCGGTCTTTATTGGATGAGGCAGCGCGAGCTAATATATCAGACAAGCCCTGTGGTGCGGCGAGTCACAGAGATTAAATGACTGCTCAGTGTTTGGGTTGCGAGGGCTGAGTGTCGGCCATTGCTCCGATGCCAGAAACGAACCCAAATCACACAGACACCGAAAACACTGATGCTATTGTGCGGTGTGTGCAAACCCAGCGAGCCTGTTAGTGTGGTGGTGAAAGGAGGGGAGGAAAGAGGAGCGAGACAGATTGAGGATCCGAAAGAAGGAGCACAGTGAAAGAAGAGAGAGAGGCGGGGAATGGCGGTAATTAAATGAAACAAAGGAGGTGTGAAAGAAATGCACAAAAGGCATGAGAGGACATGAAAGATAAAAAATAAGAAACAGAGAGACAGAGAGAGAGAATGAGAGAAAAGGAGAAACAGGAAGAAAGTGAGTGAGTGAGAGGGAGTTTCAGGGGAATCGATGCAGCGTCTCTCCGCTGGGACCGAGCTAACAGCGCAGCAGGCCGTGGATCTCAGGTGTCCAGTCGATGGCTGATGCATTAGGCTGCTGATACCCGCCGCTTTGGGTTCAAACACACATTTTCTTAATACAACATGAGCCCATTTCCCTCCCTCATTAATCATGTAACCTGATTAGGGCTGGAGGTCTGGCCTGTGCTGAACCCGACTCTGCTCGCCGCCTTTCATTTGGTCCGACTCCTCATCCCACACGCACATACGAAAATACATATGTGAATGCACTCTGCGATATTGAGCAGTGGGTTTCCACAGGTTCAGAGTTAAATGTCTACATGCAATTGAAATAAAGCTTATAGGGGCCAGTGTATAAGTCTGAGACCACTTTAACCATTTACTTGAACTGGAAAATGTTCCGTACAGTGTCCACAAGGTGCAGTGAACCAGAGTTTAATAATGAAAACAGTTATTAAATTCAGTGGAGCACATATTTCCACAAGGCCCAACAGCTCCTTTAAATTCAATTAGGCTGCACAAAATCTCACACACTCGTAGATATAAGTTCCTTAATAAATTTGTCCGATTTTTTTTTCATCAAGAGTTGTGAATTATTTCCTGGGAAAACAGTGAAAATGTTGAAAAGTTTCCTATCGTGCATTGTTGAAAAAAGTGTCAATGAAATCCTGGATCCGTCCGCTGATCCGGATTCACAGCAAAGTTCAATGGGTTCTTCTTCCCTGACCCAGACTGCAGCGTTCCACCATGTTATGTGAAAACCCTTCAGTTGTTTTGGATTGATCTTGCTTACAAACGAACAAACAAACGTGGGTGAAAACCTAACTTCCTTTGCCGAGATCACCAGCATCTGGATAAAAGAATTTGCCTTTTCTCTGCCCTTTTCCCCTGATTTCAGTAACGTCAGAGTCCAAAAGGCCTCTGATGACTCTAAAGAATAACACAGGTCGTCTTTTTCTCACTGACGACAAAGCAAATGAAATTGTCAAAACCAACAATGCTTCAAATCTGCTCTCAATACTTTCTACTCAATACTTTTTACCCCCTCAGGTCCGTCTGACACGTTCATTTTAAGCCCAGGGTTTCATGATAAGGTCGCAGTTCTAACCCAATTTTGATCCCGTAGATTCTGAGGGTTTTTCTGTGATGATACAACCAAATGGATCCGATCTGGCCCATGATGGAATCACATCTATTAGAGCTGATCCTGCCTTTTCAAGTAAATTCTATTTGTTAAACCAATATAAACCATTTGTTTTAACTGTAAAATAGGCTAATAAACTATTTAATTTCCATTCCCTGACAAAAAAAAATGAAACCACGATATATAGTTTCATGTTTTTTAGAAAGCTTCAACAGTTTCCTAAAACACTTGGTCAGTGTGGATCTCAGCAGCCTTTTATTTCCTCAAACACAAGTAAACTATATGTTTATGTTCATGGCGATTAAGGAATATAAGGATTTTCTAACTTAGCCAGTGTGACTCATCTTTGCCTCTTTAATAGAATAAAACTTGTACATTCTGTCCCTTTGAAAGTCTTTATGTTACTTAAACCCATATTCTACAGGCTGCCCATGGCTGTATGTGTTATAAAGCACTAAGTACACATATATACATATATATAAATACACACCACTACAGCTCAGTGGTGTCATGGCTGCAGGAGAATGTCGCTCTACCTCTATGTCTGTGTTGTGATTCTGACTAATTTCAGCGACTCATCAGTGCACAGAGTGTGAAAGACAGTGTGACACACAGAATTAAACATAATACAACTGGATTTAAAACCATTCACTGACAGACGACAGCTCCAATCATGGATTTCCTCAGGCGTGTTGTCAGGCAGATGAACCTGACCTGAATTTCACGTTTTCCCTTTTCTTCTTATTTTCTCACACGTGTAAATTACAGGCACGCAAACACATTAAATGCATCTCCTGTGGTCCGTGGGGTTATTAGTCTGAGAAGCCCCTCGTTTTGAAATCACAAACAATCCTCGTGTTGCTGTGGGGACGCACGTACACACAAACAGACGCACAACACGCCGACAAACATCTGACTGGACTTTCTAACCTTCTTCTCTGAGTGGAGACACAGATGAGCCTTTATGTCAGACCAGAGCGTGGATCACATGTTCCACTATGATTTAACTTTTCTGCTGCTTTGGCGTCGGCGGTTGGAAACACTGCTCAGTATGTCCACTTGAACTTTGTCTGACTCCAGCTTGTTTATTGGCACTTGTGAACAAACCGACACCGCCCATGCAAACACGTATGAGGTTGAATTTCTGCAGTTTTCATACTTAAACCTTGAGCCCCTGAAGTAAGTACCTGTACTGCTACACGTTCATATATGAGAAGATGAAACACTTTGATTAGTTTTCATGTATAAACTCCTGACGTTGAGATTCAGCACCACGGGCAGCTCTTCATCACATTCATTGCATTTCTGCATTTGTCTTATTCTGCAAATTGGGAGAGCTGCTCCTCTTTGGTCTATTAAAAAACAAAATAAAAAATATAATATAAGAATATATATGACACTAAATTGTAAAGCAGAGTATATTTTAGAGACGCTGGAGTTTGACAAACTGTTTAAAAACTGCCTGCTCACTCCACCTGAATGGAAGGCTTTATGTAAGAGTGACCTGTGCCATGTTAATGTGATGTCTCTGTTTCCATTGTAGTTCCTGGTATAATCTTACAGCTTTAGCTCAGTTTACAGTTTAACGTTATTGATATGACATTATGAAGATAATGAAGGTATCAGTCTCTGCAACATGTTCAGTTATGAAACGTTTTACTTACTTGTTCTTATTAGCTCAGTGAAATAATGATTTTGTAGCTTATAATTTAATATTTTTGATTAAAAATTATATGTTAAATTCATTTGTACTGTCAACACTGACTTTATTTGCTATTAAACTCACAAACAAACAACCCTTCAGAATATAAATGTTTATGTTTAACACCTTTAATAACTATTTCCATTCAACCTGTCACTTGAGACACACTAATAGTCCTGAGCCTGCAAATGTCTGAAGAGCAAAATGTTTTTTCCATTCCGGTAATAGATCATAATTCAAATAACCTCAAATTAAATTAAGTACATTTTTCTATATATGTGAATAAGTCCTTAAACCCCTAAAATGAAAAATGGAAATTTCACCGTTACATCTTATTGTAACTTATGACTCATTTTCAACTTGTAATTTAAACACGTTGCCTTAATGAAAGTAATTGAACTATGACCTGTTCAAAGTCTCACTCTGTACTTTAATGAAATCCAAACTGCAGTTTTACTGCTGTGAGAAAATGTTTGTGCAAATAATTCAGTGTTTCAATGCTGAGAGTTTGATTCATTAGAACAACGTCAACACAACAGCAGCATCCGATCAGTGAATCAACAAAGGTTTGCAGAAGAATCTCCACGAGTGTGAGAATGATGGCAAGGAACAGTGTGTGTGTTTGTGTGTGTGTGTGTGTGTGTATGTGTGTGTGTGCGCTGAGGGACCTGGAGGGCCATAGCAGACCAGGTCAGTCTGGGTTTACATGCCTGACACACTGTCATGGATACCCCCGCTGCGTCCGTCACTCAGCACATACACACATAGACCCAGACAGAGACATACAAACACACACACACACACACACACACACACACACACACACACACACACACACACACACACACACACACACACACACACACACACACTCTAACATACACATGTGTTCACTTGAACGTGAACACCACCACTGTCTGATCAGTATCTGTCGGTAAAACACAAAAACATAAATCAGAGAAGCCTTGATGCAATCCCACAAAATTCAAAATCACAGAGATGCTTAATACAGACACACAAAGTGTTAACATGTAAATGACTTCATTTCTTTGCACGTTGATGAGGCTAAGATGCTAAATTTTATCCAAACAGTTACAAGGCCTGATGCTGAGAGAGCAAGTTAGAGTATACACACACACACACACAGGGATGGTGTTTCACTCCATGGTGAGGACAGAGATTTTGAGCGTGTCGTCTGTGTGGTTTCCTGCCAGAGATTCATCCCTCAATAATCACAATGGCTCGGATACAAGACACCTCACCGAACACACAAAGACACACGCTTACCTCCGGCCCTTAGTCACATGCAACTGGTATGTGAGAACAAAGACACACTAAAGACATTGAGCCCCTAATTTGAGAGATGGGCAGTTAAACCGGCCCAATTTGAAAAGGGTCTTTCCTGAAAAACATTGTTTCCTGGTTAAAAGGAGAAAATTATAAAGACCTTTAGAATAAAAAGCACCAAGTGGTTCTGTATCACTTCACCATATTCACAGCTGATCCTGTCTCACCATTCTGGGTCCAAGAGACTCTGTGGTGAGGAGGGAATAAAAGTTGAAAAGTGCCATAATAACCCTGAACAATCATCTAATGCAGGGGTGTGGATACTTTTTTCCCGTGAAGGTCAATTTCAACTTTAAAACATTCTTCTTGGGCCATAGTTACTTATCGAGCACATATCACACTGACCTCTAATGCGGTGGCGGCGGCTGGAACTGCTTCTGTTCAGAGGTGTCTGATGTCAGATGATGATGATGATGATGCTACTCTCTGCTGGTTTTAGCCAAAACAACTTCTCAAACAAATCCTCACCCTTGGTCGTGACATATTTTTGGGACAGATTTTGTTAAATCGGGTCATATGCAGATTTTAGAAGATGAGCTTTTTTGATTTTTTGGAACGCCAGAGGGATGTGGCGTTGCAAAGCTCCCGGAGTTTAGGGCCAAAAAGTCCCAAAAGTCTGCAGTCTGGTGTTGGGGCTGGTGAGCAGTTCTCCAGTGTTTTCTCTATATCTTGGGCCGTGTCTCTAATCCGATGGTTCTTCAAGACAAACTGACACTTTGGAACAATATTACTTTTCCTTCAGCAGCCACAGGGATCTCCTTTACAGATGCTGCTTCTGAATGAGGCTTCGGTGCCTCAGCTTTTAGCTCCGTCACCACAATACTTGCTTGTATGACACTGTCTCTGCCAGAATGTGGTCTTGGGAGCTGCTTGTTGGACTCATCAACTCCACCGAAGAGCACTGACGTTATCCAAGTGCAGTTGTCTTGCGGCTCGTCAAGTTTAGTCGCATGTTTTCAGCTGTAATGACGCTCGACATTTGGTCTTTTTAATCACTGAGCGCATCAGAAATCTGGGTTTATCGGTTCGACTTTTGCTTCAACAAAATAAGCATTGTTAGCTCATCTCTCTTGGAAAGTCCATAATTTTGCCTCTACTCTGTCCCCATGATGCTTAACAGTCAGAAGGGACATGTTTCATATCCCAAAAAGCTTTCATTTAATGTATTATTTATTATTTTTGTCCTCATAGCTACTTTTCTGTATTTCTAAATTGTCTCATGGTCGGTATACGTCCCAGAGACTAGAGGCTGGAGGTTCCCCACCGCTGCTCTAATGAGCCTCTGTGGTGACCAGATCAATAAAGTGTTAAGTGGCCTTTTGGAGATAACGCTGTGGTGTTAAGTCGGCCTGTCGAGCGTCAGGTCCACGGGCTGGACAGCAGCACTTCAACTTAAGAGCCACCACCTTGTTAACATGGATTTACTCATCAGTGACTTCACGTGGACTCACACAAGCACGAACACACAGACGCACTAAAAATCCACTTATTCATCAACAAATACTAATTCTGACTGGCTTATTGTTGTAATGTGGAGACACAACGTACAGATGACATCAGGGAATAATAGTGTTGGTGGTTTAAAGCCGAAAATCTAAAACCGAAAATATTAACGATATTTAAACCTAAAACAAAACCTGAAAACTAAGATGAATTCTTCTCGAATCTGCTGGTTTGATTGACAGGACGTCTCCCTCCTCGTCTCCCACCGTTACCTCAACAAACTTCATCTCTCTAAAGAGTCAGATTTAGCCTCACTGTCTCCCACCCACAGCCTAGCAACACGCACAGACACACACGCACAGACACACACACACACACACACACACACACACACACACACACACACACACACACACACACACACACACACACACACACACACACACACACACACACACACACACAGCCTAACTTTGAGGGCAAGCTAGCGAATTCCTGAAGGCTATCAGGTTTCGGGTTGCCTTGGCGACTGAGCACGGAGGCAGATCCATTAATCATTGAGAGCAGTTCACTCCAGAGTGGAGGTCAGACTGATTGCTGTGGATAGGTATCATCCCAAAAACACACACACACACACACACACACACACACACACACACACACACACACACACACACACACACACACACACACACACACACACACACACACACACACACACAGCATGGACCAAGGACCATGATTTGTATGAAAGATTAGTCTCCCTCTCCTTTCCCAACTTCAATTCCTCTTCTTAAACACATACAACATGCAGACGCTCAGACATATAAATAAAACATACAAACTCAGAGTCCTCTTCATGCTTCCACTTTCATAATGTCTCGCTGCTTGCTCTTTCTTTGGCTGTCTCTGCCTCAGACACACACACACACACACACACACACACACACACACACACACACACACACACACACACACACACACACACACATACACACACACACACACACACACACACACACACAAAACAATCCCTCCTTCCAGTGTCGTCTTGGCATCAGGACGGCCTGCGGTGGTGTCATGTGACGTGGCTACGTGGAGCCCAGTGGATTAAGAGATTGGAGCTCCACATTTATTTTTCAGGGACTCGGCTGAAACACTAAACCTGCACAGGTGTCTAGGAAAACCGAGAGAGAAAGAAAGAAAGAAAGAAAGAACGAGGTGGAGACCCACAGGAGCGGAAAGAGACGTTACATAAAAAGAAAGATTTTCATTTTCTTTCCCTCTTTTCTCTTTTTCACGCTGCATTTGTTACTGAGATTTTTAAATGCATGTCATCATTTGTAAAATGGGATGTGACAGATCTTCCAGCCTTCTATGATAAAGGTATCAGAAGGGAGTTAATGAGGAAGTGACAGATGAAGGACTCAGAGGAGCTTGGATGGTTAAAGTTATGGAGGGTGAGCAGGGGACCTGGTTTTGGGTCGTGCCGTGCGGCAGGTGGATCGTGTGCACGGGGCGAGTGCAGAACACCAAGCGGCAGGTGACAGGATGGACGAGCTGTTAAAAGACAGCCAGAGGTCAAAAGGTCAGTCGGACACAACAAGCATGTGGCTTTGCTGAAGGGACATTGAGCAAGACTAGAAAGGATTCGATACAAGATCGTTTATTAATCCCTCCAGGGGGGGAAACTAAATGTCAACTTACACATACAGACAACAGGCAAAAAGAAAATCCTACATGTCCAGACAGTTGAAGATAAGTGGAAAGCAAAGCAGCAAACTACCCGTCAATGTGACATCCCCACATATTCATGAATACCAACACAACCACTGTCGCTTGACTAATGGATTAAACTAACGTCTTCTTCAGATATGGGAGACATCAATGAGAATTAAGTTCATGATTCACAGGGATTATAGTTTGAAGCCTGAGCAGAGAACCGTCCTGGGCTCTTGTTTCACCTCACGGTGTTTTGTTGCTTAACTTTCATGTTGCTGTTGACGGTTCTCCACAGACCTTTCACCTGACACAGTTTAGTTTGTCTTTGTTTCGGGATAAGAACACGAGCCACGTGTGAAGTGTCTCCAAACTGGAGAGCCGTGGTGTTAAGAGCCGTGTGGGGCTACGGTGTCACTGTCTGGAGAGAGAGGAAGGAGGTTTCGGTGGAGCTATAACTCCGGTATGACTTGGCCATGTGGGGGTTTAACGGAATGGATCGAGTCACCAGTCTAAAGTGGGTCAGGGATCCAATTCAGCAAGGGAACCTCAAAAAGGAATGGCAACATGAAGTTCATGTACTTTATGCTGCTTTACGTTCAAAATGGCACTTGTAACATGGGTGCAAATTTGCAACGGGCATTTTAGAAGTTTGCATTTCTTTGCACTGGTGGGAAACCCCTGGTGAAAAGAGAGGTGAAGGAGAAGAAATGGGTGAAATCACAGATTTTCTTGACTGTACAAACAATCTGAGAGATTTCTTTATCCAGTTTGATAGGATGAGCTGAACGAACCCCAGTAAGGAACTAGCACCACTTTTAGCTGTTACATTTAAAAATCTCGAATGGCTCTAAGTAGAGTGTAGCTCCGCCAACGCCCAACTTATATTCACATTCACTAGATACAGATTTTTATTTGGATCTGCACCAAATTGCACACACTCATAAAAACTATTCCTTGCTTCCAGCCCCTGATCCAAATCCACACCAATTGGGTTCTTTCCGGACCTCAGCCTTCCAACAACGTTTGTGATAATCTGTGCAGCAGTTTTTTCTTAAATAACTAACAGATAAAATAACGTAGATAAAAACATAACGTCCTTGGTGGAGGAAATTATGGGCGATGGTTGGTCACAGATGTTCAAAGATGCCTTGTACCAATATAATACAAACATAATACACAATACAGTACATAGGCCTCTTACAAGTTCATACACACACACACACACACACACACACACACACACACACACACACACACACACACACACACACACACACACACACAAACACACACTCGTGTATCTATCTCAATCCAGTTTGTCCTGTGAGATTTACAGCATCCTCTTGATGTAGACACTCACAAATCAGTGTGTATGAAACAGAAATCCACACATATATATTTACACACACATGCACACACACACACACGTACACACTTCAAATCTAAGCACATTTGTGTCTCACACAGAAACAGAGGCACAACCATGCTGACCAAGCAAACACACACACACACATACACGTAGTCACACAGGCACGGGCACGTGCACACATGAAATATAGGTACAGGCCCTGCACCACTGAGCCGACTCCCAAAGGTGCCCACTAAATTTACTGGCTCCAACAGCCACTTCAAACGCTCTCCATAACTTAGAGGCCAGACGATTTTATTGTTTCATGGAAGAAAGGACGATGAAAAACAAAGAAGCAAAGGAGAGAGAAGCAGTGAAAGATACATGAACTGGGAGGGGGGGGGGGTGGAATTAAGTCCCCCTTTGTCTCAGACAATTAAAATTCCTCTGGTTGTGAGGCACGTGCACACACACTGTACTTAGCAAGTGTATTGACACAGTAAAAACATCTTTTGTGGATTTAGTCTTTAGTATTTTACCCCTTAAAGATGAATTGATGTTTATTTAAAGATGTGGATGCAACAACAGAAGAACTATTATTATTTTTCTCTCTCTCCATCTCTACCTGTCTCCCTCTCTCTCCCTCTGTCTGTGTGTGTGTGTGTGTCTGTGTGTGTGAACCCCCCCTGTGAGTTGCTCACAGTTAAAGCTAATGATTTAAGCTCCCCTCGCCTGCAGGTTATGAGGTAATGAGCTGTTAGCAGAACTTGTTAATGTCCACTTCAATAGCAACACTTTGTGTCTGGTGCTGGACCAATGAGAATCGGGAAGAGATGGAGATGGTGTTTAAAAATCTCCACTGGTTTTACGTTGAAGTCCGAGTAAGAGTGAGGATTTATGGAAGTAAATCAAAACTCTCTTGTGTGTCCAGTTTTGATGGTTTGTGGTAAAAACTCACAGCTTTGCACATTTTCTTCGCATGGTTCTTGTGCAATAACATTATCAGTAATCAAATACTTTTGCACCTCAGTCATTCAGGTAAACGGTACACACACACACACACACACACACACACACACACACACACACACACACACACACACACACACACACACACACACACACACAGGCAGTGATGGGATAGATGAGACTTTGTATTCAGCAAACTGAGCCTCCTGGCAGGTGGTCCGCCAAATGTTATCTTATTGACCTTTGTCCTCCTACACACGCATTACACATGCATAGACACACCGATGCACGCGCACACACACACACACACACACACACTCGTACGCACACAAAGACGAGCCAATTCAGTAAGTGAGCAGAGGGGATCATGATGTGATAAGAACACCTCTGACAAGAGAACAACGACACAAGACACACTCACAGACAGACAACAAAGATAATTATGAGGGTTTGTACTATTTTAAAAGTAAACTTATATCCTAATAGAGCTTTTCCTCCATTCTTTCCAACTGCTTTTGAACTACGTTTTTTAAAACAACTGTTTTTAAAAAGCAAGCTTGATCTTATAAATCTGTGTATTTGACTTTTGTTTGTGTTTGTGATGAAGAAGCCTCGTCAGTAGCTACACCAGTCGATTAATGCAGAACCATCTGCTTCTTGCAATAGCTAAGGCCGAACTCCAAGCATACAGCTGGTGGTCGCAGCTAACTCCACAGATTGTCTATACGCGTTTGCATGTGTGTGTGTGTGTGTGTGTGTGTGTGTGTGTGTGTGTGTGTGTGCGCACATCTGTGTGTCTCAGCTTCTTCATTAACTGACGTGTTGCCGTGCGCACGCTGCAGCCCACCAAGTCAAGAACCCAGATGGGATGAGGGATCATATTCTTGATTAAAATGACGGGGAGTGCTGAATTCTCCGTGTGTGTGTCTGTCTGTGTGAACACACACACACACACACACACACACACACACACACACACACACACACACACACACACACACACACACACACACACACACACACGTTGCTTTTGTACCTGCTGACACACTGAGTTAGTTAAAGCTTGGCTCTGAACTCGTTGATAAATTCCAGATATCCGATCCACACAAAGCGAGTGGATGGAAAGAGAAATGTGGACCATTTGTGGGAGGTGGATACTTATTCTACACAATTAACCTTTAATTAAGCAGGCAGAGGCAGAGGTGAGGCAGCAAAGAGCCACAGAGGAACAATATGCTGTCTGTTCATTTACTGGAGTCTCAGCCCGAGTCCCTGCCTGATGGTTGATAGATCAAGTCTGGCTTGGAGCGCAGGTCACAGCGTCTCTGAACTGAAGAATTACTCTTTAAGGGCACTGTCCAATTTGGCTTCGTGCAACTCATCATCAAGCAGTAATTACAGTTGACCACAGAAACACTGAGCGAGAAGCAATTAACGAGATAATCCCGTGTTTTATTTCATGGTAACAAGCATGATGTTGTGTAATAATGAATAAACCACAGATGCCTTTATTTTTAAATAAAAGTTTAGCATTTTCTTATATTCTTTTCAATAATAGAGATGTTGGTTGGTTGTGAATCCTACACCCAAGTGTGCTCAAGTTCATTTCCAGTGGATCAATCTTAATATTCATATTAATTTTCACACCTTTTCTTTTATGCCACCGTCAATGCAGAACTTCTACTTGCACAAAATCAATATCAGTGCTCTTCATTCTGCAGATTTACATCAGATCTCTTGAAACTCTTTTTTTTCCATTATGGATTCTCCCTTAGCTTCATTTCAGTTTTAGTGACGCCCATTGACTTCCTATATCAACACTCTCGTAACAGAATATACACATTTTCACTTTCTCCCCCTGAGACTATCAAAAAATCACAACTCTATCACAAACCAACACAACATAAACATTTAGTAATTTCCACTTGTGTCCACATTATAAACACAGGTCAAGTCAAAATCGACCTCACTAAATACATTTACTATTTGTTACTGGTTCCATTGTGTTAAAGAAATGAAGCAAGATTGTAAAACACGGTTTAAGATGCAGTATTTATTACAAAAGCCTGAATATCATTGCAAAAAATGAACATATAATGTCTCATATAGTTCATGAGGGAACAGTTCCTAAAAGTTCCGTGGACACCCCTCATACTTTCTCTTTACTCCTTTAAAAAAACCAACTCGTCTCTGATGTGAGGGTTTAAGCGCTGACACGTGACTTTTTACAGCAGGTAGCATGGAGAGGAGATTTGCTCTCTTCCTGTCAGATATATCTTTGCCCCGCGCTGCCCTGCAGATCGCTGCACACACTCCTCTGACTATTTATGGCTGCAGTTAACTCCCAGTGCTCTGGTAAAGAGCTTCAGCAGCAGGTGAAGTCAGGGATGTAGCGGAGAACCATATCCCAGACCCGATACAACATTACAACACATAAACTCACTGGGATGAAAAATAGCACCGGGCCCGTCTCACCAGGGTTAAAGATTAAAATGTGTGTATTTGTGTGTGTTTGAGGGGCAGTTGTGCGATACCAGATTGATTCCAGACTTGGGGTTTTCTCTGGACTTTGGAAAGGGAATATGCCCTGCCCTCCTTTCGCATTAGCGCTGCTGTTGCGTAGCCTCTATCCATTCAGCTGATGGATGACGCCCAAGAGACTCGCAAACACATTGCAACCTGCAATGTCAGGAGAGGAGAGGAGACAAAAGAGGAGAGGAGAAAGGGACAGAGGACAAAGGAAGAGTAGAAAAGGCATCTAAACTGCACGTTGTGGAGATTGTAGATTGCCTCTCCTCCGCTGCTCGACTCTGGTCTTATTCTCTCTGTGACACAGCTTATTGTCCATTTTACCTTCCTCATTCCAGCGCAGGGTCCATCCCTGAGGCCACAGACCATTTCAAAACAGCCTTTATTGTAGCTCGCTGTTTCTTTTGATTACAGGAAAGTCTCACTTTACCCTACCACTCCATAGCTGAGGATATTGTGTTACCTACTGTTGTGTGCGTGGGTGTGAGAGCGTGTGTGTGTGTGTGTCTGTGTGTAAGGATACACATGTAGTATGCATGGCCGACTATATGTGAATTGTTTGTTATGGATCTGTTTGTCTTGTTCGAGACAAACATCCTCTGTTATTTCCCCCAGAATAAGGATTATTATACCTTCGATAAACATGTTGGTTTCATTCTGACATGAAAATGCTGAAAATCACTTAGCTTTTAAATGTGAGTGTTTTATTTTAACATCTGAATTGTGGTTTATCATCCGGGCAAGTTAATCAGAAAATTCTGTGAGGAAAACATCATGTACCTGCAGTAAAAGTCCATGTGTGGCGATAGAAAAGGTCAGAAAACCTTTCATATCTGTTTCCAAATGCACATCACGGCCACATTTGGAACGACTAACTCCAAACGCTGAGAATAGAGTTGCTCAGTGTTTAATAAATTGAATGTGACTGGCCAATAAAACTCAGCCGTCTGCTGTGGAGGGGTCACGGGGGGGTCAAGGGCCCAGCCCCTGATCCAGACAGACAGCCCCCGGTTCCGTGTTTTCTGCAAAACACAAACGGGTGAAATTCATACTTGGGCAATGTCAACTTCCCTCCGCAGCACTGTCACTTACAGCACACGCCTCGGAGAGAGTGCAGAGAGAACCAGAGGATATATCCTGTATCACTTCCTGTTCTGCCAGGCGATGTCTTTCTGACCTTGTTCATGATACGCCTCGGCTCTTCTGCGTATCCTCTCCCTGGTGCTTTCAGTCCGGGTTCTGTCTCTCTATCCGACTGTCTCCTTCCAACTGACCACGTTTACATGGAAAAACCACTATTCACCTTATTCGTAATGAGTCATTATTTCAATTATGGTGTTTACATGAGTTGCTAATAGAATATTCCATTCATATTCCTGTTTACATGTTACGTATGACTCATGTCCTTAAATCCATGTTATTCCACAAGTTTTAAAAACCCAACCTGACCTTTTAGCATTTGAAGTGTTTTCTTTCTAATTCTGCAAAAAGGTATAACTGCTTTTTGTATTTCCATCTCACTTACACCCGGTTGGGCATGTGTCATCAAGCTGTTGGCAAGTTTCCCCACTTTGGGACTAATGAAGGATTATTTTACCGTATCTTATCTTAACTTAACTTGTCTCAAAAACTCCATTTGAACGTTAAAATGCGATGAAGACGTATACATGTATGATGGAATACTCCAAGTATGAACCTATTCAGATTAAAGTCATTAGAAAAAATGCTGTGTCCACGACAGTATCTTATTCAGTGATATCTGAATATTGGTCTCTCCCTCTGTCTCCCTCTGTCTCCCTCCATCTTTATCTCTCTCTTTTCCTGCCCGGTCCTGCTGGTGGTTTCAGAGGGGGCACATTGCCGGGCTGAGTTGGGTGAATTTGCTCCCCCCCTCTCTAATTCTCTCCGGGCGACACGCCAGATGCCACCTCTCCCTCTACATCCATTTTTGACCACACGGTCAAGAGGGAGTGTTTTCTGTTGCTCTTGGACGGCGCGTTCAAAAAGCCTTTCCCTCTCTTCCCTGTCTGTCTGCGCTGCACGTCTGACGAAGAACTCAGACTCCGTTTTTTCCAGCCCAGAAGTGCTAGTTCTGGCAGTGTGAACAGCTTTCTGCCCCCGACCCCCTCCACACACACACACACTGAAACACCAATTTTCGAGGCGGGCGACGAGGAGGCGAGAGATGAGGGAGGAAAAAGAGATACAGTATGTTTATGAAAACAAACTGCTCGGCTGCTTTGACGAGTTCAGACTGTGGGTACACACCAACACGAAAGGTGAGAGGCAGGTAAATGTAAACGTTCATCGCGTTACCATCGACTGCTGAGCCTCTGATGTGTGCTCCCTGGTTTCTTAAAAGCTCTCCTCTGACCAAAAGACTCGCTTCTTCTGATTCCACGCAGAGCTCTGGGAATTTATTCAATTACCTAAAATGATCACTGAAGAAAAAGGGCTTTAGAATGTGCTGAGGTGCACAGGATAGGCTTTCAGGCCACGGCACAGTGTCTCTTTAACTCACCAAAAGTGTGTGTTTTACAATGTGAAAGTGCCTCAGAGCAGCTTTTTTTCTTGCTGACTCCATTAAACCCCCCACGTCCTTCTTTTTGTAAACAGGATAATTAGTTGATAGAGTGAATCTGTGTGCAAGTATTCTGATGCCTTTGCTTCTTACTGTAACACTTTTATTCTAGTAACTATAGATTAACATGCATTTCTCCAGTTTTGTTAGAATGCAATACATTCATTGCAAACTGTTGAAACATATAAATTGACATGAAATTAAAACAATAATAATTTCATTCCAAGATATATTTCTTTAAATTTAACTTTTTAAACTTGAAATGATTTTACTAAATACTAAACAAATGTCTAAAAGCTGCTTCAGTGATAAGAAGTGCAGAACACATTTATATCACCCACACAAAAAGAGAGAAAGTCTCTTTACTGATTGAAACGTTTTAAATAATTAGTTTTGTCTCACGAATAATCCAAAATAATTAATTTGACTCTCACATTAGTCAAAGAAAAGCAGAAAAATATTCAAATTTGTGAAGCTGCAACTAAACATTTAGACAAAACTGATTTTTATTGAGTGACAGATGATAGTATCAATCATTTCATCTGACTGTGGTAAATTTGAATTTGAATTCATTAGATTGAAAGTTGAAAAGTCTCTTTTCGCGTTTTACAAGACTGAGCATGAACACACTGCACCCAGACAGCCACACACACACACATGTTAAACTCCAGGTGCACTCACACACACACACACACACACACACACACACACACACACACACACACACACACACACACACACACACACACACACACACACACACACACACACAGTGCTATGTTCATGACAGTGTACTCTCCTTCTGTTTCTCTCTCTTTTCTATCAATAAAAAGTTTAAAAGGCATTTTTTTGTCAGTGACCCAGCAGAGGAAATGCACTCACTGTCCAGAAAGACGACTAATTACCCAAAATGCTGTGGGTATCTGGGCTGTGTGTGCGAGTGAGTGACTGAGTGAGTGAGTGTGTGTGTGTGTGTGTGTGTGTGTGTGTGTGTGTGTGTGTGTGTGCGTGTGTGTGTGTGTGTGCGTGTGCTTTGCTTGTGTGTGTGTTGAGGCGGTAGTAAGGTTTCAGATAGGTAGGTGGGTTGGGGTTGCAGGCTAATTTATGTCAGCACTATAGCGAGCTCCGAGATTTATTGATGGTAAGGCAATACGGAGAGATCTGCTTCTTCAAAAACCCTCTGCAACCCCCTACTGCTACACACACACACACACACACACACACACACACACACACACACACACACACTCACACACAGGCTGTCCATAGCCCACTACCATAAACTTAACCATCACAAATAAATGCCTAAGTCCAACCTAAACATAAATCTACTCTGAACCAAGTCTCAACCCTCAAAGAGCAAAATGTTCTTACACTGATGGTTTCAAACCAAACTTTGTCCACACAACTCGAGAAAGACATGTACACACACAAACACACACACACGCACACACACACACACTTAAGGCTCTCCACCTCCCACCTCCTATTAAACAACATGTCGTTCTTTCACACTGAACCCGGCTGTAACCGTAGAGGCCATACTGCTGCTGTGCTGACGCAAAGGACATATGGTCCCGAAAGAAACCATTAGAAGTATTGGAGGGGTGCATGTACTCTCTCTCCCTCCCTCACACGCACACACACACACACACACACTTGCACTGTACATGGACCCATTCCTCCCCCATTAGCTATCCCTATAAAAGGGGAGAATTCGTGAAATTTGTTGAGGATTAAATCCCAAATTGGTGGGAAAGTGAATTTACCAGCTGAGACGGGACGGTAATTTAGAAATGGGACAAGTGGGACCATTTAGACATGGAAGGACGTGTTGGGGAGCAATCGCTTGCCCACAACTGTGAAATATCTCAACTCCGATGCCTCTTGCGACAACGTCATTTGCACTCGAGCTACACAAAGGAGAGACCACGTGTATTCTTACTCGCTAACGATATACCTTTCTGATTGTATGCACACATGTATCTGTAGTGGCCCCGGAGTGTCTCTTCAACAGAGATGAGGCAGAGAAAACTTCAAAGTCCTGCCCCAGAATGCTCAGTACTTTTATAAGCAGGCCTGTGTTCTCTCCCAGTCGCTGCTGTTTCAAAAGAGCGGAGGGCTTATAAAAGCCATGTTAGGGTTATTATGTACATCCTATCTGCTTCAGCCTCCACTGACCCTCAAATGTGTGTGTGTGTGGCTGTGTGTGTGTGTGTGTGTGTGTGTGTGTGTGTGTGTGTGTGTGTGTGTGTGTGTGTGTGTGTGTGTGTGTGTGTGTGTGTGTGTGTGTGTGTGTGTGTGTGTGTGTGTGTGGTCATTAGGCAGAGCTACAGTGGAATCCGTTTACTCAATAATTTCGCTGTTCGTTTTTTGTGAGCCTGAGACGAGGAACGAACATCCTGAGTTTATTGGCCATTAGAGCGCTCGAGTGTGTGTGTGTGTGTGTGTGTGTGTGTGTGTGTGTGTGTGTGTGTGTGTGTGTGTGTGTGTGTGTGTGTGTGTGTGTGTGTGTGTGTGTGTGTGTGTGTGTGTGTGTGTGTGTCAGCAGAGCTAGTTTGTTTGGCTAAGTGAGGCAATTTTGGTCTTTAAGTATCTCATGTCACTTCCCCTCAAAAAGGGGCAAGTGATACAAACGCTCCATTCTTAGCGGCACCCCCACACACACACACTTCTATACGTTACGGACACACACACACTCTTTAGTCGTACTCCAATGTGACATGAGTGTTTGTCAGCCGGCACTAGGTTTGTGTTGAGATGATGGGAACTTTCAGTACGAGAACTTGATGAGTTTATTTATGAACCTTTAATTATTTTCTTCCCCTCACAGTTGGCTCACTCACTATTGTTTTGCATGAATACACGTCTGGCAAAGCCCGAATTAAACAAATCAGTCATGACTAATAGCCGATGTAATTGAGATCAAAGCAGCGAATAAGACTCGCTGACAAGCTCGGAGAAAGCAGAAGAATCTCCAACATGTTGTCCGGTGCATCGGCGGAGGAAACGTACACAGTCGCTCTTCAAACGCAGCCTAATTCCTTCAAGTCGGGTAAGATGTTACCTGATTGGTTCTTCGGGGTGGTCCTCTGATTAACCTGACCGGGCAGAAACCCGACAACTTTGATCCGTGATTGGTGAGGTCACCCGATGAGGTCAGCCAACGTCTGCAGGGAAACCGAGACGGCCGGTGATGAAGTATTTGAAGAGCATCGTTCCAAAATGAGACGTGACACCTAATTTCACCAAACAGGGAGGAGAAGAAAAAAAACATGATTACCAGCAAGCACGAGACTGGAACTCAAATTGATTCACGCTGAATTCATCAGTCTTTGACTTTAAAGCAGTTTCGTTTTACTATAACGAGTTTGAATCAAGACGAGCTGTTTAATTTGATGTAAGGGTCGGTTGTAGCTAAAGTCAATATAATGGGGTAACAAAAGTTTTTATGACCTAAATATAAAGTGTGTCATGAAATGGAAATTATATGTTGCTTGTCATTGCCGGAACGATTCAGAACCACTTAGTTTATATTATATTTCCAGTGGACGCTACCATCAGTTGCAGAACAGTCCAAGAATCAGAAAAACCCCAAACAAGCTACAGCGGAGTTATACAGCCGTTGCTTTCTCTTCTTTGACAGATAATATTTTCTTTAGTTTGTTTAATACTGTCTCCGTAGTGGATTCAGATTCCTCCATCACATCCACAGAAGCATCTCAGTTGTTGGCTAAAAAGCTTCTTGGGGCCGGAAGCCTTCTGGTTTCCATTTGTAGTGGAACCAGTCATGTCTGAGCAGGCTGTGGTTGCCCGCAGGTAAACACTGCGTCCGACATATGGACTGAAATGCATCCGCTATCGGATTTTTAATCAATCTACATCCATGTGCTATGTTATGATGAACAGAGTGTTGGCTCTGATATCCTCTGTCTACACCGGAAGCCCCAGAATATTGGCTGTGGCCCCCAGAGGCTGTTTCATCATCAGACTATAGCCGATGGGTTCTGAGATGGTTGGAGATTTAATCAGTAACTCGATGGAGAGAAAATTAATCTTTTGATAACAACCTCGTCATTTGCATCATTGATAAAGCAAACATGCCAAACATTCTCCGGTTCTTTTCCATTGTGAGGATTTGCTGTTTTTAGGATTAATATTTTCCTTCACTGGCTAAACATAATATAGTTATCTTAGAATATCTATCTTTATGTTTATCTTTGAAACAGTGATCATCTTTGAATTAGTGTCACCCATCTCCGTCTTTAGTGTCTTCATCTGCCTTCTTCTCTTCCTACTCGTCTTTTTCCCCCCCGTCCTCGTTGTCTCTCTGTCTTTGTCCCTGCTCCAACATCTCTCTTTGTGTAACCCCTGCTGCTTCAGAGGAAGATGAACTCAGAACAGCTGTGCTGCTCCTGCCTGTCATGAGTTATGGCGAGCTGCTGTCCTCTTGGCTTTTATTGATAATATTACACGGGCTGATGTAAATATGACTCTGGCTGCAACAACCCTGCCTGCCCCCTCCATCAACCTTATCCAAAGCGGGGACCTCTGCGTGTGCTCGTTGGCGAAGGAATGTAACGTGTACCTGTGTGTGTGTGTGTGTGTGTGTGTGTGTGTGTGTGTGTGTGTGTGTGTGTGTGTGTGTGTGTGTGTGTGTGTACTGTATATCTGTGTGTCATATTCACTTCCTGACCCCAGGACGCTCCCTCCCAAGGTAAAAGCAGGCTCCGAGCAGTTTGCAGGAAACGGCGAGCTGAGTTCAAACATGATAAACGGTTCTGAGCTTTAAGTTGGCGAAGAGAAGACCCTGCCGTTGTGTCTATATATGTTTTTTTCCGTCCGTCTATGTTGACCTGTGACTTCCAACTGTGCCGTGAATAATACATCTTTTCACAGGTTGGCGTCTCCATCTGTTGCGGACACAGAAACTTGGCTGGATTTTACTGTCACGTCCGATTTTATGGGTGTCGTTTCTCCTTGCATTCCACGTTATGCGCCTGTATTAGCGACGTCGCGGCCAATCATTGTCATTGCAGCACATGGATGAAGACAGAAGGTGGAAAGAATGAGACGGTGATAATCAGAGCAGTAAAGAGTTCTGTGTGGGCTACAGCAACTGGGAGAGGCTACACACACACACACACACACACACACACACACACACACACACACACACACACACACACACACACACACACACACACACACACTCACACACAAGACACCAGCTGCATTGTAAGCACTCATTAGGTTCTTGGTGCCCTAACCTTGAGGTGTAAATTCTACATTAATGCCTCGTCTATTAACCTTAGTGAACTGTGTTACACACACACACACACACAGTCATGTTTCCATGATTTCAGAGGACATTAAATTGACTTACATTCATTTTCTGGAGACTTACTCTGTAACTACCACTCGATTAAACCAAACCAACATGTCTTCACCTCTTAAATATAATGGCGTATATGGGGTTGCGTCTACCCAGAAGAAAGATAAGACCCCAACGAGTGCAAAGTAGTAGTAGTAGTAGTTATAGTAGTTGTAGTATTAGTGGTGGGGACCAAAGTAATACCTGGAACACACACACACACACACACACACCAGAGCACACAGGCATACATGCACATTCATATTCAGAAAAGCACATGGACAGGGCGGCAGCTGCTGCACCCACACACTCACCCACATACTCCAAATATGTAACCCCCTCCCACACACACACACACACACACACACACACACACACACACACACACACACACACACACACACACACACACACACACACACAGTACCACATTAACTGCATCGTGCCACAACATAGACAGGCAGGAAGCAAACGTGTCGTTTATTAGGGCCTGTTTCCAATCTGGGCTGATGATGAATTTGCCCGATCGGCCTCGTGCGGCTCCTGTACATTCTGAGACAAAGGCCCCTTATGAAATTATACTGTCATTAGAATGACTCCTCTGATTAGACACTGGGACTGGATTAGCCATCTGCTCTGCTCTCAGGCAGAGGAATGATATGATCAGAGCTAGTTAGCATGTATTCCACCACGAGAACACATTGAGGGGGTTTAGTTTCCAAACGTGATACGCCATATTCATTTGGAGTGTCTGAAGAATTTCCTCTGCCTGCAATACTATAATACTGTTATACTGCTCAGTATGATGGGGCACTCGGACGTTGAAACTTTTTAAATATTTTGCAGTAATCTTATATAAACTAATAAATATAGTTATATTTTCAGACTTGAATGAATAAGATTGTAAAGCATAAGACTGTTTGTCAAACATGGGAAATTCAGCTTCTTTTTACAGACTGCTGAAACACTATTGATTTGGAGATGGCTATAAAAGATATTTAGATCGTAGTAGTTCATTTTAAACCTCGGTATCCAAGTAAACATATTAGATTTTCCACGCCTCTCACAGTGAGAGCCTCTCCACTTGTGTCCACATGTCACACAGTATGAAAGAACGGAGACGGTTGTGGGCAGTGGGCCGGTGTCAGGAGTTGCCACTGTGGAATGGACGTACACTACAGTATGTAGCCATCTATCACTTGTCTCTCAGCACATGTGTGGGTGGCCCTGCAGCGGGTATTATTGCAATTTGGAAGCAATTGGCGGTAATCCCCTCTTTCTGCTTGTGTGAAAGCCCATCATCCCCCTGCAAGCCGACAGGCACGTCTTCACTAAAGAAGACCCCGGAGCTGGAGCACAAAGCTCCGGGTCCATCGTGGCTCAGGCTGTATATCATTATGAGCTTGTTTCAAACTTTTTCTTGGTGGTCTGGAGAGCGGATGTAGTGATGGTAAGAGAATAATATTGATGCACATACATGACTTCCACTTTGACCTTTTTAAAGTAAAGGCTCACAGTCTGGCAATGTAACTCCTCTTACTACGACCACCTCAACCTTAAATCCAGTCAAGCTTCACAGAAACACTCAGAGATATTCGTTCCCCAAAACTGCCAGATTTTTTTTTCATCAAGATCCTTGAATTATTCCATAGGAAAACAATGAAATGTTGAAAATGCCCTGTTTCGTAATGTTAAAGAAAGTGAGAAAAAATACACGCACTCATCTGGATCTGCACCAAAGTTTAATGGGTTCTTTCGTGACCCACACCACATCCTTCCACCAAGTTTCGTGGTAATCTGTCTTGTACTTTTTGTGTTATTTTGTTCACAAACAAACCGACCAACTAACAGACAAACTGACAGGGGTGAAAACGTAACGTCCTTGGCAGAGGTCATTCAATCAATATATTATAAACAGAACCATAGAACAACTGACCTCTGATTTGATCGAGGCAGCTTTACTGTTCTGGGTAATAGAGTTGACCCTGAACACAAGCTCCGGGTTCAGAGGTCCGTCCTTCTTAGAGATAATTAAAGGAAGCAAACTATTTCTTCTGAGTAGCTGTGTAGAAGTTGAGGGGAGGAGGACAGAGTGGGTGGTTTGGCCTTCAAGGCTCAGGACTTTTTCACCAGGGACCAATGTTCTCTGGTGTTTGGCTCCGGCTACTTTGGTCAAAGTCGGGGGAAGATTGTGGCTTTGGTTGAATATTAAAGACAAAACTTTTCTCCGGTCTGTGTGGACTTTATTACAATCTCGTTTTAGGAGCAGATATTGTAAGGAAGCAACTCACAAATGTTGAGAATTTAAGTTTTTCTAGATGTTTTCCTCAAAGATTTCTTCATCGTGTTGATTAAAAAGCCTTAATCCAGTAATATAGGATAAAGTATTTTGAAATTAGTTTTTCACTTTCTTCAACAGGGAGAGACCGGGCATTAGCTCGGTGGAACTTTTACTTGTAAATGTTTCTGATCTGCTCGCTCCATCGTGATCAGAAACAGATTTACGTGAAAAGATCATGTATCGATTAATGGATGACACACTTCCAGTGAAATCATAGAGTTGATCGTCTCATATACATGAAGTTAAGTGATGATAAATTGAGAGTGAAACATTAGAGACCTTTAGGAAGCAGTGGATTTAAAGAAGCTATTATAATATTATACTTGTGTTTGTCGGCATATCATTTGCTCTAAATTTAAAGAATTCTGACTTTAAAAGGAGACCAGGTTTGAATATGATGCATAAACAGCAACACTCTATGGAAAAACTCCACATAAAGTACAGTGTGGTGATGCATGAGGCGGCTCCTCCGCCCGAGCCCCATCTCCTCTCTCACATAGCTGTGGTGGCCATATGCTCAGATTGACTATAATTGTTAGTTTCCTGGACAAAGTGTTCAGAGGTTTGCAAGGCATTTAATATACCTCGCAGGCAGAATTAAAAAGCAATCATGAAATCCAATTCTTCCATATAAAAACAAATGAGCGATGCGTCCCGCCACGCTTCTATTTACAAAGCAAACACTCACTTTCATCTACGCAATATCTCACATTTTGCCCGATAAAGAGCCGAATACAGCAAAAAAGTTTGATGGATGGTTTGGTTTAATGAGAGAGAAGTCATTTACACGATGAAAGGAGACACATTAATGGGATTTCTGGGAGGGCCTCACAGTAGAAATGGGTTTTGCAGAGCCTGAATATAGCTAATACACCGAACACGTACAAATTCAGAGTCCTGCTGTAAAGACGAGGCGGCACTGACAACAGGAAGTGATCAGAAGGATACGCCGCTCTGTTGGGGGTGGTCTGTGCTGCGATGACACCATGAATCAGCCCCATGTCTAAATTACTTATCGGATCAGTCGCCCGTGTGTGTTTATGTGCATGGTTCTGATTTGAATCATTAGCCACATTAATGGAGAGGCTGTAGGGAAGGTGATCTTGATCTGTCAGCATGTTTTCAACCTTTTGGCTCGTCCTCTATAATGCAACAAGCAGGTCAGATATCTCAGGGTAAGTGACAGTGAATTGTCCTGGTTCCCTGATGATGTATCATGATGACTTCGACAAGGCTGTAGTTTTTACTAGAGTGAAAGCTGAAACTGCAGCGGAACCAGTGCAGATGGCGTATGTAGGTGAGATGTAGGGTTGTGTTTCCAATGAATCTGCAGGGATTACATTGGTCATTAACGCTGGTATAAAACAAATGACATTGTTGTAAGAACTCAAGCTCCTGCGTGGCAGCAATTACAATCACTGTTACGAGTCATAATAAAAGCATAGTGCAGAAATTATTTTAATATGGGCATTAAAAGTTATAGCAGCTTTTATTGAGCCGTTTTCAACCCATTCACACAAAAGCAAACCAAAGCACCAATCACAGTATCCAAACGCCACTGTCAATCATCTCCATACCATAATAACACCATGCAGCATGCTGTACGATGGAAGCTTCCCTCTGGTACAGTATCGGGCACAGCCACTGACTCTATCGTGGAACTATTTACTGCCCATATGGCCGGTGACACGAGGTCAAGACCGTGTTTCAAGTGAAACCACCATACGTTGTAAAAACGCTGCATACAGGGATGGATACAGATTCAAGCATTAGCACATTGCTAATTACAGCGGGTCGCTCTTAATAAATTCTTTCCTGACATATGAGTTCCAGCACTGTAAAAAAAAAAAAAAGGAAGAATGTTGCATGAGGGAAAAGCATTAAGCACTGCTGCTGCAGACGTTTGCTTTCGCTGAGAAGCTTGTGCAGTGTATGTAAAGGTATACTGTACACTGTAACATGTATAAGATTCACACGGGATACTCAAATCCCCTGGTTGCCTTAAGTATTCACACATTTTCTGGCTATCCGAGCCATGTTGAGAGAAAATAACCTAACAAGCGAACGGCGTGTTAAACTGCTCAGCGCTCTGCGGGTATATTTCGACATGTTGTTGTTGTGTGTCTCCGTGCTCCCTCTCACTTTCTTTCTTCTTTTTTTTTGTAAAACCAGTTTCCAAAATATGTTCTGCTCCGAGCTTTGGCCTTATTCACACTGAAATAACATTGTGGTATCATAGTCAAGTCCTCTTTCTGTTTGTTTTAGGGGTGGGGCAAACTTTTTCCTCATGTTTCTGGCCAAAAGCGTCATTTATTTGCTATTTCAAATGTTACATGATCAGAAGCGATTGGTTATCATCATCCAATTATATGTCCCCAGGCTTCTGTCCACTTGGATGCAGGACAGGCTTTGGTTTATCTGATCCTATATATTGGTCCCATGGTGGTGTCTTAGTCGTTTGCCTTCATGAACTACACAAAAGGAGCAGGTTGAGTTTGGGCTCGTTTTTATGATCAATATTCAGCTTTAAAAATGGATTCAACTTCACATGAGAATCGAAAGAACCTGTGTGAGTTTGAATATGGTCGTGAATGTGTTACTCCGATTAAATGTAAAGTAGAGAGTATTAAATGCTATATTTGCAGGTCTAACTGGTTTTGGCAAAAAATCTGCTTTTTAAGCACGAACAGCATACAGGCCATATGTCTCTATAGAGAACGCATTGCATGCAGAGGCTGCACACTCTCCGCCGTGCACCATTTGCCAAATTGTCCAGGATAATAATACATAATTCCTCGCTGGAGTGTGTTTGCAGTCGTTTAGAACCAGCCCACAGCATTGACATAATTCATTGAATGTGTGAAGCTCATTTACCTGCGTGTCTGCTCGCTGCAGGTTTGACGAGAGACAGGTCTGAGGGGATTTCACCATAAAGGTTAGGAGCCGTGAAATATCAGAGAAGTGCTGGAACCGCTCTCCTCCTGCAAATTGTAGCCGAACGCATGCTCCAGTATACAGTCTCAGTGGCTGAGAGGGAAACGCCTTGGCAGCGCATAAAGGGCTCAGTGTGCGGCTGAAATGACCGTGTGACTCCTGAAAATAAACAGGAATCAAATGGAGTGATTGATCGAATAAATTAACCCCAGCAGCAAGCCACACTCTCTCTCTCTCGCTCCCTCACTCTCTCTCTGTCTCTCACACACACTCACACACACTCATTAGGTCCAATGATCGGCCTTGTAGCAGAACAGACACTTGTTGCTGTTTTGCTCCCACGTTCAGGCCGGTTTCTTCCACAGCAGCGTGGTGTTGGTGGGTGGGCGGAGGATTGTTGGTTGTTTTTTAACACTGGGTAATAGATGTAACTGCATTTGAACACAGACCGTGTCGTATATGACTTTTAATTAGTTGTCTTCCCTCCAGTAAAAGATCAGATCATAATAATTTGGATGAAAAATGCACCAAAACTCAGTTTGACAAGAGGAAAACAAACCCTTTAATTACCTTATTCTACAGATGTTTCATTGGCAGATGATAATCCAGTTTTCTTATATTAATCTAAGCATGAATTTATCTTGGTTTCAGGAGACACTATCGTTAGAATTTTGCTGACATTGTTTTTCCTACAAATTTGCTTGAATATAAATAAAAATAAAATCTCATATCAAGTCTTTGTGCATCAGATCAGCACTTCAGCACTTCATATTAGCAGAAATCTTGAATTTAGACGCTAGTTCATTCACACTGAAGTGTCACTTTAACATTTACGAGACCAAACTCAATACCGAGGCTGTTATTTGCCCCGTGATGATCGTCAGCTCGAGGTGTCTCTCACCTCTCGCTGCGTTCTGTGCAGGCCCATATATTCTCCACTGGGCCTGAAATGAAAACCATCCAATCTGATGAACCTGCCGACCGGTCAGAGCCTTGTGGAAATCAAGACGAGACCTCCACCTACACACACCCACCCACCCACAGACGTCCCCCTGCCACGGCCCTCCATTCCCACCCCCCCCTGCTGCCTGCCTGTGCAGTTTAGTGAAATCTCCTCCTCGCTCCGCAGGATAGCCCCGGCCTCTGGGGTAACAAGATAGATGTAAACAACCAATTATTGGATAGACCCTCATTCATATCCCCTTAACCGATATAGACACAGAGGTTCTGGCTTTAATAATTTCTCCCTCTCTGCCCATGTCCGTCTGGAAGAATGTTACTCATCAACCCCTTGTTGCGCTTGTCTCAGGTCGGTGCATGTAGCAGCCTCACAGGATAAAAGCCACGTACCCTCCTCACATGCACGCCCCCTACCCCAACACGTATTGGCTCTGCAACAACACACATCTTGCAATCATCAGCTCAATTAGAGGAGGTCGTGGTGGAGAGTGGCCGAGGTGAGCGGTGGGAGGTTGTGAAAATAGGGGGGTTGGCTATTAGAGGAAACGTGATCTCCATTCATCAGCGGGCGTAATAATCACAGTTTGAGAACCAGAGCCTTCTGATCAAACTGATCAGGGGAAACAAGTCGTTTACAAACACTGTCAAGGGCCTGACGCTGGACCCTGATCTGCTCCGTCACTGCCGGGGCACACGCTCAGCACATCAGACCATTAAGAGCCCAGATGCAATGAAGATATCTTTACATTCACATTTTAATCGCTCCGTGTATCTGCTTTGTTTCAATCCAGTTTATCAAATATTTAGAAAAGTCAAGTTTATCCAGGGGAGAGAACAGATATTGATCCATGACTTGACAACATCATGTGTGGGAGAGGACAGGGATTACCTCAAACTTTTTATTATTAAATAAACAAACATCAGACTGAACCAGACTTTACCTTTCAGTATTCATCTCCTTTGATTTTATCCTTCAGGGCTGAATTCCTGTTATACCTACATTTCATACCTGTTATACCTACACTATTAACGCCTTTTTCTATCCATGCTCATATGCATCATCACATCAGAATAATATTAGAGCCCTATTGGCCTCATCTGAATCTCCTTCTCAGGCACCGAACCCTCTTTTGGTTCCTTCTGCACCCATCACATCACAAAATAACCAAACTGACTCAGGACAGAGTGAGACAAGGGGGGGGGGGGACCAGTTCTTTATGCCAGTTTGCCCTCTTTCACTGAGCTGCCCCCCCCAGCATCATCCAGTCAGGAAAGTTGTAAGAAAATTATGCAAAGCGATGCCCTCTATGCTTCTTAGCATGTAAGTCACAATTTATTTATTTTTTGCTTTACATGATGTACCCAATGTCAACTCTGAATTTATTTATTAAGAGTTTATTTATTGCAGATAAGATGACAGTGTTAAGCTCAAGGCGCAAAATCATAGTGCTGCTTAAACTAGTTTACAGGATACACATCTGCACTGATGTCTAAACTGGGGGTTGGTGGGGGGGGTGTTCCTTTTTTTTCAGATTAGAGCAGTGGCCCCTCTAAATGTCTGTGCACGTCCCTGGCACAGGACACACAGCAGGAGTCAAAGCAGATCTTAATAAATAAAAAGCTAAATAATTAATTTATGGCAACACGTTTGCTACAAAATAAGAGCCTCAGAAATGTTCAGCACTGACAGATTTTACAGCACCTATCCCCGAGTGGCTTTGGATGTGAAACCTAATGAGACGATAAATAACCTGTGTGGAGAATACACGATCCTGTGTGAGGCAGCACCTCAGCTCCCCGGAGGGAGTCTGTGTTCCTGGGCTCAGTGACGAGGCCTTCAGGTGTTTGTGTTAGATGGAGGTGATACCTTATTTTTTTTTAAATCAGTTTTAAATGTCACATCTGTCAAACTGTGTTGACAGACTGCTCATATTTTCAATATTGCGCTTGCACATCTGTACATTATGTAATTGTTATTCTTTTTGTTATTAATTTTGTTATTAATATGTTTTTTCTCTACTTTCTTTTCCGTTTGAATATTATATATATGAACTGTAAATGTAATATAAGGTAAAGATCGCTGCCTTGTTTTCCTCACTATCAATTTCCGCCGAGCCCCGGGTCCCCGGACGATTAGCATCAGTCAGTCTAATGCCGTAACACTGTGAGAACTGCGCTTCGGGCGAAACCCAAGTCAATTTATTAAACCGAGGGGGGAACACAACACGGAAACAGGGATCAGGCTCCACTTACACCGCTCCTCGTCTCCCTGTGATAAACTCACTTCATAATTACACTGATAATTCAGAGCAAAACAGCCGCAGCTCGGATGAAATGTCTGCTGCTCCTCGTCAGGCCCGAGCAGCGGCGGAGCTCTGACAAATGACTCCGCACTGAGAGGAGAAGTTTGATTAAACTCAAAGTCTTTAAACGCCCCTGAGGTCTGAGGCTGCACCAGCCTGGAACTTTAGATGTTCTGATGATGTTTATTTACAACTTATTATCTTCTGAATATTAAATTAAGTTGTGTGCATGTATAGGTGTCAAATTACGCACAATAATAATAATAATAATAATAATAACAATTATAATAATAAGCATAATAATAATAATGATTTGATGATGAATGATTTTTTCACACTGTTCATTTTCTATCTGACGTGGATTCTGCTTGAACTTTTTGTGTCCAGAGCTGAAACAGGTCTGTCAGTGGTGTGTGTGTAGTGGTGTGTTGTGTGTGTGTGTGTGTGTGTGTGTGTGTGTGTGTGTGTGTGTGTGTGTGTGTGTGTGTGTGTGTGTGTGTGTGTGTGTGTGTGTGTGTGTGTGTTTGTGTGTGGTGGTGTGGGTGTACACAGACAATCGCATCTCTAATGAACAGGTCCCATGGTGTAGGTGATAGAAATCTACCAGCTGGTCAATCTCTGGCCCCAAACACTCCACACATATACCTGACCACAGCACCGGCACCGTCTAATACCTGCTGCAGTGTGGAGAGCAACACTCATCCATTCAACAAGTAAATCCTCCTCTGATCCATATTCCCCCCCCCCCCAAATCCTCACAACCATCAGATTGAAATAATTACCCAGAGCTCGTCTTCGAATCTTCTCCTCTAATCCAGCGTGTGATTTCTGATGCTCTCTGACTTCATCTTCCTCCAAAAGCGCGTCAGCCCCGATGACTTAAATGCAAACGGAAATGTTCTGGTCCCACCGCCGGTGATGTGCTCGGGTGCCGCGTTCCTTCTTCCCCCCGTCGCTCGCACACTGCGCGCTCCTCCTGCGCGCTCAGTCCAACAAACTCCTGCAGCGCGCACCAACTCCTGATTTCACCATTAGTCCGGTGGCACACCTTAAGATTGTTTGCCATTCTGCGCGCTCCTGCAGCCACTGGCTCACTCCTCAGATGTTCATCATCGTGTTTGTTGTCACATGCATGAGATAATAAGCGTCCCCACGGCAGTAGCCTGTTATAATCAACTGCAGATCAACATATCTACATAATACTGAAAATGTATATTTATACCAGATTAAGTGATCTAATCGTTAATATAATCCAGTCAACAGATGTAATTTAAGATCATGTGTGAATAATATATCGCACAATCATATCTGTACATAGAAATGATATAGTGTTGGTCCCATTTAGTGACATGAAGTGTATTTTAATAATGTGTGTGAAGCTATTCCCTATTTCTAATCACTCAAAATAAAATACGATGTATCTTCATTGATCCACCGCTGAAAAGTTGAAAAAATGTCCTATTTACAAAAGACTGTTACAGATTTAACTTAACGCGAAGGCAAATAAAGTTTCTCTACATAAGTTTGAGGTGAGAAAATACAAATCGCTGGCCTCTCCTGCAGAATGTGCATAATTTTTGTTTGTTTATTTTTAATTCGTGCGTCGAGGCAAAGATCGAAAGCAGCTCTGGTGTTTTTGCCAAACTTTTTTTTCTGTGGAAGCTGCAACACTTACATGTCAGCAGTTTACAGTCACTCCAGCTATGAACGTAACTAACTTTAAAAGTTGCAGGCGTTGATTGATCGGCTGTGTGAGAGCTGCCAGCGGCGTGAGGACGCACAGCAGCCGCAGGTCTCTGTGCGCTCTGGCGCCATCCTTCCCCCGGCTGCGGGATCAGCGCCGCTCTCCCTCCGCACACTCCCCCCAGCTCTGCGCTCTTTGGCTGCCCGAGGTGTCTGTCAACGTGGAGGTGGGGTGGGTGGGGGGAGAGAAAAACTGTTTTAGAAGAAAAATCTGAGCAATATTTCTATTGGTAGGCGGGCTGCTCGTGAGGGGAACAATTGGGTTGACTTTGCCAGGGAGCCACCTCAAAGCATATCAGGTTACTTTGAGTGACAGCGTAACCATGGCAAATAATTTGACTAAGGCTATTGTCTTATCCTCACCATCCCCGGGTCAAATAACCGACCAATCAGAGTTCACATAATCGCTTGTCTTGCCAGCTTAGAATAATATTATTAAAACGAGCCAGCGAGCCCGGTCTCCGGGAGTAGGTGATTTTGAAACGGCGTAGAAAAGGTGGAGGAGGACGGTGGAAGGAGTCGCAACTTTCTCTCTTTCTCACCAGCTTTCTGAGGAGTCGTCGCCCGGGGTTCTGCACGGCTGAATGGACTTGAGTTTGTTCCTCAGCACGCAGCTGGATACTACCTGTCCCTGGGCACTTGAAGGTTTTCGGCGGCTCTTCTTTTTGGGGGAACCTTTTGTCGCTTATGGACTTAACGCGTTTTTATTTAATGTGAGACTGAGGAGGGAGACGTGGAAGCAAGGCACAATCTAATCTGCTTTGGTTTACGTTGTCGCCATGTCCATGCTCCCGACGTTTGGGTTTACGCAGGAGCAAGTGGCGTGTGTGTGCGAAGTCCTCCAGCAAGGGGGGAACATCGAGCGGCTGGGACGCTTCCTCTGGTCCCTCCCGGCGTGCGAGCACCTCCACAAAAATGAGAGCGTGCTTAAGGCGAAAGCCGTGGTCGCCTTCCACCGGGGGAACTTCCGAGAGCTGTACAAGATCTTGGAGAGCCACCAGTTTTCGCCTCACAACCACCCGAAGCTGCAGCAGCTGTGGCTCAAGGCGCACTACATCGAGGCGGAGAAGCTGAGAGGCCGCCCGCTCGGCGCCGTGGGGAAGTACCGCGTCCGGAGAAAGTTCCCGCTGCCCCGCTCCATCTGGGACGGAGAGGAGACGAGCTACTGCTTCAAGGAGAAGAGCCGGAGCGTCCTGCGGGAGTGGTACACCCACAACCCGTATCCGTCTCCGCGGGAGAAGAGGGAGCTGGCCGAGGGCACGGGACTCACCACGACGCAGGTCAGCAACTGGTTCAAAAACCGACGACAGAGGGACCGAGCGGCGGAGGCGAAGGAAAGGTAGGATAAGAGGAACACTTCAAACTTTTCTCAGACTTTGTTTACCAAGTTCTTTTTGTTATTCTGACTTCAAGCTAAAAAAAAAAAGCCAAGAGTCATACTTTAAATAAAAATGTTCTTGAGCCACAAACAACCACTGTTACAACTGCAAAAGTTTTTATTTACAAATATACCAATTTATTATATTAAGATATTTTCACAAATTTAATAATAACACCAGTTCTGTGCACGTATTTGTATCTAGTTGAAGACATTTTTATCATAAGCTAGAATAGTTTGTATACTTTAAAGTTCTATAAACTTTTATGTGTTTGTGATTATTGTGCAGGCCGTGCGTAAAAGTTGAAATGCAAAAGAAATTTTAAAGAATTAAAGGGTGGTTGTGAGGCAAATTACAAGGCTATAAAAGCTGCATTTACCTGACTTTTATGTTTTGGTAATCACACTTATTATGAGAGGACTTTCACGTCAAGATCAGAGGAAAAACTACTTTTAAGCTTCCTGATACTGGAGAGAGCACAGGGTAGAAAAGTGAGGAAACATCTCAGAGCACGTTTATAAGTTGTTTTGCGGTGAAGTTGATGTGGAGAGCTAAACGTACCCCCGGTTGACATTTAATTTTGAGTCGTTTGTACATTTCAAAGTTTAGTAAATTACACAGGTGAGGCGCAGAGAGGTCTGGGAGACGTGTTCCAGTCAGGTGCTCGCTGCCTCGGTGTCTCCTTTCACCCTCTGGCCACTAATTCGGGCTGAAAGCTCCGCGTAAATCATGTCTTCCCACTGAGGGAAGCCTTACTCGCCACTGGGAACACATGCAACATGCACGCGTTTAGCAACAATTAGGCCTGTCATTTATTCAGACGTCAGAGAGGCCGAGCCAGTGTCGGCGTCAGAGGTCACGCTGGATTAATTAATTTGCTGCAAACCCCAACTCGAACGCAGTTTTTTACAGCATAAACAGATTTATTGTTTTCGGTCACACTTATCTAGACATTTACTGTAACTCTGTGCTGCTGCAGTCAACTGAGCGATGGCCTCTAGTTATTCCAATGACTAATTGATAGCACCTTGAAACATGAGGGTATGAAAGTTGATAAATCATTAGACTGAGCGTTTGTGGTACTTTTACGCGTATTATGGCTGCTCTTCATATGGTAACCTAATTAAAATCCCCGTGCGTAAAGGGGCATGCAGAAGAGTATTTTTGCTGTGTGTGTGAGTGTGTGTGTGTGTGTGTGTATGTGTGTGTGTGTGTGTGTGTGTATTTTAAGAATTATGGCTTGTGTTCAATTAGTTTACTTACAAACTTGTATTTAATTTGCATGTAAATTGTCTAGTTTATTTCATTCACTTAAGTCATGACTATAATTTTAAAAAGTCGTCTCCTGCTCAGTTTCCTGCTGCCTGACATGTTCCAGGAGTTTGTCTGCTCCCATTCGCACCAGACTAATGTACATGTGTATTTTTTATTTTCTACTCGCAGAGAAAACAACGAGAACTCCAACGGCAATAGTCACAACCCATTGACTTCCTCCATGAATGGAAATAAGACTCTATTGGGGAGCTCGGACGACGATAAAACACCATCGGGGACGCCGGACCACACGTCTCACAGCCCGGGCCTGCTCCTCAGCTCGAACACCGGTTTACAGTCCTTGCACGGCCTCGCGCCGCCGCCGGGACCCAGCGCCATCCCGGTACCGAGCGGCGTGGACTCGGTGCACCATCACCACTCCATGCACCACGACACCATACTGAACTCTATGTCTTCTAATCTAGTGGACCTTGGCTCTTAAAACCCCCCGCACTTGAATAAACTCCAGACCTTTTTTTTTTTTCCCCCGTTCTTTTTGGAAAAGTAATTCAGCCTTGAAGGTGGCGTAAGACGAGCTTCAACCACTTGCGGAAAGGTACGGTGGTGAATCCAGCCACCGTAACAAGTCATGTAGTCTCATTTTCTACAGTTAAACTCGTTTTTTATACAAGTGGGGGGGAATATCTGCCAGTGGGAGCAGAGCCTCCGTTTATCCCCTAAATTTTAACTTCTGCTTGTTTCAAGGATTTTTCCAGAAACAAGTGTCAGAGCAGAGCACTTAAATAAAAGTCTTCGGAATTAATAAATAACAATCGCCATGTTTTCACTTGCATTGGCACATTTTCTCCAAAGATGAATTTATTTGAGATCATGTGACTTGTTATAAGACGAGTGGTGGTGCAGACACAAGACGAAGTGGAACTAAGGTCGTTTTAGGTAAAAAATAAATTAAAAAAAAACACAAAAAAAAAGGAAATATACAAATAAAAAAAGTCAAGAAAGAAAGAAGAAAAAGAAAAAAGTATTTTACCCGGAATGTAATAATAATAATAACGCAACATGTTATACTGTTGAAAACAATAACAATAAAATGTCTTAATTCTTTGTTATTATTATTACGGTTGTTTATTTTAGGGGTTTAGATGAATCCACAGACTCTACAGGCACAGAGTTAAGGTACCCATCGCTTTTTTATTTTTTGTGTTTTGTTTACACAGAGCCATGAAACCTTTTATTTTTGAGTGGGTGGAATGGGGATGGGAGGGGGGGGGATGTTATGGAGTATGATATCTCAAGTGTCTTTTAAGAGCCGTGATAAGATGCAATATCTTAATCTCTTGATATTATTATTATTATTATTATTATTATTATTATTATTATTATTATTATTTGCATTTTTTCATTTTTGGAAAGAGACTGCATGTAAAGTTTGCGATAAATGATGAAAACATAAAAACGATTCAGCATATAGTTTCATATCTACCCTTTACAATAAAAAAAGATTAAGATCGAGGGTTTCTTTTGGTTCTGGATGATTCATGACACATATTTGTCACTTTCTATATTTATGTTGCCTATTATATATTTTTAAATCATTCAAGTCAATGGGTGGCCTTTAAAAATAATATTTAGACAAAGCAAATATTCCTTATTTTTCACATCAGCTGCAGGCAAAAATAATCTTTACAGAATGACAGGGGGGGTGTTTACTGGATGATGTGTGGGCATTTTCAAATATATTCCTTTGCACTTGTAATTTTACTTTACTTTAAATAACTAGTACCTTTTAATATAATTTCATTTTCACGGTAATTCTGAGCTGTGGCTGATTCTCCTCTGGCTTCTGATTGAGCATTGAACCACCAGTTGCTTTACAGGGAAATGTGTATATGTGCATTAGGAAAAAGAAAAAAAAACTCAGGAGCTCTTCGCCTTTGACACGTGTGCCAGCTAAGAAAGGGGATATTGTGCTTTATGTGTGGGCAGACTGCCGGCGTGCACGGCTCCGTATCCCGGGATTATCTGCAGTCTAATCATAAATGCTGCAAGTGAGGTCGTGAAGCAGGATAACTATCTGTTTCCCCTCGTCCCCCCACGAGTCGTTTGCAGCCCTGCGTCCTTGGCTCTTGTAGTTAAAATGGAAACGCAAGAAGTAAATATGCTGCAGTAATTAGGACCTTTTTAAAATGTAAGGAATCTACTTTCATAGCCTATTAGTATGTGGTCTCGTTTAAAGGTTGTGTTTCTGGATTTCATTTTATTTATAGACATATAGGGAAGTGATGATTGTGACTAAAGGTCAAAGTTCAGCTAGGTCCTCATCGAGGGAGGGGAAAAAAAGAAAAATGTCGACACTCACTTTGTAAGAACAACACAAGTCAAGAGAGTGAAGCGCGTGGAGCGCGTGGCCATCACAGGCAGAAGAGTGGCTCACATTCATGCGAGTGTTTCTGACTCTGATGTTGAGGTGATGACTCTTTATCTCTATGCGCTCGGCTGAGGAGAACGAAAGTGTCGTAGAGTTTGACAAGGACAGAAAAAAGCTCCACACACAAACACACACAACCACACACACACACACACACACACCTCCCACCTGTACCTCCCTCTCAAAGGCCACAGGGCCAGGTGGGACTGTGCGCTTTTACTCTGCGGTATCTTCTTATCAGGAACTATTTTGTGCCGCACTTCCGTTTTTACTCTTGTGCAGTTCATTCATTTCACAGCTGATGTTTAGAGAAAAAAGCAAATACGCACAATTATAACCCATAATTTACAGTAATGGAGACCTCTGATATGGGCCTATATGTCGTTACAGCGCTTCACTTCACTGGACGGTGTTTTCTCATCCAAATGGGTGGAGGACTTTTTTTTTCTTTTACGCGTAAAAACAACGCCGATGGGATATTGTGTCCCAGTAATAAATTAATCTAACGCGATCAGGCGGCTCTAATGGGAGAGTAAATATGAAAAGTCCACACTGGGGGTGTGTGAACCGTCTCGCTCCTGATTGTCAACGCGAGAGGATCCGTCGCACCTTGTTGTTTAAGCTCCTGACGCATTGAAGGTCAATTACGCACGTAGCGCGTGGACGCTTTGTAATTAAGGAGAAGTCCACTCGGGCTTTATATCCGCAGCTGGTGAAAAGAGTTGGTTTCCGCACCAGAAACAGCTCAGAGCCTCGTCTCCTCGCACTTCCCCTTGTTACCACAACCCCTGGATCGTGCACATTGTGAGCGCGCCATCTGTGCGCACGCAGGGGAAAGGGAGGCGATTAAACGGTGTTTGGGCAGAAGGTGTTAGGAAAGGGTCCCAACAAGGCGCAGCGGTTATAAACGCCGATTAGATTGTGCCATGGCGGCTGGTTTATTGGAGTCATGGGCCTCCGAACGCAGCATAAACAGTTAGACAGGTGCGAACACGTCGTGGTTCCTCGCACACACTCTGCGTTTTAATCGCCCGTCGGTTCAGCACGAGGTGAGGATGTTGCGGATATTAAACGTCAAGTGTTCAGACTTTTAGAGAAAAGGAGTTAATCCCACTTCGCCTCGGAACAAGAGTTGTGAAGAAATCCGGAGAGAAGCGGAGTCCTGGCGTCGTAAAGATCACATCCTCTACTCTGTTCAACCAACAACAGGTTTATAGGAGCTGGGCTGTTCTGACCTGAGATCTGTGTTTTCATTATGATTAAAATTATAGCTTTACCATAAATGCATCGCATGCACATTCGTGATCTTAGTTTATTGATTGAATGATTTATTTGCATTAAAAGCATCAAACGATGAAACGATTTTTCCATGAATACAGAAGCTACGTGTATCCACCTGTCTGCTGCAGATCATCGCCGCTTTTATTGTTGTTTTTGCTTTTTATTCATTGTTACTACGTTATTTTATTTTCCATCTTTTATTTAAATAACAATAATATTTTGTCTCGTCACTTCTGTGGCACTTAATAGTGAAAGAGATTTCCCAAATTTTTCTTGTTAAATCTGACAGATGCAATTTATTTTTAATTAATTTCTCTGAATATTTAATAAGATTTAAACCAAGAACTCTCTCTCTCTCTCTCTCTCTCTCTCTCTCTGTTTTTTAATTAGAGCAATAATTTCTAATTCTCAGGTCGTTTGCACATTAATAATTAAACAGCTGCATGGAGACATTAAGATGATTTTATAAAGTCATATCTAGGATGGATCATCCTGGTTATTTAAAGTTGTCCTCAGTTCAACAGAAATGTGCATCATGCAGTTGTAAGTAGCCAATTATTGGTGGATTATACTTTAATCTTTGGGGGGTCTCTGAAATCCTGTTTGAATGGAAAAGGTGTTTGTACAAATCCCAGTGGAAATGGTTTGTTAGAGCAGAGGACAGGACAGAAGGCTGAGAGGAAGCAGCCATAATTTAAGACTTGAATTGATTGAAATAAATGATTTTATGATATATTACATTTTTATATGGACAACAATGACTGACAGTGATGCTCACTGCACAAATAAACTGCATTAAATGAGTAAATGCAAGAACGATAAAGACACCATGACAAAGACAAGTGATCACAATGACTCTTTTAATTTATGCAAAGTAAGAAATAACAACAATATTGTTTTCGGTGAATCCGAGTGGATTATAAATTATTCTAATATATGTTTCCAGTTTGAGAAAAATGTCTCAATTCAAAATGATTTCAATGTATTTGATGCAGAGAACTCATAAGAAATAGGAAACAGTGTTTTCAGATACTCATCAAACCGGCAACGTCTTCTGACGTGATGTTAACACATTGAGTAGAACTGTCAGCAACAGCGATAACAGTTATAATGTGACACATTATTGGTCCCAGTGGGGAAATTCTCTTTTCACTTAGGGAGGTCAGAGGTCAAACCTTTATAGCAGCAGCCTCAAAAACCTGCAAGAGATTCACCGTTTTGCCCGAGGAAACCGAGGCAGGACCCGGAGGCTCGGACTCAGGTCGTCTGGGTCGTGGCTGGTTTGTGAAACCGTCGTGCCGGTTTAAAGAGGAAGTGTTTCTGAAATCGACCCAAATGATTTTACAGGCAAAAAGGAGCTCAGATCCCAGTCACTGCTCCAGTTCACCGTGAGGATGGTGGTGCAGAACAATTGTTTCTGAAACAAATGATGACCCACTTGTTCCATCTCGAGTTCGGTGCTTTGCTGACGAGTTAGTTTGACAGTTATGAATAATTTTACTTATATATAATGTGACTGCAGATCCTAACCCCTGCCAAACTCACTGCATCACCTCTCTCATTAAATACTCACTTTTTACTGTGAGCTTCCAAAGCAACACAACAAGGTGTGTTCCACTTTATTTAAACATGTGCATGTCTTAGTTTCAAATGAATTCCTGAGATTTTGCATCAAAAATCATTTATATTTCCATGTGCAACAGAACAATCCTTTGGTTCAATGTGTTTACCATATTCTCTTCTTCTGCGTCTGAACTGAAATGTGCATCAGCTTCACTTAACATTTAAGTGAGAAGGACAAACTCTTTCCTCTCGTCTGGTTGTAGTCTGAAGCAGACTCTTCATCAACACAGATCAAACCGTCACATGGAATGAGAATAACATGCTTAATAGTGAAATTCCTCTTTGGTAATGTAAAAACCATGAGAGGACACAATGTAAGAGCTGTAACTGCATTGCCAGGAGGAGGAGAAGCCGGACAGTAAACACCACCAGGTAAAATACACAAAGTTTAGCTTCTATACCTAATGCATGTAAAGTAATTGTTTTATTGGTTTTTCCATTAGACAGAAATACATTTCGGCATTAATGACACAAATCATTGAAAATGCGAATAACTTCTGTGGTTGGAAAATTCTACTGACCAAGTGTCTCACTGCTGTGACCTTGACAAACAGGGAGTTTGCTACAGTGGACGGACACAGCAGATAGACACTTTTTTTTCATATTGTTTTATGAAACGCCTCTTTGTATAAGTTCTGGCTTTTGTGAACTTGCGGCCAGTTCCATTTTGAGCACCCGTGCTTGTTGTGTAACCTCTGCAGAGTTTACTATTATAAAGACTCAAAGGCAACTCCAGTCTGAGAATTTCATTATTTCAAATCTCAAGATGAATTTCCATCACACTTCTCTGGTAGAAATAATTTCAAAGTTTCATTTTGATTCATATACAAAAGATTGTGTCTTGGGCCGGATCTGAATCTGACATGAATTCAAATCCAGCTGAAAATGTTTTCATGCAAACATGTACAGATGAAACTGAGCACGTTTTCAAAACCAAGAACCAAAGTTTAAGACTCAGACACGAACCAACTCCGGAGTAGAATTAAAATGTTGAAACCAGACCGAGCCTCGACATCAATAATTCAAACACAGGATGGGAATGTGTAATCCCTCCACAGCCGACTGACAGGTACTTTACAGTAATTCACTGATAACACTATAAGAAAATAAGAAAATTGTGTTTTAAGCACGTCTACAGTTTCAGTCATGATCAACTGAGACAAACAAAACGCTTCATGGGATTAGTCAAAAATAAACGTCATTTGTTTTAATTTGTCACAAATCATATAATAATTACATTTTTGATATATAAAAACATTTTACTGTCAGGACACAATCATGTTTAACGTATAAAACCTCAGTGTCTATTTGATTCAAGTGCTTATTGATGAGCACATTGATTTCAGCCTCTCCTCGGCCATTATCCTTTTTTTTTTTGGTGTATCAGGTGTGGCCCATAAAACAGGATAAAACAGTAGGGAGGAGGGGTGTGGGGGGGGGTGAGGGGAGAGGGTGCATGGTGTAGAGTTACGGTCAAAAAAGAGAGAGAGAAAGAAAGAAAGAAAGAGGGATGGCCGGGGGAGTGCGAGCATTAATACGCTCCCTGTGTGCTGGACGCATACTGTTACAAAACACACACACACACACACACACACACACACACACACACACACACACACACACACACGCACACACACACACACACACACACACACACACACACACACACACACACACACACACACACACACACAGACACACACACGCACACTGGGGGTGCCCTTTGCTCGAGTGAAAGGTCTCCACGTCCAGAGACGAGAGGAGACATGTCAACAGAGACGAACAGTTCAAATAGAGTGAAACATTGAACATTTCATTTCAACAAAAGGACAGAAGTAAACACTTTACTGTAAGTTTATCATTTGTAATAAATCTGTAAATAAAAGGTTTATAATAAACTACACTCTGGTTGTGAGTGTGATTTAATGTCCTGTATTCGTGAGCAAATATAAAATTTCCCCTTTGAAGACATATTTCATATTATCCCAGCTGCTTTTTTTTTTTTTTTCACTACAGTGCCGTTCACTGTCCTGTGTTTACACACCAGCCTTAAATGGCTGTGGGCGCCCACAGAGGGAGATTTTACTGCTGCTGACAAATGCACGAATTAAAACTTTAATTTGTGTACAACATCACACGATGTCAGAGGTTTACATGCAGCTTATAGATACTAAATGTGAAGACGTGAAGAAGAGGGAGGTTGTGCAGGGGAAAAGCTGCAGCCTGATGTGTGTGTGTGTGTTTGAGCATGTGCAAGAGTGTGCAAGAGTGTGTGTGTGTGTGTGTGTGTCTTTGTGTTACACTCGGGGTTAAGAAAGGATCACCTGTGTTTTTTCCCCCTACTGTAAATTCCTAGATGGGAGACAGACACGGGCCATTCTGATCGCATTAGGTTCACTCCAATGGCTTTTCCAGCTATTGTCACCTGACACCGTTCCATTAAATCTGTCCAGTGTAAAGATTAACTACGCCGTTCTTTATGCTTTCACTGGGTGTTCACTCCGAACGCCAAAGGGCAGGTTAAATCATGCACAAGATTTTCATAGTGCTCTGTAACTCACGTTGGGCCGACCTGGCCCTTTTTTTACTTGATGTTATATCAACTAGCAGCGCAGAGTGACACCCAGAGAACTTGTCGTGAAACTAGTCCATTCATCAGTTTAGTCACCCTCCCATTCCTGTTACCATCTGATACTACAGGAACATACACACATAAAAAATGTACCTTTTCCTTTTTTAACTTTTTAGGGTTCTGTGGTTTCTTCTCTGGTTGGTTTGCTTTTAATCTTCCGTGACTGTAATATTCACCGTTTAATGAATGAAATGCTTTTGTTAGGATAGATATTTCTGCATCTGTGGAACATAAAACCACTTTTCCACCAAATCCGATGGATCCAATCAATAAATCTTCAATGTACCAAGTTAAGTTTCCTTTCAAAGTTTATATGTTTTTGTATGAAACAGAGCAGCGTGTTATAACAATGACTTCTGGCTCATCAGGGAGGTGCTCAGAATTCTAAGGAAAGGACAAATGCATTTCTATCAGAGGTGAAATTCGAAACTCAAAAAGAAAACCTGTATTTCTCTGGAAAGATGTTGGTATTCCAGCCTGATTCCAGCTCCGGGTACGTGGCATCTTAATCCCTTTTGCATAAACTCTGCACAGTATCAATGTGAACACAGCCAGCAGATATTTCACAACATAGTTTAGCACTTCTGTCCCATTTAGACTTGTGTTATAACATATTTTTTCGATTTTGCTCTTTTGTAAACTTGATTTAGTTTTATTTTCATTGCTCTAAATGTTTCCTGAATGTGACTACTGGTAAAGAGTAATAATACTAACAACTAGAGAAAGAAATGTAAGACGCACCTTGAACCTTTTACACTGTTAACATTACTTTATTTAACATGCAATAGTGGTTTAGGGAGAATAAATGAAATGACACTCATTCACTAATCCACTGCTTCCAGCTCATGAGTGGCTGAAGAGACCTTCCCTCTAATTTTGATCAATCAGTATAAGTGTTGATTGTGCACACTCGGTTTCTCTTCCTGAGTGTTGACAGTGCACGCTCCTTCATCTGTTTCCAGCTAAACACAGCAACGGGTTCAACCTGCCAGACGGCTGCCTCAGCACACAGTGTGTGTGCACACGATTTGATGTTGGCTTTGTGCTGAAAAATAAAAAAAGAGGACTTAATGTTTGAAAATAAAAAGAAATAAGAACAACTGAGACAAACTTTGCATTGAAGGCCGGCTGCAATAAATAGTGTAAATGTAATTTGTAGATTAACAACCCTCACAGTTAGACGGCCAATAAGTCTTATGCAAAAAATAATAATTCTTATCTTCTGTTATTCCGTAAAAGAAAAAAGAAGAGAAAGAAATCAGAGGTAGTTTTTTTGCGGCCTCCGACGTCCATTCCCTGCACCTGAGATGGGAAGCCTGTAACCATAGCAACCGTACTGTAAAAGGAGGCTGGGGGGGGGGGAGTGAGTGTGAATGAATGTGTCTGCTCGATCAACATGAACCGTTTTATATGATCCTATGACAACAATAAACATCAAGTGACCTGAGACATATAGATGCCCATGAAACCCAAGCCCTCCACTCACATACTGTACGGACACACACTGCCACATTGTGTTCGCTCCACTCAGCGCGCTGTGGATTTGTTTAAAGAGTAACGCAAGCTCAGGACAGACGTGATGAAAGCTCAGTATTTGGATTTTCTCCATAATTTATCAGAAGGCAGCAGAGTTGTGAGTAAAAAAAAAAGCGCTGACGTGCCCTGTTTGAGCTGAACGCTGCTCTCACCCAGTGATCAGGGAGTGTAACTGCACGCGTGTCAGGGAGGGGACGAGACCCTGATAACAGTTAGAAACACAAAACACCAGGAGGTGGCACAGATTGGCTCTGATACCTCAGCAGGTGCCGAGAACGTAAACACACAAAAGTAAAAATCAGCGTCTGCGCTTTTAAAAAGGATACAAAGACAAAACTGGCTGAAAGATATAATTTTATATCTAATATAAAGATATTTTATCATGAGTGAAAAAGACAAACTGCAGACATACAGCCTTCATCACATTCTAATACACAGAGACAAATGGAGTAAGTTATGCAGAGTGAACACATTTTTTAATTAACTCGCCTGCATAAAGGTCGACCCAGTGAGTGTTGTTCACAAAACAAACATTAAACAGAAATACTGTGTTGTTACTTCCCCAGACAGATTGTACTATAGAGTGTTTCCCTGTGCAGGTGATGGAAAGGGATGTGGTCACATGATAGCAAATACATTATTAATTGTGGTCACAATGTCAGAACAAATGTCATAAATGTCTTTCAAATCCACGTTCATCTTCAGATGTGTGTTTTCATATTGAGTTGAGTCACCATGAGAAATGAAATAGCTCCTTCTCCATCTGCCTTCTCCTCCCTGATAACTTACACTAGACTGGTTTCCAAGCTGTGGCCTCCTCTTGTTATATCTCCTCAGTCACAGCAGCTGCTTGAAGTCTCTATTTGCTTTGTTGACACTCACTTGCTGCTTGATTAGCTCCTCCGCTGCACTTCAAATGCTGCTGGGTTCCAGCCAGAGCAATTTTGTAGTGAAAAATGCAGAAAACATGCCACGGGTGTAATTTTCCCACACAATGAGAGGTCGGCGTAGAGGAGGAGGAGGAGGGGGGGTATCTGTCAGTGACCTTAAAGCTTCACTATACACCATTTGTTATTTAGTGTACATTTGAATTGACACTCAAACACTACTGGAATGGATCTGTAAGACGAATGTCGTTGGTGGCTTGCATAGACAACAAGTACAGCTGTGTACAGATGCAGAGTGTATACTATAAATATTTGAATATATAGTATAATAGTTTTTCATGTAATGCATTCTTTTGATATTTGTCCTTTAGGTTGTTTTTGCTTGTTTTATCAATTCGTGAATTAAGTCAAATGTTCAACCTTGAGCTCATGATGACCCCTTGTGGCTAAAGCAGGACATTTCTTTTCATTTTTGCATGACTCCTGTTTGCAAATGATAAAAACAATTCCAGGCTTCTGTCATTTATATCTGTGTTTAATCCTTAAAATTGTTTTTGTCCACAAGGAACGAAACACGGTAACATAGTGATTTGATGATATAATATAGAATATATATAATAAAGACCAATCTGTGGCTATTTATATATGACATCTTACTTCATAATTTATCATCAAATTTCCTCATGAATTGTGGCCATTTGGAAGCTAATCTGGAGAATGTGAGATGAGAGTGCCTTGCTCAACAGCACAGCGGTGATCAAATGTTGTCCTGATTAGTTGCACAGAGAAGCTCAGAGTTCATTTGCTCTGGTGTCATGAAGCTTCACTTAATAGTCAAAGGCACCTTACAGACTCATATAAAGGCAGGATATTCATTATCAAATTCAACCTATTAAAAATATTTCTACTGATTAATATTTAGGCTACTGGACAAATTACTATATTTAATATAATATTTAATTTCGATTAATTATTTGCTCCTATTCTTTAACAGCATAAAAATAACTGAATAATTACTGTACCTGCTCAATACTGCAAATGTTACAAACATTACCATCCTGAAAAATCTATCCTCCAAATTGAGTAATTATTTTAGTGCAGATGTGTTTTTAAAAAAAAGCTTTTCTAGCTGAAGGAGGTTTTTAGTGATCACTAGATGGCAGTGTAACACAATGAGACAGCTGAATACAGTACAAGTACCCACTCACACAGATGAATATATGTTTCTGAGTGTGTGTGCGTTCATACACACAGTGTTCGCACCCGGCATATACACTGTGATAGGAAGTGACATGTTAATCCCAGAACAAACATTATCCAGCATCTCCCTCATCTCTCCTCCTGCAGGAGCAGGACGTTAAAGGCCTCCAGTTACACTGGAGAGGATTACACCAGCCAAATCAAAAGAACGCACATTTGCACATCACCCACTGACATCGTCACACCGAGAACAGACATCACAGAGTTAAACCAATTGACCATTTACACGGCTCTCAGCCTCTCCTCCCTTTGCCCCCTCCCTTTCCTCCCCTACTGCTCACATTAAGTGTGTGTGTGTGTGTGTGTGTGTGTGTGTGTGTGTGTGTGTGTGTGTGTGTGTGTGTGTGTGTGTGTGTGTGTGTGTGTAAAGTAGAGAGAAAAGGAGATAGTGAGGAGAAAATCAAAGACTTGATATCGTATTATAACAGCAGTAGAAAATAATATATGAATAGGCTATATCAAATATTCTTTATACACCTAAAATATGCATATAAGTTAATTGATATACAGTGTTTGATAGTATTTATAATACATCACTTCACTAAAAGGCTTCAAATAACGTTCTTGACCTGGAGAAGAACATCTTCAGTGTGAGGGAGAGTTGATGTGTTGACCTGTAACTGCGTCTCTCTCCTCCACCTTCATACATCTGGTCTCTGAGCTCTGAACACTCGGGCCGTGTGTTCCTGCTCCTCGCCGGGCTCTTCTGGGAGCTGTGCAGCTGCTGCTGCTTGCTGAACTGGACCGAGTGACGAGGAGTGTGGAGGACAAGGCCGGTGCCTGCCTGAATAATGCATGTGTTTTGGAGGCCACCTCGGGACAGGGGCCGTTTTGAAAGCGGCGCTTTAAAGATGCTCCACGACCGACTCATGTACAGGAACCTATTAAAAATAGAAAAAGTGGTCGGACAAAACAGCCGGCTGCAGCCGAGGGCCCCTGGAGCTCAGTTATTAAATAGCAGGCTACATCTTACATGAACCTGTGAAGTAGATGCTCTCATTGACAATGGATTGCAAAGGGTGGATTTTGAAACAGGAATTTCATTAAACCTTCTCCCATTTTTTTCCACATGGTTAATCTCCATCCAAGAGCAGCTATGACACGTAAAACCTTTCAGTTGGATAAAGGGAGCTGAATACGTGAGGAGGGAAGTGGACAATAGAACATTCCAAATGAGGAGAATATGGTTGAGCTTCTCCTACAATATGAAGACATGTTCTTTGAAATGTTAACGCAGAATACGAAATGTTTCCTCCCTGAGTTTGTGTGTTTTTCAATTCATCCTGCATTAATATTCTATGGACCCTTTGACTGCCACAATGTGCAGGGCTTTAAAATACACAGATCCGATTAGTTCCTCCCAAAGTGCATTTTTCACCTCCAGGCTCTATTAGCTAACAAGGCTGTGAATGTTAGATGTATCTCCATCCAACTGCTGAGCCGGTGGAACTTTCAATCGACTCCACTGACCCCTGGTAATGGTTAGTTATACACGCACGTGAACCTGAAACTCGGCTGAAACCGTTTTAGGACATACGAGTGGGTACAAAGTGGGTGAAATGAAAAAGTTATTGCTTATGGCATGTAATGTGCCGTCATACCCATCTCCGGCTGCCATGACTTAATGGTGGATACAGGCCCAGTTGCCGTAAGCGTTTTACTGTCCATTTACAGTGAAACCTTCTCGTTGGCTGCTCCCTGTCCTCTTCCTCCCCCCCTTGCCCCTGCTCTCCACAAAAGGGGAGTTAAACTCTAAAAGGCCGTGCTCCAGCGGACACCATTATGCCCCCTCCTCCTCGCCACCACCATCCCTCTCTCTCTCTCTCTCACACACACACACACACACAGTCACTTGGCTCCTTGGCGGCCTCAGTCAAACTAAGGGTATCAGTTTTGAAAAATTAACCAGGGATCAGAGGTTCCATTACACTCTCTGGCATCTGAATCCTTGATCTAGCACTAAATGGAGATGCCGGCTCAGTGTTCCAACATCATTTGACTTTCATGCAATGAAACTTTAATGCATGTGCCCTGTACGGTGTGTATACACACTGTGTGCATGTGTGAGGGAAGCATGTCTTCACTGGCCCTGGCAGTCGTCCCCGTGGTACAGGCTTGTATATGTATGTTTCGTGCCTACACTGACATTAACTAGAGCACGAGGAAGAGACTGTGCTTCGGCTGCAGCACTGATGGGATGGTTTGCCTCTCTGCTGCAGACGCTAGTCAGACCATGCTCTCACTAGAAGGTACAACCACTTACAGAACACTTTGGTGGCTCCAACAGCATGAAGCTCAAGTTGAGGAGCCAAACATTGTCCAAACACCAAGCCCCATATTTACCAGAAAGAATAAGAACGTATAGGAAAACTTGTCTTGTCACTTGTCCGTGAAAAACAACATTTACAGGATTGCAAGTCAAACAGATTTGCTCTTTTCCTGTCGTTTGAGAAACACATGCTGTGAGTGGAGCAGAAAGACGTGCGTTGGGGTCGTGTCTCTTCCACCTAAATTCCACGAGATGGCAGTCAAGGAACACGTTTGGCCCCTGCTCAGCCTGGAGTCTGTGGCCTGCTCTGCACCTGCCTGTCCCGCTGCTGCTGCACCCCCACCCCGCCACAGTGTGGACTTTTCCTCTGGTCGGAGCTGTTTGTGAGCTGGGGCAGTTTGGCATCCCGGGTAATCCATCCTATGGCTTTGTAAATGGGGGTTAAATTGATAAGGACACCCAGCCCCCCCGGTCAATCCCTGACCTTTTGTTAAGTGCATGGGCACAAAAAGGAGGCGTGTCACCAGGAGAGCTATACCGAGGCCAAGGCTTTTTATTAAGCCAATCACTGATACATGCTGCAGATATGCTTATAGGTCAATGCATATTTTAGATTTATGGCTGTTTTTTCTCTTTTACAAAACAAACGTTTAGATGACGTAAATTGTTCTGAAATTTAATCCGGTTATCAAATGACCAAGAAAAGATGCAGAACATTCCACCTTTATTATACACCAATTTAACCTCCTTTGATCGGACTACACTTGTATGAATATATTATGAGGTTTTCCTGTCAGAAAATCCCCGAATATTAAATAACACAGCACTAGTATAGCAAAGTAGTCAAATCTATATTTATACATAAATATTTAAAAAGTCTAATAACATTTTAATTTCACCTTTAGCCTAAATTAACGTGTCTTTGGTCTTGGCGTAAAAGTAAGGCTTTTAATAGAGCCCATATTTGACTTTGATCTTGAGAGAAAAAAACTCAGTCCACCTGTGATTTAATATATTTCCTTATTTCTATTTATTTTAATGATACAGGCTTAAATGCAAAAGGCCTCCTCGGAATTTAGGCCGATTGACTTGGAGTAAATGGAACAGGATTTTTCATGATTTCCCCCCAAAAAACCTGCAGGGTTAAGAAAAAGACGAGGGGCGTGTGTTTGTAAGTGTGAGGTGGCACAGGGGGACCGGGTGTCCGTGTCCAGGTTCATCCGGTGCTTTCAGTACCAGGGCAGGCTGGGGCTCCAGCTGACAGACAATAGCCTTCAGCATCAGACCGGGGAACAATCAGCAATTCATGGGAGCAGAAAAGGGGCAGTGGAAGGGTGGCGAGTCACCACACATCTGATCCAGTGGAAATATTCAGTAAAAGTGGAAATGTGTAAGATTATTTACAACATGAGCTGCAGAGTATAACTGAAGAAAATACTACTATTTATTTTTTCAAATGGACGTTGCTTCAGAAATACTTTAGCCTACATTCAAATAACCCCCATCATAAAATATATGATTTCTTATTCCAAATGAAAAGCTTTTTAAAGTTGTTTAACAATAATCTTTAACAAAAACAGTAGTATGAAAAGGTGCAGTAAGTAAACCCATAATATGGGGATTTCAGTTTAATCATTTATTGTAGATTAATGCTGACGATAAACTCCCTCATCGTTCCCTTTTATTCCTGGCACATGGCGTGTGCATAATATCTGCTTGTTCGCTGCGCGGTCTCACACACACACTCACACACACACACATATATCAGTGCTGTGCAGTGCCGTGCCGTGCTATAAGAAGGCCTGAGAACGGCGGCAGAAAACACAGGTGCTGGGGCTCTATTTAAGCTGCTCAGCCCTCTGTCCACTCGGTGTGCACTAGGCGAGAGATCACAGCCTGCACCAAGCCCCCCACCCCAACACACACACACACATGCACTCAGCCTCCATATGCGCTGTTCGTGCAAGGTTGTGCGCGTTCTTGTGTGCGCGTGCACAACATGGGGGTGGGGGGGGGAGTTGTGTTCGCTTGAGTAAGCCAGTGTTGGGTTGCTTTCATGTTATGCTTGTTTTAAAAAGATGAGGTTTGTGCAATGGCAGTCTATACTAATAAGCATTAGACTGGAGTATTTCTTGACACCCCCCATGACCACCACACACACACACACACACACACACACCCACACACACACACACACAAACACACACACACACACACACACACACCTCCCAACCTGACCATGAAGAATGATCCCATCTGCCTATGCACGGTAGCCTACATGTAGACTATAATGGAAGCTTATACACCGCTGATCCTGTATCACTGCTTCCTGCCTTGTGTGACCTCCAAATTACAATTTAATACAAGAGCGCTTTTTCAAACGCTGCCCTTGTCTTTGGGGAGAGAGAGAGAGAGAGAGAGAGAGAGAGAGAGAGAGAGAGAGAGAGAGAGAGAGAGAGGGCGTGTGCTATGTGTTAAGGAGAGAGAGAGAGAGAGAGAGAGAGAGAGAGAGAGAGAGAGAGAGAGAGAGAGAGAGAGAAAAAGAGGGATGGGGGAGTTGATCGGTTGACAACAAGCAGCAGGTGCGTGGCGCATGGCATTGGTAAAATACGCACATTTTACGCACGGCGGTCACCGACGCACATGATCAAATTTACACAAAAAGTCAAGACGTCACACACCTCGCGACGTTTATCTGCAACGTCAAATTACAGAAGTGTCGACCTGACCCCATGACCAACACAACCCTATCACACACACAGTCATTTGTAGAAAATCCCTTCAAATGACTTTATTTGGCATTTTTCAATTCTCCTAACCTCTTTAACCATATGGGAAAAAAGCATAAAAACAATATAAGTGTAACTCCTCTAAAGTGGGTGGTGTAAGGGTGATGCTTAGGCGGACGTGTAATTTGTGATTAGTGCAGACACGTTGGTTTTGGCCCTGAGCATTCTTCTCTCCAAACCCCCAGAAGAGGAACAGTGCAAACATGGAGAATGGCCCCCTCATGGTCATATAACTTAGTATAGATTACCAGTCAGTCAAGAGGAATGCTGCAGCCCTGCGTCCTTCCCATTAAAGAAAGTTTAGTCCAAAGGGCCCCGCTCATTCCTGCACTGACAGGCGCGCTGGCGGAGCTATAGGGAAACTGGTGCTCTTTGGGTGCTGCATGAATACACACCAATAGGAAAGTTGTGTTCAGTTAACCGGTGAAATCCGAGAAGAAAACAGGGCAGGGCGAGTATTTCTCACCGCTAGACTCCGGCCTAATAGTCCCCCTCCTTACTCGTGTTCCCTATAGTTCCTCTGACAGCGCCTGCATTAACTCCGACATACGTTGTGTTGTGGCTGGGAATGAAAAGGAACATCAACTGTGACCTCATGACGCACACACACACATATCCAAGTTATAATTTTTTCACAAGAGGATTTCTCTGAGCTTCCCTCCTCTCAAAGACACGTTAAACCCTCTGTGACTTTAAATCTGAGATCCATAAAAAAATTAAAAAAACTATAATCTTCTTTATGTTGTTGACGTTCATGCAAATCTCGTTTGAGCGACGCGCTCGCGACGGACAAACGCAAAACAACTCGAGAGGGCGAAAAAACAGCAAAACATGCGAGTCTCCATTGTTGCCCGCACTCGTCTCACATTCTCGTTTACTCTCATGAAAGTATCACACACACAGATTACTCCTCGCTAAGTTCCTTTGTCTTGTGATCCATATTTGAGTTGACAGATCACGAACACGAGCTCCCCCACTGTTAATGACCCCAGCCAGCAACAGATAGACTCACACTTCCAGCACTTTTTTCGCCACTCTGGCCTACATATGTTAACACCAGGGACAATTATGTACCTGTTTTGCAAGCCTCTCATTTACATGCTCTGATGCGAAATCGTTATGATATGTAATTAATATTCACTATAGGTGTGTCTCTGGTATCATGTGCATCATGTGCAACCCGTGCCATTTTTCTTTAAAGCATTACTTTGCGTATTAATGGGGATTCACTATGAGGTGCAAGCACAACAGACCCATGCAAAGCGAATTCAAAACACTGCATCTGACATTTTTTAACACAGTCATTTCAAACACAAGCCGCTTTTATTTCTTCTCCCTCTCAACTAAGTTAAGTTTATATCTGTGTGTTTACACGATGTTTCCAGAGCCGCGGGTTTAATGAACGTAACGTTGCGCAAATGAAGCCCATTCATCGCTTGCTTTGTATTCATGAGTCTCTATCTGTGGCTCCATCTCGCAGATATAAGCCCTAATCCTCGTGTCCTCCTTTGCCGATAAAAAAAAATGCTCTTCAGTTTACGATTAATTTAATCTCAATCATAGCCGGGACTTGTCGCAGCCAATAAAACTTGTGGAGTGCGTAAAATGGAGAGGCGGGGTGGGGGTGTGTGATAAGGGTCTGCTGCTGCGGCGGCGGTGCCATGGCCCCTCGGTGCTCTTGATAGGGCCTATCTGTCTCCGGCAGGCCGATTTAAGACCCGGAATGGGTTTAAAATATGATACAGATTTACTTCATCTGCAATCGACTGCCACTCCGTCCCCTCCGAGGAACCGCGTCTGGCACACGGGGCAATCACAGGCCAGACTGCCGTCGTTTGTGCTTCACCCGATGGTGGAGGGAGCTACACCAAAATATACTATCAGACTAGGGGCGTCCCGCTCTGTCTTCGAGACCCCCTTGAAAACTCATCTCTTCCGAGCACACGTCCACCCCAAACACCCTGACGCGCCTCACCAGCACTTACTGGGCACTTTTGGTGCACTTCTTCACCTGATCTCCCTCACGTCGTCTTACAGAACAGATTTAACACTTACTCCAAGGTCTCACATACAGTACTGGAGCTGTGGTGTGCCCCCCCCCTCACTTTGGATACAAGTGTTTGCCAAATGAGTAAATGTAAATGCACAGTGTGCGACGGGAGCTGAGCTTTGCGTCTGACTGCATCTTGGCCTCGGTTATTTCAGGATCACAGGCCTATTGAGTCGTATGGCTGCAGCTTTTGACACACTTGTTTTTGTGTTTTGATTGCTATCCGTCTGGGGGGAGACTTACGCATGCAGATAGCTTATACGCACATTTTCATCCAGTGGAGGCTGGTAACATTTACGCAGGGAAAAAAACATAATCCACTGTCAGAGCTAAAGTGTCCACAACAAATTCTAGTTTATAACAACTTCGACTTTTGTAGATTCAACAGAGAACTTTAAAAAAGAAAACAAAGCATTCACATATAACCACGAACTAATATTTAGTTTTCCCTCGCCCTTGCGCATTATTTAACTACCCTGCCGTGTGATTAAAAAATCAATAGAATCTAATTTTCTATGCGCATTTGTTTCCTGGTCTCTGTTCCAAATGCCCACATCCAACCAGGCTGTGCACACAAGCTCACAGACTTTGCACAAAATTGCCAAACACAAAATATCCAAACAACTTGTTCTCTCCTGTCGCCACAGCATCACCCTGAAGGACCATGTGAGAAAAGCTTTTATTTTCAGATGCCTCCTGAAAATCACAGATCAGGGACAAATCGGTCCTGAGGTCGCCGCCGTGGCTCCTCCACCAGCCTCCACTTGCTAAAAGTCCTGCGCTCTCCCTGAGCCAAACAGCAGCGTCTGTCCTACTTTTCTGCAGCTCTCACACAAACTCGACGCTTATATTACACAGTTGCCCACAGTTGATTAAAAGAGCCGTGTTCACAACGGGCACATGCTCGCTTTTTTTAGGAAGCACGAAATCTTTGCGCAAGTGTTTCCACCCAAAAAACGACAGCTCCTGCAACAGTGTCCTGCAGCAAATCTGCCCTAGTCTGCCGCATAATTGGTTGGGGATTTAGATGGAAAAGGGACTGCAGGAGAGAAAGCCTTTTTTTGGAGGGGGAAATGGTTCTCGTCCGCGGAAGAAAAGCTCTTTTCAGCGGGCCACAATGGGAGATTGGGACAGGGGAGGAGTCCCATCGTGATTAGCCCATTTAATGGCGCGTTTACTTAATTTCTGTATTCACTGGCAACGGTAAACAAAAGGGGAAATAGCACTCACATTTTAAAGTGCTGCATGACGTTGACGTTTGGCAAAATCTGTATTGTATACAGGGGCAGACATATAGAGCAATTTTACCTACAGCACATAGGGTTGAACCACGCGCGTAACGATAATAATAATAATAAAAAAGAAATGCTGTAAAGCAAGGCCTGTAACTTCCTCAGGAAAATAAAAATATATAACATTTAAATTAAAACATAAAACATAAAAAAATAAAACAATTCACATCAATGTTATAAATAATCTTTTAACTCCCGGAATAAAAGCCAAACTGATTTTAGGACAGCGTCCCGACTACATATATGTCATAAGCCCTGATGAGCATTAAAGCCTCCACAATCCAATAATGACCCGATATGAACATGTGTTCAGCCACTTATCAATGTCCTTGTGCGTAATCGGATGGAGAGACACACATGATGCAGAGGAGATGTAGGAAATTGAATATTGTATTTGATTTAGAAATGTTTGGTACATTAACATAATAACCACGCAGCCAAAGAAACACTGGATATAGGCTGATGTAAATAAGCGCTTGGAGCGACCCTGGGGCTCAGAGAGCAGAGGAGGAGGGGGCTGGATGTACTAATAAGATATTCCACTTTTCTTTTTTTTGTTTCTTAAATGTGACTTGTAACACCTGGCATTTTTTCAACCCTCCCCCCATTAAAACAAAAAAAGCAACAAAAACGCCTAGAGCACTTGAGTTGTAAGTTTTGACAAATATTTTATGTAGGAACACCAAGTCAAGAAAAGTGAGGGAGGGATAGAAAAGAGGATGAGACGAGGAGGAGAAGGAGGAAGAGGAGGAAGAGGAGATTGAGAGCAATAATTATGTACAAGCATATTTCTACACGTATATTACAGTCCGGGAGAATGATCGCATTATTTGAGATATACATAATTCAATATAAAATTTTGAAAATAAAAATAAAAATCTGATACAGTCATAAACGATTCCGTTCGACATTTTCTTTTTTCTTTTTTTTTTCTTTTGACCATGTTACCCCACACAGGCAGTGACAGAAGTGTATTTTTAAAAAAGGTGCTTACGACTTAAAATGATTGTCTGATGAACACAAACGTAAAAACAGGATTGCATCTGGTCTGCATGGCGGCTGCTTCATCATCATCATCATCATCATCATCATCAATCATCATCATCATCATCATCATCATCATGATCATCACAATCATCATCATCACTTGGACTAGAGATGGAGAGAACAAAAAATAAAAAGCGACGAAGACACCAAGACGATGTGTTTTTATTCCCTCTGATCGATGTTCCTGATGGAGAATCTTGCATTCAGGTTGTTGTCCCTGAATACAAAATAAAAAAATAAAAATAGAAGACATCATGCAAGTAGTCTAGTAGTAGTGGTGGTGGTGGTGGTGTGGGGGTATGAAGAGGAGGGGGAGGCGTGGGTCCTTTGAAAGCGCTTTTAATAAAAAAAAAAAAAAACGACGTGCTTTTATCTCTTTTTTATTTTAATATTTATATCAATCGGTCCTTTTTTCATCCGCGATATTTCATAAGTCTTTTTTTCTTCCTCTCAGGTCCATTTTCCCTGTAAATATTTCTCTTTTTGTTTGTTTCTGTGTGTGTTTTTGTTTTTGTTTGTTGTTGTTTTTCTCTCCCCCCCCTCTCCGTATCATACATCGCACTCCGAGTCACTGGATGTGACGGACAGGATGGACGTCCCGGTATCAACTCTCTCTGTCATACTGGAAACGCTGGTGGTGGGACTGGCCGCGGTCGAGGGCGACTCCGCCGAGCTGTGAGGGGTGAGCCCGGCCTCCGAGAGGGACCTCATACCGCCCGGTCCTATTGCTTGGTGCTGGAGCCTGGAGAAGAAAAGAAGCGAGGAGAAAAAAGGGGGAAAAATGAGGAGAAACGGCAATTAGACCTGAGAATGTCCCCCTCTCCCCTCCTCCTCCTGCAAAATAGGGGTTCAAACTCGCCTTTCTTTCCCCCTGCCGGCCCCAGCCATGCATGCATGCCTTTATCAAATAGCTTTCAGGGGACAAAACACAGCACTATTTAGACTACCAAATGTTGGGAGAAATGTAATGAGTTTCTGTGTTTTTTTCTGCAGGAAGTGAGCCCTGGTCTATACGCGCGAGTCAGCAACGTGGGATTTAAAGTACGTGTCATATCACCACAGGGAGAAAAAATAATCTTTAAATCCAACTTGGTGTTTTTGTAAAAGCAGATTTCTACCACAGGAGTCTGCAGCTATTTTTATTTTTATTCAGATTTTAGTTACTATACACCAGCTTTACTTTGATTATCTTTATCCACCCCTGCTCTGTTTTGAACCCCGTGACTCTACACGCGTAAAAAACAAATTATTTTTCTTATTTAATCAAATAAAATCCAAGCTTTTTTTGTGGGGTTTTTTGCACAAATGTCGTGATGCTGTGGCCCAGTTGTGCTCGAGTCTGACGGGAAGAGTGTGTGTGAGTGAGTGACACCGAGATCCAGGTTATGTGCAATCATCCTAAATGTTTATCTCCAATCCACTCACGATAATAACTCCATCACGGCGGGATAAATGTCAGCGTGGAAATATATCTCTTCATTTAGCATCAGAATAGAGTTCATATGGCTTAGTTCTCTGCGAGGTATTTTCTAATCAATTATAGCATTTCATTGGAATGATACCACACTTAATGTTATGAATACAGCCTATGTTTACCAGTGCTGTTTTAATACCATGCTCTTTTTTTTGTAATATCAATATCTTTATTATCCTTTCAGATAATCTTTTCCAACAATGCTTGGCGCCATGTGACGTTGAAATGATAAACGCACTGCAGCATATGATAAAAGCAGCTATTATACTCTGTGCATCTTTAATAAATCCATTCATGACTTTGGTAACCAACACAAAAATATTTAAAAATATGTGCAAAATATGACAATTACAACATTACATAAAGGAATAAACCATTTAACTTTTGGCCGGATAGATTTTAAATTAAATCCAGTTCAGTTTGTTTTATACGTTTTATCTGATAAAAAATTACCCACTACGCTTTTTTGACATGATAACAATTAAAATTGTGTTTATAATATAAATATATAAAGTCCAGTGTTGTTTTTAAACTATATATTTAATATGCTTTCTCATTTATTGCAGTACTTTCACTTTTACGCAAAAGATAAACAAGCTGGATCTAAGCTTAAGCCTGTGCGCAATCGTCCCTTTAGTTTAACAGTAATCTCCATTGTGTTAAAATTATTATTATTATTATATTTAGATTTATTTAAACACTTATTTTGAGTGTAGTACTCGCATTGTTTTCTCTATTCCATGATTTATAATCGGTGTAAAATGCCTGTAAAGTTGAATATAGGCTACGTCCGACGAAAATGTGCTGAAAAGCGCTTCTAAATAACAAAAAGTTTAATATTATTTTAAATATAATCTACTTTCACGTGTTTAAAACAGCACAAAATGATGTTTTCGATGTTTATTCCGATTTGACTTCATAACAAACATGTCGCCGCAGCCTGCTCCCTCCCCCTGCCACAGACTCGTCTTTTTCCTCGACAGCCTTTATATCCGCCAGCGCAGCTACAGCTTAATGAAATATCCTCGTTTGTTGCACTCTTTTTGAATTTAGGACCATTTTCACACAAACTTTGAAACATTCCTCCCGCGTATCGCTGCGTTTGGACGGTGAAGCACAGAAAAAGCACCAACCTGTTTTTGGCTGCCGCGGCTCTGTCTCGTTGCCTCCGGTTTTTAAACCAGTTTCCGACCTGTGTGGGAGTGAGTCCAGTGGCTTGAGCCAGTTCCCTTTTCTTGCTGGGGTTTGGGTAGGGGTCCTGAAGGTACCACTCCCTCAGCAGGCTCCGTGTCCGCTCTTTGAAACAGTGCGTCTTCTGCTCGCCGTCCCAGATGGTCCGAGGCAGCGGAAACTTCTTCCGCACCCGGTACTTATCGACCGGTCCGAGGGGACGACCGCGCAGCTTCTCGGCCTCCTGATAGTGTGCTTCCAGCCACATGGCCTGCAGTTTGCCGTGCGAGTCCTTGGTGAACTTGTGGTTCTCCAGGATGTGGTAGAGGTCTCTGAAATTCCCCGTGTGGAACGCCACCACGGCCCGGGCGCGCAGGATGGACTCGTGCTTGTTGATCTGCTCGCACGCTCCCGGAGCCACCGGCAGGGACCAGAGGAAGCGGCCCAGCCGTTCGATGTCCCCGGTCTCCTCCAGCGTCTCGCAGACGCTCGCCACCTGCTCCGGGGAGAAGTTGAGGGTCGGTAGCTGAAACATGGACAAGTCTTCTGGAGACCTGGTGGTTGGAGCGCTGTTCGCCAGGAGCAGAGGGCGATCAGCGAAGTTTGGCAGGAAGAAATGGGAGGGATAAAGCTCTAAAGGGGATCTGAAAACCATGGAAATGACCTGAGAGAGAAAGAAAATTATCGAGAAAAAGGAAAAACCGAAAAAATACGGCAAGTAAAAAAGATTGAATGATTCAATGGCTATCGCCTAATGACACCAGCCTCATAATATCTCCCCCCTAAATCCGCCGTTGAGTGTAGCATTGAAACATTTTGTTTCCCTTTTCTATTGGTCTTCTTGGTGTCGTTGTAGCGTTGTCATGGCAGCCCTGCCAATCACTGTCAAGCGTGCCAATCATTAGCCAGTACGTAGCGCGAGGCTTTCACCACTTGTGCAGCACGCACGGGGGGTTATCAGAGTCTGCGATCTCCACAGCAACCCTCCCACCGCACCGCGCGCATCAGGCACAAGCCAATGCTCGCCTATCTGCTGAATGGAATGAGCAATTAGAGGGTGGAATATTATTGCGATCTTAACGAGGCTCGTTAAAGCTAAAGAAGATATGTAGACTGGAGATGCTTAGCAGAGCCGGGGCGGGAGGGAGGGAGGGAGGGAGGGAGGCAGAGGGAGCTTTAAATGGGTGACAAATGGACAACCAGTGACTGCAACACGGGAATACACGTTGTGAATAGAAGCGGGTCAATCTGAATTATTTTTGCATAGTTTTCATCTTTTTCAGTGCATTATTTTTTTTGGTTTTTGGCGAAAGGTCTCGTGCGTTTGTTTGTTGTTATCACTTTTCCATTTTCTTACTTTCTCAAAGATGACACAATGACACAGTCCTATAATCGTTTGGCTTTTTCTCGGATCGGCCGTTGATTCCAAAAATGCATGTGCGTAATTTTATTCCACGGTGTGATTATGCCTTGGCTTGGGCTCGCCGGTGTGTGTGGTCACTCTGTGCTGGGTGGGTGCTGGTCCCGGTGCAGGCTGCAGTGTGATGCCGCTCCCCCTCCTGCTGTCCCCGGCCTCGCCTCCGGGACGCTGGGCGCAGCCCTGGCCCCCTGCCCGCTGCCACCTCTCCAAACCAACAAAATGCATTGTTCCAAATGAATATCGATGCGCAGCGTTGTGCTGATTAAACAAAGATCATGGCGTTTAAGTTCGAAAGCTAATTTGCCAACGGCATCGCCCTCCTAATGCCACCAGTTTATCGGGGTCTTTTGATAGTTCAGCCCTCTAATTAATACCATTGTGTTGGAATTGCAATCAAATGGCAACATGAAAGCTTCTTGGGGACATAAAAGCAGTTCTCATGTATTTGATCTGCTGGTAAGGACATGATCATTGTCCACATCCAGTCACAGGACTCGGCTTATAGCGGTAGCCACGGCGGTGTGATTTTCATGTTTATGGCTAAAACGGCTTCATATTTAGACAGGGCTTATAGGGTGTTAAAATAGTGTGAGTTCACTCTAACACGAACAGTGCTCACATTGTGAAAGGGCCGTGTACAAGGCGTAGCATCTAGACTCCGCTTAATCCGCCCTCAATAAAGCTGACATAATGATCCTAAGCCGCCTTTCTACAAAATCATTCAGGAATTCAAAACTTTTCCTTCCCTCTCTCAGATTTGCACATTCTCCGGGGGCGGCCAGATACACCAGCGACTCCAAGCTTGGAGCGACAGTGAGTAGACCAGCCTGTCGTGCATGTATCGCTCCACCTGTTTATGTTCTCAATTTAACCTTATCTCACAGTAATAAACAACTGTAGGTGGGAGCGCGCAATTACGCACATTTCCTCTCCTGTGCAAAAGCGGGCACTTTATTTAGCCATGCATGTGCGTGCGTAAAGGCGAGTTGCGCAAGTGTCTGTGTCTGCAGGTGTGTGTGATACAGAGCAGGGGTGGCGATGATCTTGTTGCAGGGTCAGGCGCTGGGTTTGTGCGCGTCTTTTGGGATTGTGTGCGCGCATGTGTTTGTGAGAGGGTGTGAGGGGGTAGGGTGGTATATGGGATCAATCCTGCCCACCGCGCCGCTGCACGGACCTCAGGAGAACTAATTCCAAGTGGCACTTGAATTGGTCCCGTTGGAAAGCTCCGTGGACTGGAAGTAAAGGCTGGTATTTTCATGCTGGTGTTAAAACTAACCCCCACCACCTCCACTACCATCACCACCACCCTCTTTCTGTGTCTCTCTCTTACACACGGGCGCGCACATGCATGCAAGCAAGCACGACCCCAACATTAAGTTAAAAGTGCAGGCTTACAGCAGCATTACCCCGAATATGCAAAGCCCCCCCCCCTCCTACCTTACCTGACTGGGTTCCAATTTAGGTGATCGCCATTCACGCCAAGGCTGCATGCATTATCCAGCATTATGCTTTGGAGGAGCCTTGTTTGGGAGTAGCCCTCGCAGGCAATTCGGAAATCACTCCTAGAGGAAGACGAGAGGTGAAATGTAAAACCTGAATGGGGATTGAGAGAGAAAAGCCACTGGTAATTCACATTCTTTTGCATGGCTTTTGTTTACGTTAAGCATGTAATTAACACCCCCAAACAAGTTTATTCACCTGCCGTAATTGTGTGTTTATCCGAGGACTTGCTGAATGTTCCGAGCAGCGGGGGCCGGCCGCTCTGAATGCACATCGAGCCTTTAGCTTCTTCTCCGTTTACTCACAGCCTTAAAACCTCCAGACACGACAACGCAAACAACATTTTGCTCAGGGAAACCCTGGGAATGTGTTCGTCTGACGGACAGACGCGCCTGACGTCTCTCCTCTGTGACCTGATTTCTGTTAATTGACTGTAACACACTTAGTCAAACTTTGTTTACAAGAGTTTTACATAAATAAAAGTTATTGTTTCCTGTTAAAGAAATGTTTTTTTTATTCTCAAGCAGCGGCTGCAGCGCGCATTGAATCTCCAAATGTTACCACACTCGTTAATTGGCAATTAGCAAGTTATTTTCATTATCGGTCAGTTCCAATAAGGGGAGCAAATAAACAAAGCTGATGTTACGTCATGTTCGGTGGCGAGAGAGAGAGAGAGAGAGAGAGAGAGAGAGAGAGAGAGAGAGAGAGAGAGAGAGGGGGGGAGAGAGAGAGAGGAGAGGACCGGATGAGAGGAGGAAAGGAAAAAGGTGTTGACTGTAAAAGGTAAGAGGGAAAGAGAAAAGAAGGCACGAAAGAAAGGCTCTTGTTTTATTTTCTGCTCCCTCGTTGACCCCGGTTTGGCAGAGGCTGGTCCAGAAAAGGCAGCACACCCCTCCCTGACAAGCACAGGAGAGACTCCTGCGCCTGCTGCTCCATCCTGGATTCAACGCAACAATACGCAGGACGAGACTTTGGAGAGATGATGGGTGCGTATACCAAAACAATCCCACTTCCCATTATTCCCTTTAAACCGCGTGGCTTTGTTTGGAGTATTCTGTGAATGTAAAACGTGCATTCGTGTATTTTTTTTTTTAATGTGTGAGAACTTTTAATTGTCATTGGCACCTTTAGAAATCAATTGCATTTTATTTTAATGATGTGGACATTTAGCACTGTGTTTGTATTTTCCCCTTCTTGCCCCTGTTCGTCCCCCTGCAGAGCTGCGAGCGGGGTCCGGACCACGGAGCTGGAGACTGGACCTGGCACCGGTTCACTGCGTTTTCAATCCGTCCAAGATCAGGAGGGAAATCCAACCACCGCTCCTGTAACTTCTGACCCTTCTCCATCAAGGACGGTTCCCATGTTGTGCGGTAAACTATCATTTAAAAAATTTTTGGGACACTTATAAATATTCATGAAATGTTAAAGAAAATCCTATTTTTGTCTGAATGACGAGGCGATTCTATTGTCTCTGATTATCGTCTAAAATCAAGTTTATAATTTAGTTGCATTTACCGTTTTTTTTATCCAGCGAGCACCGGGGAGATGCGTCTCGTTACACATGCAGCTGATGTGTGATGCTGTCGGGACGGGGCGCAAAATCCCCTCCGTCCCACGCTGGCCATACTCCACCCTGCATCTACACTGTAAAAAAAATATCAACCTATACAAGCTGTTAAATGCAGGCCCAGCTCTGAGGTGATAAAATTCATACTTGCTGAAAACGTACCATGAGTTAATTAAACCTGTTTCCACTGTTCCACAAATGAGTCATGAGATTATTGAGGGTGGTGCAATTTTTCTTAATTGTACTGCAGAAATACTAGACATTTTGTTTTGCTTGGTAATTCTACAACACGGGTCTCCGTAGAAATCCTGCAAAATGCGTAAAATTCGTGGAACCACCATGATGGCACAGCTTCTGCCACGTTTGGCTAAAATGTGACACAAATGAAAACGGAAGCCTGTCGATTTTATTTTTACAGTGCACTCTCTCTGCCCTTAGATAAAGCCATTATCCTGCTGCTGGGCTCCTGTTATTTTATTTTTACCCTTTCTAAAACCCGTTCCAGGCTAAAATTACGCACGTCAATCTACATATGATTTACTTGATTAAATGACCCGCAAGCGCCAGAAGAATTACTCCGGTGACGGCTCTTTAAAGCTGTGAACAGTTGCCAACTTATTCCTGCAGTCACATGTGCAATGTGTCACCCGGACCTGCAAGATGCACACGCTTGTGCAAACACTGCAGTGGCGGCGATTGAGAGGAAACAAGTAGAGAAAAATGCGCATTTTCTGTTGAGAGTGTTGTGATAATGATCTGTAAATGTGGCGCCAACTTTAACAGCGAAGCAAAGTTTTTAACCTCTCTCTCTCTCGCGCTCTCTCCCTCCCTCTCTCTCCCTCTCTCCTTTCTTTTATTGTTTTTATTGTGTGGTCTCATTAGGGGGACTTCCTGGCAGGGCTGGGAGCTTGTATCGGAGCTGTCCAATCAGTGTATTTACACGGGTTGTTAGCGACAGTTAATGAGGGCTCCTCCCCGGGCCGGTAGAGAAAGGCGCCTCAACATTAAGATTTACCTTGTGTCAACTCGTTACTTCTAATGAACCTCCGCGTAAAAAAGCCTCCTCGCACTCAATGGAGCCGTGCGCCCGGATCCTGTGTGTGTGAGACCCTGGAAGAGTGGAGCTGCAAGCCGGCGTCCTTTCGTCCCCCCCACCCCTCACTTCTTTTTTTCTTCCGCTCACTCAGGGAGAGTCGCCTTTTCTCTGCAGGTCCGGGCTCCATGATGCATGCATGCAATGCCTCTGCATCCGCGTGCATGTGTGAGTGTGGACGTGTGTGTCCAAGGAAGGTGGGTGGTGCGTATAACCTACTCTAAAAAAAAACCAAAGGCATCATTTTGACTTAATGATTGCACAATAAGAAGTGATTATGATGCACTGTACAAACTGTATTCCTGCAGCACTCACAAGTCAGATGAATGGAGGGATGGATGGATGGATGGATGGATGGATGGATGGATGGATGGATGGATGGACAAACTCAGCAAGATGTAAAGACATAAGAGCAAAAATAATGTGTTGAATACAACATTTTTCAAATATTATAGTAAAAATGTGATGAGAGGACGGAGGAGCAGGAGGGCTGGTGTGTGTTTGCGTGTCAGTATCACAAACCTGGTACGTCTTCTACTGTTTGGTGAATTAGGCTTGACATGTCAGCTTATTGCCTCTGCAGAAGTAAGTTCACTTAATCACCCCCTCCCTCACCCCCTCTTCTTCCTCCCCCACATCCCCCAGCAGAGCACGGAGGATAGGCCGCGGCAGCTCGGGCTCTGGCCCCTCCGTCCACCCCCTCATCTGGCCCCCAGTGAGGCTTGTTGAGCCGCATCAGCAACACATCAGTGCCCCTCAATTCAGGTACAAACTGGAGGAGTTTGGCGGATCCCTGAAGTGGACTCCCCTCTTACTCCTCTAACCCACAGAGACACCACTTAAAAATCAATTAGGCTCGTCTCGTCTCTCCCGCCCTGCCGGTCAACGTCTCAGGAACAGGTGGCTTCCACCAATTTGGGGAGAGATTAAAAAGTAGGCTACATTCCAGCGAGATTCATTATTTCATTTTATCCTGAATCCAGGTCTGAATGAGGGGATGTGCCCTCATGCACTTCATGGCCCCTCTGAGTCTGTAGGGTACATCTCTATGTGCTGACATCATTCACATATTTGTGGCAGGCCTTCTCACAATGTAGGCCGGCACAATGTAGGCCGGAGCTTCTTATTCTCAGCTCCAATATATGATTTTTCTCCTTAGCCGACAGGGTATTTTATTTTGAAGTGTGGTGTGCATCTGTTACATAATATATTTGCAGATGTCAGCTGCATTTCTTGTAAGAAATCTCCATCCAGCAGCAGTCAGCAGGTGATTAAGTGGCCAACACAAGATTATATATTCATGGTTGTTGGTGCTTTGTCACCTGCTGATGATAGAGACAGAAATAAACAGTTTGGTTTGTTTCTAAAAAGTGATCTTTATTCCTCATAGAGACTCTTATCTTATAGAGCTCCATATCAAAAACATATTTTCTCTTGTCGTCTGTTTCACCATGATTTTAACCGCAGACAGTCTCCTGCTTCCTCGTGTTAAAGAGCTGCAGCAGTCGACACAAGGAGCAGCAGCAGCAGCAGCAGCAGCAGCAGCAGCAGCAGGAGCAGCAGGAGCAGGAGCAGGAGCAGCGCTGGAGGAGGCTGTGTGTTGTGTGTTCACTCTTCCAGGTAGATGGGTTGATTTGGAGACAGAGACCATAAATATTACGGATGCATATCAGATGCGTGGCCCCGAGCTTTACAAACGATGCTCACCTTCCAATCCCCTGTGACTTCCTCTGAAGAGCAAAACAACATCTTCTCCACTTCCTCAGATCAGCTACAGTTTTTTTTTACCAGCATCCAATCTTTGAATATCAGTCATGCACCTGAATGTGTGGGGGCCTAAAGGTGCACTGACTCAATAGAGGGGTGACCAAAGTTTCATCAGCACAAATAGAAATGCTCTCGTAAAATTGGACAGTTTGGGGCTCGACTGTCAAGGCTGATTAAGTAGCCCGGCTCTCAGATGCAGATAGAGGCTGTGGAGATGGCCCTTTAGCCCGGTGTCACAGGAGCTGACAAGCCATAATTACTCTGGCTGACACATCGCTCTCCAAGCTTACTAATGTGAGAGCTGTGGATATGTACGGCAGACGGCGTGCATACAGTCCCGACTGCTCAGCTCTTCAGCCACGCAGTCCCTTCCTCCCAGGGATCAGATGCTCGGCTGACCTTTTCCATTTTCACATTTCAGTGGTGACACACACTCTTATTTAAAAGTTAGTGGAGATCATAAGGATCTGTTTGGATTAAAAAAGAAACTACAACATGCTATATCAGTAGTGGAAACAAACTATTTACTCAAGTAGTAGTTGTATTAGTATTTTTTATTTATGCTTCTTCTACTGCATTGCATTTAAAGGAAGAATATTCTACTTTTCCTCGCTGCTACTTTGCAGATTAATATATTTTAAATATATAATTACAGGCTGAACTATTCAGCAGCATGTGTAGTTGAAGATTAATTTTACCTAAATAACACCAAACTTATAAAGTACTGTACAACCAAGCACACTGAAAGAGGCCACTATATATTTAGTGCTTTTACTTTTTATTACACATTGTATGTAGTGCTTCTCCAGCGTGAAAAAACTGCTTTTACTTCATTTAAGTGTTTCATTAGGATAAAATTAATTAGTTAACATTAGAGATATGATGAGAGTAAAGTAGGCTGCTAGTGAAACATTTCTGTGAGTATTTACTTAATTACTGTACTTTTTACTTTATACTTTTCTATTAGATTAGAGGTTCTGTTTTTTTATAAAACATATGTTTAACAAATGAATTATGCATCTTGATAAATTCAAATACCCAACATCTTATAGAGTAAAGATATCCCACTTTCAACTGATAAAACATAGAATGTCAGTGTATCAGTAATAACTTTCCAACTATAATGACCCTCTCTGAAATTAAGGAGAGTAGTCCAGTTACTTTTGATAAGTATCTAAGTAAACTTTGCTGATAGTATTTTTGTTCTTTCAATAATTAATTAAAAGTAGTAACTCCTCTCACAACACGCACAACTTCTGTCTTCCTCAGCGAGCAAATGTTTTTTTATCAAAGCTTTATATTTTGTAATCGACTGATGTGAGTGATCTATAGATCTACTCATTGCGCGTGCGTGTTTGCGGATGTTTGTGTGTGTGTGTGTGAAGGTTACAGGGTCACAGACGATCCTGTCATTGTCTCACATTTTGTTTGTCGCCGTGTTTGCGTGACACGCAACGAACAATCCAACGTCTCTCTCTCTCTCTCTCTCTCTCTCTCTCTCTCTCACTCACTCAGTCAATCTTGAATCTTGAATCTTGAACTCTGTGTGTATGTGTGTGTGTTTGTGTTGTGGTGTGTGTGTGAAGGGGTGTTTGTCTGTCTCTCTCTCTCTCTCTCTCTCTCTTTCCCTCTTCTCTCTCTCTCTCTCTCGCTCTCTCTCTCTCACTCACTCAGTCAATCTTGAATCTTGAATCTTGAATCTTGAATCTTGAACTCTGTGTGTATGTGTGTGTGTTTGTGTGTGTGGTGTGTGTGTGAAGGGGTGTTTGTCTGTCTCTCTCTCTCTCTCTCTCTCTCTCTCTCTCTCTCTCTCTCTCTCTCTCTCTCTCTCTCTCTCTCTCTCTCTCTCTCTCTCACTCACTCATTCACTAGCTCAGTGTGTATGTGGTGGGTGTGGTGTGTATGTGTGTGTTTATGTATCTCTCTCTCTCTCTCTCTCTCCTCCTTGACTGCAGATCTTGACATTACTTCACTCGATTGCCCGTTTACCCCCAAGTCAAGTCTGAGACAGTCATGAAGTGTAAAGGAGGTGGGCCATGTCATGTCCGCTCAGTGTGCATGGGACTGTTGCTGCGCTCGGCTGTGATCATTGTTCAGGAGAACAATTCCACACAGAGGGCCGAGCAGGCAGGAAGGCAGCAGCTCCACAACACAGAAAAGTGGAAGAACAGCAGCAAACAGGGGCCAGTTATTCACCCGCTGCTCACTAGGTTCATCATGGAGGTGTCTAGGGTTGTCATTATAATTGTTTAACCTACTTTAACATTTACTTTGCTGAAGAGATTTCGTCCAACTAATCTCACTGTGCCACCTCCACACCACTTCAAGGACATGAATGTTTTATCTGCACATCAAGAGGCTTCGTTCTCTTGAAACCGCTGTGGAAGTTAATTCAAATGACCACAAGAACCCGTGAGAAGTCCCACAGCATCATTTAACATGAAGCTATGAGATGACTGAGAAATTATAGAGAAATATTAGAATATAGGCACAATTGAAAAGGCCCTCATGTAGCCTGCATGTTGCTTAATCAGTTTATATTGGCTTTGTGGTGGTGTTATTTTCATAGGCCTCCTAAAAATATTCCTTTTGGCTTCTCTTGCCGTTAGCATATAGCCCTGAGCCGAAAAGAGAGGAAATGTAAATTCCTTTTTATTGTGCATGTGGTGTACGATCATAAACATACAGGCGACATTAGTTTTTGTCATAAATGGCTATTCTTTTTTAATATTAGTGCGATTTTGGAGAACAGGCTACTGATTCTGCAGCTAGCTAAGGTGCTGATGAAAAACTCTGCACCCACTGGATCATTTGGCAAAAACAAATACGCTAAGTTTAAAAAAAGCATCAATTACTCGTCTAATTGTTTTTCTCCTTCAGAGAAAGTATATAAATCTGCAGTGTAGCTATACGCAGGGTGGTTGCTATGGGCAACAGATTGATGGCGCAATTGTGAGGTATGGCTCGTGCCTGTTCCTGAAATCTCAGGTGTGCGCGTGTATCGAGCTCGTGACCGCGTGGCTCCGCCCCAGCAGCCAATCAGAGGCGAGGAGCGGAACTAATCGACCAATAACTGGATATTAACTCGCAGGATAATAACGGAGGGATGCGGCGGCGGAGGAGCCGGTTACTCACGGGTGAGCTGCGGCCGTCCAATCTGATTTGTGTCACGCATCTCCCGTTTAGCTCGCCCGATCAATAGCGGACGTCTGGGAGAGCAGGGTGAGGGGGGGAGGAGGCAGGGGAGGTGAGGAGGGAGGGAAGAAGGGCGAGATGCACAGACTCAAGGACACGAGAAGGAAACAAGGTGCAACAGGTCAACAGCAGTTTGAACCAGCAGGTCCGCACAAACTCAAGTGTGTGTGTGTGTGTGTGTGTGTGTGTGTGTGTGTGTGTGTGTGTGTGTGTGTGTGTGTGTGTGTGTGTGTGTGTGTGTGCCTGTAGTCCCCCTGTTAACCTATATTTTCAGGTATATTCATTAACATTTGTACATGCTGGATGTAGTAATTCTGCATCGTCATCATTAGTATTAGTATTAGTATTAGTAGCAGTAGTATTAGTATTATTTATTTGTATAAGTCTATTTATAAGCAGTTTATAAACACAATGCATGGTTTATAGCTCATTATAATGTAGGCGTAAGTATATTAATCTTTATTAATATATTTATCATATCATTTCTGATTCATAAACTATTTACGAAAAAAAAAGATATCCCTCATATAGGAAAAATTGTAAATGTTGACAAATATCTTTTCAATTTAAATAATTTTACTATGGAAACTTGTAAAATAGATTTTTAATGTTCTTATATCTGCTTAAATTATTAATGCATATTTATATATATAATTAAAATATATATATGTATATAAGAACGATATGTATGCGGTATTATTATTATTATTATAATTATTATTATTTAAAGCTTCATTCAAAATCATGAATTCCTGCCCCGTCCCTCATCAGGGTTTAACTTTTGAAGCTCATCCTCTTCATCAGCTTTTTCCTTTTTTAAATAATCATGCGGATACTTGTTTCACCAACATGTGGAAATATTTCATTTGAAGTCTAAAGTGTCCCCAGGAGGAAAGTTTCTCTTATTTCTATAATGAGCACTCAAAGCGGTCATTTAAATGTGAAGCTTATAAACAGTCAAACGTGTCCGCCAGTGTTTTTTAATCCTAAATACTTGTGAATGAGTATTTCACAGAGTATTTCCGGAGCATCCCAGTATCTTCAGAGGTGCAAGTGTTTGTCCTCCACTCGGTGCTGATGCAGGATCAGTAGTTTGTATCGAGTTAGATCCGCTCACCACGCACAGCCACTGCCTGCCACTGAAACCATAATGTTTTCATACGCATGCGGCTCATACAAACCAGCATGTAACCTGCCATCCACACACACACACACACTGCAGCATGCACACACACACACACACATATAGGTGTTTTGCAATAGCGTGAATAAATCAAACTGCATTGATTAAACACACCTCACACACTCGCCCTGCTTTGGGGCACACTGATGATTCTTCACTTTCTATCTTCGGCGGATGCTCATTCATTATTCAGCCTCGGCTCTGTATTAGCGCTGGATGGCAGATGTCAGAGCGTGATGGAGATGTTTGTGTTGGGCTGATTTGAGAAGCCATTATCCCGCCCGCTTATCAAACATTCATGTGCGGCAGCTGTAGTTGTGGATCCGTCTCCTGTGGCCGCTTCATTTCTCCATCTTAAGCAACCGCGACCTTTCCACTCACTTAACCTGTTATCTTTCCACATTGGAGACACGGCTCAACCACGTCAGAGGAACACACACGTATTTATTTCAAATATAGGTCAATAGCCTGTATCTATTGAATGCTTTTTAAATTTAGAATAGAACAGAACAGAATAGTGACAGTCACTGTAAACTGATTATAGGGGTACAAATTAAAAAGTGACCTTTCCATCCAGTTCACCTGTTTTCTTTTCACATTTGAGAGACAGTCACTTCTAAGGATTCATCTATACATATATAAAAATATAAAATATATATAATATAGTATAGGTATCTAGCCCTATATATTTATTAAAGGATATTTGAAATTTATTATTATATATTATTAATATATAGTGTCTTCATAAACTAATCGGAGGTATTGCTGCACATCAACTATATACAAATTAAATAGTGACCTTTTCAACCAGTTCACCTGTTTTCTTTTAACGTTTGAGAGGTAGTTACTTTTGAGAAAAAAATGTATTAATATATATATATATATATATATTAAAAAAAAAATATATATTATAATATTTTAATTTATAGTGTACCAGAATACTGACTAAGTATCTCGAATAGCACCACGAGGGCAGAGTTGCTGCACAACAACTGTGTGCAAATTAAATTGTGACCTTTCAGTTAACCTCTTATCTTTTAGCTTTCAAGAGAATCACAGTCACTTCTGAGGAAAAATAATCAATCTCAACTATATCTAGGCCCATATATATATATATATATATATCAGATTAGAATCTCATTTACGGAAACATTGACTAAATAATATACATATATATATAATATATATAATATCATTGTAAACTAAATGTGGACACTTGCTGTTGAGCACTATAAACAGATTAGATAGTGACCTTTTCCATGTGTTGTTTCACGTGACCCAATTATTAATCTATATCTTATTTAAAGATCATAAAAACACAGATATTTAATTCTATTCAAGCAGTTTCAGGATTAACAAATGATGAAGTTTCACTTTTAGTTTTCAAAACCAAAATCCGAACAGTTCTCATCTTATCCATCATCAGTTATTATTTATAAATATATATTATAGTGTCTTTATCATAGACTTCTAACAGTTGAATATTGCTAAATTCACTCTGTTCCTACTGCCACAGTAACACCCATATAGTAATAGTGAATTGTCTCTGATTAGGTATTTATTGTAGTATTATCCTTAAGCCATAACTCAAGACTGCAACTTTTCCAGATTCCTTTTATATCTTTTCACTTTTCTTTCCTATTGGCTTTGAACTCTTTTGATCCTCCATCAAAAGTGAAGAAATTAGGTAAAAACGAAAAAATAACTTTTGCAGTTTACTATTGAACAACATGGATGTGTTTTTATATTCTTTTTATTTCCAGGTTTTAAAAAGTAATACGTTCTCTCTCATTGACTGAGGCTGAGACCATCCATCCAGCGTCTTTTGGTAATTGCCCTGCGAACATGGTGGTTCTCATTCTTCTGACCCCTCCGCGCGCTGCACGCCGCCGCCCTCCACCCCGCACACCCGGCCCCGCACAATGCTGCGTGTGCGTGTGCGCGCCCTGCGGTATGCGGGCGGGGATGTCGTGCAGAGGTAATGGGAAGTAGTCGGAAGGTAAGGTCGCGGGTTCACGGCGGGGCTACCCAGACCCGACCATGGCTCCTGTTTGTTTCTCTTTGCTTCTTCACAACTCCGCTTCCTTCCCGCAGGAGGATGTGTCCCGTGTGGCACCGCGCTCACCCCGCACAGACCCCGGCCCCGCACACACCCTGTTTGTTTTTCTGACTTTATTAAATCCTCCCCCGGCAGGAACACCGCCGGCCTCACCACGTCACTGCAGGCTGCCGGTGAGTTTCGCACTTTGCATCCCTCCCTGAGAATCTTTTGTGTTTGCACTTGTGAAGTCTGGAGTCTATTTATATCCTCACACATGTCGGACTGCAGCTTTTTCTTTTTTTTTTCCAAGACCCTTTTCAAGGTTTTTTTATTCAACCCACCTCGTGTCGTTTTTCTAATTCCACAGCAAAGAACCCCCCCCCCCCCAAAAATCCAATATTTGCAATTATTAAAAGAAAATCAACACTCAATCATCTAAATGCAGGAAACAGATGAATGATTTTTTCACTTTTATTTTTGCACCCACTTTGATTCAGGGGCTTATTCTTTGACCTCCGTTTAAAAAGCTGCTTCCCACTCTGCTCGTTCATGGATCCACTGGATGTGTGAAAGTGGTGTAAGTTGGAAAATAGACACAAATGTTCTTTTTTTAGTGGAGATAATTTGTATTATCCCATTAGGGATAACTTCCTGCAGGTCAGGTGGGTTATCCACCATTTTAATTGCACCTGCATTATTGTTCAGTTCTTAAAAACCTTTTTTTCTTTTCAATTTTCTCCAATGCTGCATTTTGAAATGATTTTATTCATTGAGATTATTCTTTTAAGAAGAAGCAATGTGAAATATTTATCATTCAAGTATTGTCACATTATATATATATATTTACAGATATATATACAGATGAAACTATACTTTATAAAGTTTGATTTTGCAAATGAGGTAAAAATATAAATGTATTTCTAAGGATGATGAAATTATAGGCCTATTATTTCTGCAATAACATTTTCTATTGCAGGTTTGTAAAATAAAGTGAATGAATTATTAAATAAAACCAATTTTAAAAACCAATTTGGTGTCTCTTTTACTTTTGAACTCAATTAAATTATACATGGTTGGACAAAATCAGATTGTGGGACATTTAACGCACATATAGCTTTATGAAAAAATGTATTTGGAGTATTTGACCTATATATTTGATATAAAATCATCTGTAAATTTCTCGAAAGTCGTCCGTTATTTCATTATTTTAAAAAAAACAACTGAGTGAAAAATCTGATTTAATAGACCTGTGATAGTTGTGGATGCTTTGAAGTCAATTTAATAGCAAGTTATATTAAATGCCATATAATTTACTATAACACAAAACCATGAAATTGTACAAGAAACATGCAGAGAACACATTATCTTTATGAACGCAATTCAGATGATGTTACAAAAAAAGTGATTTGCAACCTCACATATACATTTACACAATAAACTGCAAGTATATTCCCAAAGAAACGTTATGATGTTACACGGTTTCCCACGTTGGAGGAGGACGAGGACGTAGAAGCACCTCGGAGGAAGACAACATATGAAGGAAGCCACCGAGACAAGACGGCCTCTCACTCAGTCCCTTTGACTGCTGGGAAGAAAAGATGGGAGGAAGGATAACAGGATGAACGAGAGGGGTGCAAGTGAGAAAAGATTAAGGAACAGAGAGAGAGAGAGAGAGAGAGAGAGAGAGAGAGAGAGAGAGAGAGAGAGAGAGAGAGAGAGAAATAATGAAGAAGTCATACATACTCAGAAGCAGGTGATTGAGATTCACCTGACAGAAACAAGACGGAAGCAGAAAGCGAGAGAGGTGCAGTGAGGCTGTGCATTGGCCGGGTGAGGGCCTGTGTTTCCGTCTCTCTCTCTCTCTCTCTCTCTCTCTCTCTCTCTCTGTGTTTCTCATCCTCTCTTTCTCTCTTTGTGTGGGTAGAGAGACATCCACACATAGAGACGAGAGAGAGAGAGAGAGAGACATTTTGGTTGTCTGCCTATCTCCTCCTTACCATGGCGCCCCCGAGACCGAGCGAGCAAGGAGAGTACACACACACGCACACGCACACGCACACGCACGCACACACACTTTGAGTTGTCACAGAGGAGGAAAGCTTGGCTCTGCATTACACTGTAAACCCCACTTTCCCTCAACAAGACAGACAGGTAGACAGCTGGGTGTTACACTTAATCCCTTCCCCCATGTGTCCCACCAAACAAGGGCTTTGCTCTCACTGTCGTTTCCCCTCAGTCTGCTGCTCTCTTTTAGCTGAAAAGCTGAAAAGCGAGAGAAGAGAGAGTCGGCTCTGGGAAATGCAAAACTCTGATATGATGGTGAAGTGCAGCGTCACTTCGAGTTGATGTCACAGTTTAAGTTGCAGGATTAATCAACGAAAACACACTGGAAAAATGAAACGTAGGGAGTCCGACAGCGGCGTTATCTGTCCCCCATGTCCCTCTCTCCGCCCTGACCCCAAGTTCCCTCCTTCTAAGCACCACTTCACCCCCGAGGCCCACGTTTGGTGTGTGTTTGTGCGCCGAGAGCTTTTTGATTTCCTGTTTGTGTGTGTGTGTGTGTGTGTGTGTGGGCACGTGATAGTGAGAGATGAGAGAGGATGATGGTCAGGCTTGGTCTACTGGCTCATCCACAGAAAGCACTGTGTTGATACAGGAATGAAGCCATCACACGCTTACACATACCCCCCACCAACACACACACACACACACACACACACACACACAGCCTGACAGCCTCTTCCCATCAGTCTTTTGTTGTGCTTGCCAGTGATGATGATCTCACCACATAGCAGGACTAAGCCTCAATAGTCAGGCAGTCAGTCAGTTTGGCAGGCAGACAGGCAGCCAGTCAATATGCCCATCAGTCATTCAGCCCACCAGTCGGCCAATCAGCCAGTCAGAAGCAGCTAATTACCAAAGGCAGAAGTTGGGAAGGTGGTTGGCCAACAAATGTGCACAAATGTGTACAAACTCCCTTTAGCAGATTTTGACTTTTATCACCTCGGCCTTAAAACGTCTTTTCTCAACTCGTCCCCAAAGGAACTGGAATCAGACACGTGGAATAAGAAAAGCAGAAAATAGAAACTGATAGAAGAAGCATTATTTCCCCCAGCACCCATATCGACTCTGTTCTACTCTTTTCTTTGAGCTGTTGAGTCGGCTCGTGAGAGAAATCCTGCTGTAAAGGCTCAGATATAAAACCTAATAGCCACATCGAGTCAATAACAACCTCTGCTATCCTCTTGAAATCACATCAAATTTTTATTTCCAGCCTCGGGAGTCTTTTCTATTGTCCCCCCACCCCCAAAAAAAGGCTGCAGCTGATAGCGTCCTGACAAAGACAAAGAAAAACTGATCCTTTGCCTGGAAACCTCTGTATGGTTAAAGATACGATAAGTGACAACGCTTCACTACAGAGTCTAAATACGACAAGACTTAGGTTATATATTTTGCTTACTTGTGTACTAATATCCAAAATGTTCACAACAATGTTCAAACTTTTTAAAATCAGCTTAATGTCAGTATGGATTATGTAAACCCACTTTGATTAGCTTTTATTTATAAAATGTGGCATATATATATTCAAGTAGACAGTTTATTTTTCTTTTCAGGAAATCATAAAAGTTTTGTTTACATGTTAACAATCAAACGTGGTAGTAGAGAACACACCCCATCACATCACCGGTTGTCCTTCATGCAAACTTTACATCATCGTCACCACAAAACACAAAACACACAGAATCAGGATGTCAACCATCAGCCCAAATCCATAATCCGCTTTTGTTCTCTCTTTCAACCAGTGAAAATCAGGTCCTGAAAAACTCAAAAGTTCCTTCCTATTTTTCATTTAAAGCCGTCAGATAAGTGTGTAACAACTGCCGGTGGAGATTAAATGAAAGAAACAGTCTCCATTGTTGTCGTCTGAAAGAAAACACTCCGAACACGCCATAGAAAACCCTGAAAAAGAGAATAGTGCGGTGTAATCGATTGTTCACCAGATAATAGCCGCGTCGTTACCTATCTAACACTACCTGCCTGATTCATTTTCACTTCCCCCAGGCTTTCCCACAACTGTAGTTTGAAAGAACAAGACGGAGCGCACTGATATTTAATAATTTATTTAGTTATTTTAAATGGGACTCAGACGTTGATATGCAAGCGGTGTGTCTGATGAGCATGAACAAAACAGAGTGCCGGAGTTGGAATATGCTAAGAACAACTGTATCCGTTGTTGTGCTAATCCTAAATGAAATATGTATTCAGTAAAAGGATTAGGGCGTCCAGTGTCATAAAAGAAACCACTTACCAGCACCAAAGGTAATTTGTAACCTTAGCAACTGCTTGTGGAAATGAATGGGGGATTAGGATTGGCTGCAGCCAGCGTTGTCCTCGCGCAGTCAAAACGACCCACACACACACACACACACACACACACACACACACACACACACACACACACACACACACAGGTTTGTTCCTACTAAATTCAAGCATACTGAGCACATATGCATGCATAGAAAAACATTGGAAAAGTTGCGCACAGACACAAAAGGAGGTTTCATACATTATGTAAAAGTAAAATAAGTGAGAGGAAAACAACAGGATTAAGGAGACTTCTCGAAGAAGAAAGAAAATTAGTAAAACTGAACCTTCTGTCTTTCAATTTATCTGCTGAGGGGTTAAAGGGATTTTATTATCAGTCTAACAATGGTGAGGCTGAGGCTTGTTAAGCAGGGCACTGACTTAGCCAGCACTCCTTCAACGCTCCATGCAGCCCTGTGTGTGTGTGTCTGTGTGTGTGTGTGTGTGTGTGTGTGTGTGTGTGTGTGCGTGCGTGCGTGCGTGCATGGTGCGTGTGTGTGTGTGTGTGTTTAAACTTGGGCCTCGTGTGACAGGTCTCAGAAAACGCAGAAAGGCATCAGCCAAAGTTCTCACATTACACCTAATGATGTCGGCTCTTAAACAGACAAGGGTGAGTTTGTGTTTGTGCGTATGTGTGCGTGTCTGCGTGTGTGTGCACGTACTGAAAGTCAGACAGAAACAAGCTGTAAACATGTTCATATGGCCGGAGGACACGCAGGTGCAAAGTCACATAAACAGACGTGGAGATAGATCCATGGAGAGGGAGAGAGGAAGAAAGCGAGAGAGGGATTATCTTCTCAATAGCCACTCCTGTCTAGTTGCACCACCTCGTCGGAGACATCTCAAATAGCTAATTGCTTAATCATGCGGAAGTGACAATAGCCCAGCCTAGTTCTCATCTGTTCTCTTTCTCTCTGCTTAATCCCTCTGTCATTTTGTGCGTTTGCCACGTCCGTGTGTGCATTTGTTTGTCCCCCCACTTTGTCTGTCTCTCGCTCTGCGTGACTCATCGTCTTCCTTCGCTCACCTCATACCTTCTTACTTTCTGTCACTCCCTCCATAAGTCGGGGGGGAAGCTATTAAAGTGGTGGCAAATAGCTTCTCGGGTGACATTTGCTGACATTCAAGGAAGTGCATTTAGCAGCGTACTACGGTTCACCTTGGTGAATGAAATCCATTTGTGCCACCGTGGCCTGGTCCTCCCTCTCTCTCTCTCTCTCTCTCTCTCTCTCTCTCTCTCTCTCTCTCTCTTTCTCTCTCCCTCTCTCTCTCTCTCTCTCCCCCTCTCCCTCCCTCTCTATCCCCTGTCCCTAAATGGATGCCCAGTGTACAGGGACATGGCAAGGTGGCACGCAGCTTCGCCGCAGCTCTCAAATGTCATGCTGAACAAAAAATCTTTAATGGGCTAAGTGTAGCCTTTCCAGCCCTAACTTGTCAGGTAATCAGAAATCTCTCTCTTTCTCTCCTCACCCACCTTTTCCTCCTTCCTCAGCTCACCCGGGCCATGACATGCCGCTAATTACCTGTTATACCAACTGGAGAGTGGGACGGCATGAGCGAGGAAGACTGCTTTTAAGACGTCCTCTTCCTCGTCGCTCTCTTTCAGACAGGGTACGTATTTTTAACCTGGTGAGGATTTTTTATTTTAAGCCGGGGCATAACTCCGTGGCACCTGAGTCACCTGGAACATGACACCTCTTTTTATAAGTGGGTGATTTTCATGTAAGTGTAGGGATTTCTTTCACCGTACCTGCGGGAACCCGTGTTAACGTGTCGCCGATTGTCACTGTTTCTCTCGGGAGGGTTTACGTCGTGACACAGGTAGACTGAGTACAACGTGGAGTGTAAACAAGTCCCCAAACCAGCTAAGAGCGTGAGTCATGAGCAAATGTTAGTATCACACTTAGACGAATGTAAAAGAGACGTGTCGATTATGAAACTTGTTCTCAGGTCTCGTTAACCCCATAAGTTCAGGGATACCCGCGCTGGAGTTTTCCTTTTATACATGAACAATATACATTTTCTACTGCAGAGATCTTGTGTTTCTGTTTACACTATTCTCCACAGTTCAATGCATGTGTGAAAGCATCTTTTGTAGTTATGGATAGTTCTCAGTTTGACAAAAGAAAAGTAAAGTTAAACCCTATTGTCTCATATTACCATTTAATGTGCAGTTATACGTATAAGAAAAAACAAACCTTATACCTAAAGGTGAGTCATTTGACCAATGTGGATGTGATAGTGAGGTTCAGTGTGACACACTGTCAGAGATTTCCTTCTCACCCTGTGGGTGTCAGACGGTCGACACCAATCAGTGTCATGTACCGTGCACAGCGCTGCAAAAAACACTCAGCTGACACACAACAAACTAGCAACATGCCAAAAGCGATGGTGGCAATTATATGGGTAATTATATTTAATCACTTCTTTATGAAACAGCTTTTAAATGCAGTTAGCTCGACGGGGAGCTCTGCTGCACAGCGCTATGGATGCAAAATCTAAACAGTAACAATGAAGGAGGATTAACGTCCACCTTTGGACAAAGTACACTTAAACCTTTATTCTGTTTCAACACCTGTGGCTCGGCAGGTAATGGAGAGGTAATTGAAGCATTGTGAGAAACAAAAACAAGGCAGACGAACTGAAGCGGAGAGGAACGTAGTTTATTAACTGAGGAAAACCCTTTTTATCATTCTGTTCCGATGGATGTTTCCGTTCCCATCGTGACGGAGACTTTCTTTCCGACACTAAAATCACCTCCTTGCTTTTTTTTGTTGACGGGCTTCATGCTGACGTGACATTGAAATATTTACACGTGCGTGTTGTGATTAAATGCTAATGCCTGGTGAGGTGCAGCTCTCTAACGTGCTGGTCAGGGCAGACAGACGGGAAGTGTAAGGTTGATTATGGGAGACTCGTGAAAGCCTGTGGCAGCCATGACGCTAGCAAACCTCATCCACCACACACATACACGTGTATACACACCTGTAGACATTCACACCAGAAAGTAAAAGCACAATGGAATGAATGGAAACAGGTACAGACACACACGCCCAAACCCACTGGCATGTGAACACACCACACCGAACACACACACACACACGTGCAAAAAGCCTGTTCAGTAGCAGGGTGTAATGTTATTTTCCCGGAGGCAGTGTGTGATGAAGAAGCGGTAGAAGGAACGGATGAGGGAGGGGTGACGACAAGGAGGCATGAGAAAGCACAGGAATCATGACTGACAGCGAGCGGGACGAGCACCGAGAGACGGCTGAGGCCGATTGATTGATGGATCGGACCTTTGTTTGGCGTTTCATCCTGGAAGAATAGTCTCACATTTAATTTAGTACATAAATTAATTACACAGCAGAGACACCAGTGTTTTTTCGTTTCCCCCCCCCACCCCCTGCATATATTAGAATAGAAGCCAAGATACAAGTGGGTAGTGTGAGCGACAATTTTGGCATCGACATAACATCCTGCTGAAATGCAAGCGAAGTACGAACGCCAAAAAAAAGTAATTTTCCATTTCTAATACTCAATTTATTTAAACACCGGGTTTTGTTTTTTTAACATTGCTTGAATTACGTCTGCCTGAGAGATGACTGCGTTGATGATAATTAATACAAAAGCAATCCAAAGGAGGTGAGTGGAAATTTTGTTTGTGGTGAAATAGTGTCTCTGTCGCTCCGCATAATCCACAGTTTTTATTATGGAACAAAGCCTCATATAAACTTTGTGAAGGGTTAGATACCACATTTATAAAACAGTTATTTGTGTGAACCGTCCCTTTTTAGAAAATGAATGACCAAATTCTGTAAACGAGGTAATTGTCTTCTGTCATCATTTGAAGATACTGATTATGATTTATATTTACTGTACCTAACTGTATATTAAGATGCATGAAGTGATGGCTGCCCAAAAGTGAAGCCAAAGCGTCTTGATTGCCTCCTAGTGGCTTTCTGCGGTATAGGTCATAAGCCCTGCCTCCTCCGTGTTAGGGGATGGGACATAGGCCAAACTAAAAAGTCAAATAATACGTCTGTCATTTTAGGTAGGTCACTGATGTTTGTTCAAGAGTTTATTCTTCCGCTAAGTTTGATTTGCTATGAAAAGGGGATGAAATGTCATGATTGACAGCTGAGACTGACTTGCAATTGGTCGAGATCTTGATACCGCGGCTCCATCATCGACGCAAGATGGCAGCATTCGTAACCAGGATATTTTGGCTTCAGAAGGAATAACACGTAATCCATCTTTATTTACTGTCAATCATCTAAACTGAGCAGTGGCCCCGAGAACATGTTACGACAAGACAACTGATGAAGGAAAGAGGTTTTTCTCAAAACACATTCATGAGGAATCAACCCTGTGGATTTTCCCAGTGTCTGCACCATCTTTCCACAAAACATTACACAGACTGTAACTTAAACAAATGAAACATATTGTGTCTTTCCTATGTTTATCTGCACACAAAACACATTCATATGCATCAGCACATCATCTCCACGCTTGCGACGACTAAGACACACAAACACAAACGCACTCCAGAGTCTGGTTGCGGGTGTTTATTGTTGTTTTCAGCTCCGCAGTTGAGCTGAATAGGCGAGAGCGTTTATGAGTATGCTGTTTATTCTGTCAGCCACGTGCGCTGCCTTTCCACTGGACCAAACCTTTATAGAGTCGGCCCTTTCTTCCTCCCCACATTCTGGCTTTTTCACAGTGCTTGGCCTCTTTATTGATAAGCAGGCTTTTCATTCAGGGGAACATGGACCGCCACACAAAGACTTGAGAACTGGGAATGACCTCGGGGGTCACACATCATTTGAGAGAAATTATTGCATTTCTCCCTCGAGCTCGGCTGTATAAAGATGCAGGTTTGATGCTGCTGATGTATTGTACCACAGCAAGACTGCAGGATGGAGCCCGAGGCAAAAACATGGGGACAACTTTATCTTTTCTCACTGCCTCACTCTCGCTGGTCTCTGTCTACCCTGCCCTCCCTCTGGGTGGCAGAAATAGGGGTCTCTTACTGTGTCTGGGATTCACCCCCACACAGCAGAGTGAGACCCGTCTCTCAGGGCTGTGCATGTGTGTGTGTGTGGTCTCTGTGTTCCTCATGTTGTGGGGACCCTAAATGTGCAGTCACAGTAAATGGAGCAAGCCAGACCCCATACATAAATCATTCAAATTTGATTAAGGTTATAGTAGGTCTCCAGGAAATGAATATAAGTCAGTGTAACATCCTCTGACGTCATGGGGACACAACTGTGTGTGTGTGTGTGTGTGTGTGTGTGTGTGTGTGTGTGTGTGTGTGTGTGTGTGTGTGTGTGTGTGTGTGTCCATGCAGAACTATTAGTGTAGCTCAGCAGCTCCAAGAAAAAGGCCATGAAATATCTTGTCCACACCTTCCCCCAGACAGCCTGTCCACGAAGTGCTTTTCTGTGTTAGAATCTGGGACACGTGTGTGTGTGTGTGTGTGTGTGTGTGTGTGTGTGTGTGTGTGTGTGTGTGTGTGTGTGTGTGTGTGTGTGAGCATGCCCCCTGTAGACTGTGCTATGCTACCGACAGTGAGTTGCCGTGAACATGACTGAGTGTGTGTCTCAGTTATGATAGGGGAGACTGATAAAATGTCTCCCTGAACCACCTCTCCGTCCACTCAGGACAAACAAACACACTCCTGTCTCTGGACCGTGTGCTCTTTTAAACACTTCTTCTTTCTGCACTTCATTTCTTCATCAGACACAAACACAGAAAGACGCCAGTGTTGAAATAAAAACAAATCAAAACGAGGTTCACATATAAATAATTAGTGTGAAACTTAAAACCTTGAAATCAGCACCGTGCCCCAGTTCTGTCACTCCTCTGCTTTGTGTTACTTGTTTGCGCAAGACTCTAACCAACTGATGTGAAGTTCAGTGATTTTGCTGATGTTTGCATTTGTTAACCTGATGCAATTAAATGAAAACAAGAGCATTTTCGATTCTGATTTCAATCTGTTTGCTGATGTTAAACATGAAGTTGGCCAGATTCTGTTTTTTATCACCATAAAGAGAAATGTTTAGACCGAATCTTCAAGCTGATCGCTTTCAACATATTACATTTGTTTATTTGTACAATATCTGCACCTAGGGCCAGTTCCAGGTGATTTGCAAACACTTCTCATACATATTGTAAATGATGTCAAGTTTCACAAATGATTGTCATTTGCAAAATTGTAGAAAAGCGGCTTCACGCTTATATGTGACGTGTATGATCTTGTTTTAAAGAGCCACATAATGAGCAACAGGGGAAACGTTTACACCGAACAAATCACAGCTTGCAACTGAAACATCATTTATACTTTCATAAGTTTAGGCAACTTGAAGAACTTAGTTAGGGTTATGGAAAAGTATCGCAAAGAATCACACACACACACACACACACGCGGAAATGATCAAGTATCTTTCTTCCCTCCTAATGAAAAAATCCTATCTGCAGTTAAGTTTAGTAATTAATAATTATAAGAGCGTAAACTGCCTCACAGTTCTTAGGAGGACGATGAGGCCACGGTGATAAGATGCAGCGCGGCGCTAATAGTGCCATCCAGCAGCACCGCGCTTCAAAGACGCCGGGAGTGGCAGCCATGACACTTTGAGGTCTGTGCTGAGGAGGCCGCGGCATAATCATAATTGTTTCTAGATCAAGAAGGCCGTAATTAATTTGCCTGTCTTGAAGTTCAGCAACAAGGGGAAAAATGGCTGCTGGTAGAGACAGTGGAAGAGTGTGTGTGTGTGTGTGTGTGTGTGTGTGTGTGTGTGTGTGTGTGTGTGTGTGGGTGTGTGTGTGTGTGTGTGTGTGTGTGTGTGTGTGAGAGAGAGAGAGAGAGTGTGTGTGTGGGCTGTAGTTCCTCTGAGAGAATCTAAGCAGTTATAATAAAAAGCTCTGCAAAAGCAATAAGGAGGGAAAAGAAGCGTAAAGCAATGTTCAGATGTGAAGCTACGTGCCATCTATATGTAACAAGGGCCAAGAGGTGATGTTTGTTCATTTGAGTGTGTGTGTGTGTGTGTGTGTGTGTGTGTGTGTGTGTGTGTGTGTGTGTGTGTGTGTGTGTGTGTGTGTTTGTGTCGTAACGCAGCCCCATTGCGATGGAATTGAAATGCCATAACGACAGTTCGTCCAGCATGCGTCCTCCACTTAATAGTTCCACTGCGGTGGTATTTAATGCAAGGGGGCCCTGGCTTTTTAAAAACTATTTAAAAGGATGCACACAAATCACAGTGTGCAGAAAATGACCGTCTTAATGAAAACAGTGGTTCCTCACCGCTGCCCTGTGGGAGGCCCGGGACCTGGGGGTGTACTTGGGAATGCAGGGACCACAGGGTGCAGAATAATGACCATGGAACCTGGACTGCGGAGTGCATACTTGTTATGCTAAAAGGCAGGACTGGTAGCCTAAGGGCTGAGATTGGAGGGCAGAAACATACATACATAAACATAGGGAGGAGACAGCTGTTCCTTAATAACCTCTGGTAAATGGTGGCCGAGGTAATTAAGGTGCCCAGTAGGGAGACAAAAGGCCGACACTGTGTTAGTCGGCTTCGGTTTTACAATGTCGCTTCGACAAATAAGTTTGCAGATCAAGAGGAAAAAATGACTTTGACACTTTCCTCAACAGTTGTTTGATTGTTAAAAGGACGTGTTTATATTTTACAATAAAAAGAACAATCTATTGCCGTTTTCCTGTTATTAACTCACCTCCCTCTGTTTGGAAAAGTGGGTGTAGATTGATGCCGTTTAAAGTTTGTGATTTTCACATTAAAAATCACCATGCTGCCCATTTCCTGACAGTCGTTAGCGCTGATTTCTTTTTACCGACGGACTTAACCACAGAGTTTAGCTGATTATTAACCTGCCGTGACCTCAACCATCAGGGTTTTTTGTGTCATGCTGAATGTATCACTGCTTCACAGCCAGAAGGTTCCCGGTTTGAATCCCGCTTTTGCTGTTGAGTTTCTATGTTTTTCTCCAGGGTCTCCGGCTTCCTCCCATGCAGATTGGGGTTCGGTTAATTAAAGACCTTATAGGTGTGAATGTGGGATTGAAGGGTTGTTTGTCTCGTACCCCGCGTACCCCTCCTCTCGCCCAACGTCAACTGAGATTGGCTCCAGCTTCCCCCACAACCCTCAAAGGATTAGCGGTATAGATAATGGATGGAGCTGTGTGATGGGCCCGGTCGCACATACACGAATGGGAAGCAAATATGGCAGGTCAGAGTTCAAGTGGAAGCTACAGGAAACAAATGTTTTATCCGTCTCCTCGCTCGTACAGTTTTGACGTGAACAGGAAGTGAAAGTTCGTCAATGAAACATTCTCGTATGTGCGACCGGGCCCTAATAAAGATTTTTTGAATAATACACCTCGCGGACATTTTGCAGCAATAGTGGAATCATTTGCATTTTCCTGTTTTTTTAACGGTCCAACACTGACACTTTGGTTGTTACAGATCATTGACTGTCCCTGTCTGCCCATGTTGTCTCCTTCCTGTCTAACCTCATCATGAACCGATGCGTGAGTTCACATGTATCTTTAAAGTGCTGTTTGCATGTGAGTAGGTGCGTGCACACACCATGTGGATCTGTGTGTACCGAGCGTTTGACTTAAGTAATAGACAAAGAGTGCTGCCAACAACACGACGAAGGTGATGATGATAGCGACGGCGCTGCCAGATTTGATGATAAGACAACAGCTTTCACTGATGGTGACAGTGATGCTCCCTTTGTTTTTGTGTGTGAGTGTGTGTGTACCGGACCTATTTTCTTCATCCACAGATTGGATTCCAGAGCAAAGAGGTGTGTTGCTAATCTTTGCAAGAATGTCAGGTGTGCGTGCATGTGTGTGTGTGTTAGTCTGTGCGTGTGTGTGTGCGTGTGCGTGTGTATGGCAGAGAGAGAGAGAGAGCGTTGATTACACCCTCCTCTCCAACACCAAGAGCCGACATTTCTCAAGTGTGTGTAATTATAGTGAGCACACAGCCTCCTAAGCATCCTGTCAATCTGAATCAGAACGAACACACATACAGTAAGCACAAGAACAAATGCACGCATGCACAAAAACACTGTTGTGTTTTCAGTGTGTGCTTCCAAGTGTGTGTACCAGCTTGTTTGTGTGCGTCGTCCTGCAACCCTCTGTCCCATGTGAGAATTTGGCTCCAGAGTTTGCGTACATGTCTGCACAGAGCCTGCTCCTCGCTCCTCCTCTTGCACAATGACAAGGTTTGGGTTTCAAACACTCTCACACACACAGACTGACAGTCAGGTGCTAAACAGAGGCTACACCGATTACCCTTTAAGCTTATAGCTCAATTATAGTCTAAATGAGTATCTAGGCCCAAGGCCAAAGCTGTCAAAACGTCCCGTCTCCTGAGAATCCAAGTCGGGGAGACAGTAGGGGGGTGTGTTCACCGTCAGACAGCATTGATAGTGGATGATTCTTCAAAACCTGGATTGGGTTCAATGTTTTTCAAAGTTCATTGTCACATTTCTTTGGACACGTGACAACTTAAGTGCCGGTACAGCTAGTCAGCAAAAAGCCACTTAAGGTTTTGGAAAGATCATTGTTGGCGTTGTTGGCGTTGTTGTCACACACTGATCTGGATCTGTGGTTAACGTAAACTGCTGCTGCGTTCTTACGTTCTTACTGAATGTGGACATTATAACTGAGCTGGTGCTGAACCTGGAGGTTTAAAGTTGGTACCTCAACACCTATAACTCAAATGAATATAAAGCAGAGGTCATAGACAATCATTTCAAATTAAATGTCATGTCATAAATGTTTGGAGGGTCAGGGAAACTTTCTGCATGGGGAATGAGAGACACTGGGATGGAACCGCTGACCCTCTGGTTAGTGGACGAGTGGACAAGTTCATATTTATGATGATTTTTTTCAGAAGAAGGGCTCTAATAATCATCCATCCATCTATACCGATTTGAGCCAATCCCAGCTGACATTGGGCGAGAGGCGGGCTACACCCTGGACACATCACCTGTCCATCACAGGGCCCGACATTCACACCTACGGGTAATTCAGAGTCATGGCCGGCATGTAAGAGCAGATCATTTATTTTGTGAGCCTCTAATAGATCAGTTGACCTTTTAATATTAAGAGCATGTATTTAAAATCACAGATTGAAAACATGTCATAAACCTCTCAGAGATCAAACCATCTGATGAACAGGGCAGTAGCTGTTTTGTTGGCCGGTGCTTGTTGTTTTCTCCCCCGTGATGTTCCCGCGTGGTAAACATGAGGCTCTTCATGATGGAAACTCCCGGCGGCTGCGTGAGTTTCCTCACCTCGCCTCCTCCCTCTTGCTATGAATTAAACAGAGCGATAGCGAGAAGAGGGTGGTGGAGACAGATAGATAGAGAGTGGTAAATTGCATTGTCAATTCAAATCCTGCCACTAATGCATCTCATTGAGTCTGTGTCGCTGTCATCCCGGATGCTCAGTTATCTGTGTCGGTGCAGCCAGCGGAGGAGCGCTGCCACGTTAGCAGCCCGGCACAAAGTTTAGCGAGCCAACATGCCCTGAGCCGCGGAGAGAAGAGAGACGGCGGAGATGAAGTAGACGTGTGAGACATGAAAAATTCATCTTTCCTGCGTGTGTGTGTGTGTGTTCATGTGCGTGTGCGTGTGCATGTGCCTGCAGAGCTGTATCAGTTTAATTACAGCTATGGCGGCCCCGGCCTCCATTCCGACACGGCCTCTTTCCTGCGCGAATTAAAACACCCCTGTAACACGCGACACACACATAATTGACATGCACACACTCAAAAAGTAGCAGTGCCCCACACGTACACCCTGTTGTAGTTGTCATCCCCTGTACGCCCAGCAACCCCCTTCCTCTGCCTCCACCAGCATCCCCCCCCTGTTCCTCGTCCTCAAAACTATTTGAAAATCAATTATCTCAACAAACCAGCTGTAAGGAGTGGGTGCCAGCCACTTACTCCTGAAGTGAATAACTTATTTGAAATTCATTATTGTGTCGAGCGGGGTGACAGGGCCCTCCAAGACTCCGCATTTCCCATTCCCCTCTCTCACTCCCTCTCTCTCTCTTCGTGTCTCTCTCTCATTCTCCCTCTCTCTCAGTGTTTTTTCTGTCTTTACATAAACTAACTACTGGGCCGGACCGATCATTTTTTCATTTTTTGTGCTTCTCTCCCTCCTCCCCTCCTTCTGTCATGCAATTTTAACCAGCTGAGCTCCGCAGACACAAGCCCACGCACTGACACACACAAACACACACACACACACACATCAACAGACACACACACAACGCTCTCTTGATTGGTTCACCTCATTTATTTATCGTGTGCAAATCATAAGACGCCCAGAGTTTTCTCCCCTGCCTGCGTCGACAGGCATGAATATGGATGTTGGGAGCAAAGTTGGAGGTGGAGGGGGAGCGAGTGGTGAACACAGATATAGGCATGATACAGTTATTTACTCTTATTCATCAACGTATGTTACATTAATAATGATAATGCACTTTATGGTCTCTACTGCTACATGTGGGCGCTTTTGGTCTGGGGATTTTTTTTGTCTTAGGGGAAATTACATATTTTACACATTTGCATGGCTCCGACTTTGTGGCAGCAGTTTGACTTTATGTTCCCCACATTTAGGCACCTGTCCCACCTGTCATTTTCTTATTTAAATAGGCTTTGTGTTGCAGTCTATCATGGTGCTGGGCTGTCGTTAGTCGATGCCCATAGAGCGCCACATTTTGTCCTCTGTCCTTAAATATTAGATCACGGTTGAAACCTATTTGCTTTTTGAATTCTTCGAAAAATAATCTTGTCTTGAGTAGCTTCAGTGTATATTTTCTCAGATGTAGGATTGTTTGTCCCTTAAAGTGACTATTTATGGTTTTGTTAATCAGACGGACCTGTATAGTGCTTTGCCCCCTCTTGGTGAAAGTTGGTTTCTGCCCCAGGTGACAATGCCAAAGCTCATAAAATCAGGTCCAACTGTTTATTTATTCATTTACAAGATTACCTCAAAGAAATTCTTGTTTTGACGCATGCAGCGTCGTTGCCAACACCAGTGGATGTGAACCTGGTTCAACTCTAACCGCAGCTCAACGTCACTCAGCAACTCACTGCACAGGCCACATTCCTGCTACAACACTTCACTCTCATGGCTCCGTATTGTTTAATGCGAGTCGTTTCCAACCTGAAAGTCCAGTCGAGCCCTGGTGGCCGAACGGGAGCTCAGTCCTGCAGCCAGTGTCTTTTGGCAAAGGGCCGTTTTCACACCCAATAAATCCAACTGGTTTTGGAACAGGTAACAGTCACCTGGAGGTAATATCTGTGTGTCATCGCCCTTTTACGGGATACTGGTACAACTGCTACCACTAATAATTATAGTGTTCTTATGTTTTAGGAGCTGTTCGAAAACACAAACACTTGCCAACTGATTAACAAAGGTGTGAACAATTACAGTAAAAGTACACACACACACGCGTTGGTGGTAAGTCATGACATCAGTACTGCGGCAGCAATGTTGAGTTGGCGGAGTGTCAAAGCATCAACCTTTCTTTCTTTCTTTCTCCTTGTTTCTCTCTTGCTCTCTCTTTTCTTCTCGTCCTGTCGGCCCGTCCTTCTCTCGCCCACTGTGTATGACTCCACACTCCATACCGCTCTCCCGTGATGGAGAGAGCGAGCGTAAACGAGTGTGACAGCGCTGTCATGTATGTTCCAGCAGAGGCCAGCGAGGGCCAGTGCAGCGACAGGAGGTGTCATATCCTTACATCTCTCTCTGTTTCTGCCACCAGCTGGACTCTCCTTCTCTCTCCTTTTGTGTCACACTCTATCTCTCTCTCCCGTCTCCCATCCTGTCCTGTGTGTGTGTGTGTGTGTGTGTGTGTCTCCTGCCTGTGTTATGTTTCCACTGACACACTTCTCAGCTTATCCCCTCCAACATTATCCCCTTTCTCTCCCTGAGACTCTGTCCAGCTACATTTGAAAACACATCTGCATTCGAGGGTCATTTTTATAAAGAATAATATTGGGAAGTGTCTAATTAACGTAGAAATCAATCTAAGAAATCCAGAAGTCTTTGTCGGCCCTTGGAGGCAGCATTTGAAGACTGATTGCGTCACAGTGGCGTGACTCTGCATTCTGAGGGCGTCCTCAAATGTGTCCGACAAATGCGACCTTTCATGCCGGAGAAACAAAGGCTCCGACGGCCCAACAAATCCCAGGGTTCATTGTGGTTTGGCGACGAACGTTTTTCAACAGTACACATGTTAAAAAACCAAGGGGGGCTTTCAAACTTTCTTATCGTGGTTACAGAAGCTGCGTGATGAAAGCAGCACGTCAGCATCTTCAGTCGTCCATCAGCGTCGACAGGACGTGATCGGCCACAGCGCCCGTGTGCGGTCGTCTGTATTTTGGCAACAGATGTGGCTAAAACACATCCTGTCTCCAACACACGAGTGACTCCGTTTCCTGACTCTCTTATTGCTCCTTCATAATATTTTTCGCCTGAAATAAAGAATTTAAAATACCACGTGTAAGACGCGAGACAAAGCTTTGACTTCGCCCTCAATGAGATTTTCTGACCTGGACCATTGTCACTTCTTTTCTCTCTCGTTGCTTCCCTCATCCTATTGTGTCTTTTTCATCCCTTTTCTTCTTCTTTTTTTTACGTTTCAGCACAAGCTCTCTGTCACCAACAGCAACCGGCTTCTGTGGCTACGTGCGTGTGTGTGTGTATCCATGTGTGCACGCTTGCAGGTATTGTATGTTTATGCATGCACACTGTACACCTATTGTATGTGTGTGTGTGTGTGTGTGTGTGTGTGTGTGTGTGTGTGTGTGTGTGTGTGTGTGTGAGCAACTCGGCAGCAGGAAATTGGTCAGCTGAGCCATCAGAGTAAAAATGGGGTCAAATTGGCCTTTCAACCGGCCTTAATCTTCCAATCATCCCTAAAACCCGCCTGCCGCCGCACAATGCAGCTCTGCTCACAAACTAACAGCAAATACTTCATTTCAGCGTTTGATGAACACACAAAAATACTGCAGAGCATCCGCTGAAAGCTTGCGTGCGCATGTTCTGTATAAGTATGCTGCTCCGCGCGAGTTGTGTTTGCCTCTCTGTGTGAGTGTGCGTGCGTGATTAGCACAATCGCTTCGCCCGCGCTCACGTTCCCGTTCTTGCTCTCAAGTTCTCTGCAGTTGAATGGGGCTTGTTTGCATTGGGAGTGAGTGAGGGAGAGCCGCGATCAATGCCAAAACCATTACGGGACACGCTTTAAGTAGAGCAGCCCCATTTTAGCAATTTGGCAGTGCAGCCAAGGCCTGCATATGGTATTATTTTATCAATAGCCTTGCAGCTTGATAGAGAGGAGTAAATTAGAGGATCAATGTTGTGTACAGCGTCGCTATCTGCTCACTTCGTTGGTAGTCCTCTGTTTGTGTGCGCGATTCTTCTTTTGTGTGTTCACGTGCGGACATACCTGCGCGTATGTAGGAGCAAATGTGTAATGGAAGCTTTTGTGGTGATACGGTGCAACAACGGCAACGCATGCAGCCTCTAGTTTCCTACTTATTGGCTTGTTTCCTCCGGCTTTCTTTTATACGTCTCGCTTGCTTTCTGGAAATAATACGCTGTGTTTTGAGAATGGAAGCAGACGGGGATATCAAATGGCAGAGATGAAAATAGAATGAACGGGGGAGCAGGAGAGACGAGATAAATCATTGATGTGTATCATAGTGCCCATGAACACAACACACTGAGCTGTCTTCTTGGCTATTCACCTCCAATAACACACTCTTATCACTCCACCAACAAGTACACCTCTCGCACCCCCGACATGTATAATACATTTGTGTATAATACCTGTCCACAAACACACATTTGTATCCGCGACACAATGGCGCATATGGGCTTAGATACAGACACACAAAAGACCATTGGTTCTGGCTGCACTAAGTGTCTTCTCAAAGGAACCTCATGAGCTGAAGTGGCTCAAGTATAGGAGGGCGACTTATGATACACACACACAGCAATCGCACACCTCCATTGTGGGTGCGTGTCTGTCTCTGCGGATGAGATCGCTGCCCTCGCTGTCACTTTGAAACACTGCCTGTGTGCGTCCGGGCCCGAGCGCGAGAGCGTGAGTGGCGTAAATCAGGGTGAAGCGATACCTCTCCTCATTGTGGGTTCATGGTCACGTACGTGTCATGGAAGTCACCGAGAGACAGCGAGAGACAGCCTGATAGCCTGGCAGAGACGTCTTGGTTTGAGCCTGATTTGTTTTTGTTTATCCCCCCCCCCCCATCTCCTTCTCGATCTCTCTCTCTCTCCTGTCACATGGTAAAAGTTGAACCGTCGGGGGGGGAAAGATGAGCAAACGACAAGAGGAGGTTGGGGCAGGGAGAGAAAGGGACGGGTGGATGGATGGAAGCAGGGACTCGGGGAAGGAGGAAGAGGGGCGGGGGAGTGGGGGGGGCGAGCGAACGACACAAAGGAGAGCCTGTCACACTCACTTAGATGCTGAAATATTAAAGTGAGCAGTCAGGTTGTAATTTTCCTGAGAAAGCCAAGGGAAGAGGGGGATAAGTGAAGCGAGAGGAGGAGGAGGCGGGGGGACGAGTGATAGAGACACGGGGAGAGGAAAGGTATCACAGCTGATCTCCCTTTCCTCCCTTCTCGGAAGAGACACGGGCCCACTTTTAATACCACTACTTTAATTAGCTCGGCTTTATACGGTCTGTCTCTCCCTCTCTGCTCCTCTCCTCCGCAAGACGTGAATAATTCAGCAGGAATGGTGTACCGCTGCTCGGCAAAGACAGCAGGCCCACTGATCTGCAATGTATCTGTGGGAAAGACACAGAGGGTGAGAGAGGTCAGAAGAGACGGATCCAGCATCACAGAGTAGACGGTGCTCGCCTAAAAACCTCGAGACACTTTTCTGTCCCTCTCAAACAGATCAATGTTCATTTGTTCAAAGTGACCAGGGGTCTTGCTTTGGAGGCAGTCGGCGTAACCTCAGCATGCACGTGCATTTACTGTGGTTAGTTAGTCTTTCATGTCAAACATTTATATCTTTACGTAACATATAAACTAAAGGAAAGACATGACTCACAAAATTATATTCATATCTGCATTGTTTCAGGTAACAGACACTTTTTCGACAGGTCTCCCACTAACATCAGGCTTTTGTCTGCAATGTGGATGGAAACAATCGGCTTCACTCCACAATAGACACAGGTTTTTTATTGACCTCGATAGGTAACGATGGAAACACGACACCCGGCTGAACGTGCTAATTTCTTCTTCTTCTTGATTTTGGGAGTCTAGATGCTAACGCGGCACCTTTTCCTTTATAATATTCATCGAAAATGGAAAATATCCATTAAGGTTTGTGCACTTAATGTTTTTTACATCTTGGGAACAACGTACAACAGTGTGTTGTTTTTATAGTGCACGAAAAAAAAAAACGGGAAAGGAGTTGTTTTTAGCAGGTTCACCCACGTTCTAAAAAACTTGGTGTAGCAGGGGTATCAGTTGACGGATCCAAGAAAAGCTAAATTGTTTATAATTCCTGTTTTCATGAAGCCTGAAACGTGATTTTGTGAGTTTGCTGTAGCTCTTATTCTCATTATGATATTAGTGTTTTTAATTTATCTTCTTCCAGCAAACTTAAAAATGTTGCATGTGCATGGTCAACTCAGTCTTTGCCCATATTTGTGGAATATGTTTCTATTTTTATGTTACTAAAGATATCTCCTGCGGTTCCCAGTAAAGAGGGCAGTGCTTGCATGTGTGTGTGTGTGTGTGTGTGTGTGTGTGTGTGTGTGTGTGTGTGTGTGTGTGTGTGTGTGTGTGTGTGTGTGTGTGTGTGTGTGTGTGTGTGTGTGTGTGTGTGTGTGTGTGTGTGTGTGTGTGAGAGAGAGACTCTGCCTAGCTCACCAATTTGTGTGGTTGAGGATAATTTGCCAGGACACTTCTGCAGGTGGCTGGTTTTGCTGGTGGACGGAAGCAGTTCCTCTCACATATCACACACATATCATCATACTGATATTGTGCTTTCTCGTGACATGTATGTTACACTGCTCCAGCACCTCTGTCCCAGCGTCACTGTCTGGATGGGGATGCTTGGTGATGGAGGGGGCTGCGGTGTTGTAAGCGGCCCAGACAAGGTAAGGGTTTCTGGGCCAGGCCGAGGTGGGTTGTCCCCAGCGTCAGCCCTGGAGCATTCAGGGCCGGAGGGGAAGCAAGAGAGGACACACACACACACACACACACACACACACACACACACAACACACACACACACACACACACACACACACACACACTCACTCTCTCTCTCTCTCTCTCTCTCTCTCTCTCTCTCTCTCTCTCTTGCTATGCCGTTAGTCATCCTACAGCTTTTGAATAAGTTTTAATGAGTTCAGAATAGAAATAATTCCTCCTCTCAGCTGCTCTCTTTCCATCTTTGTCTCTGTCTCCCCTCTGTGTGACTTGTCTCCATTCCAATCACGGCTCGCTTCAGCGATCGCTGAGTCACGTCTAAAATAGAATCGACATGGCAGCCTGAGTCAGCCAGGACAGTGAGCCGAGCGCAGATTAGTCATCCTGGTTGAGGTGAGGTTGTCCGGGGCCGATGACAGATCTATGAAATGAGCGGGAGGGTGATGCACTGGGGGGGTGTCTGCCTGTCTCAACTAGGGATTAGAAAGACTGCCGAGTGTGTGTGACCATGGTGTGTGTGTGTTTGTGTCCAGCTCTATAAAAAGACATGACTCCACAGCTCCATCTCTGAGTCAAAGGCGAAATCACTTTGGAGTTTACTTTGTTGTCTCCTGCTTTTTTAGAGGCAGATCTGCAACAACAGGAAACGGTGAGACGTAGAAAGGAGGACCGGTCGGACGTAGGGACACAGATTGTCCCTTTGTCCCGACTTGGTTGCACGTGGATGTCATGATTCCCTTCCTACTGACTAAAGGAGAGACAACAACTTGTCTCACAGTTGCGAGCGCTGTTTTGGAGCTTCCCAATCAAACATGATCCGCTGTCACTAATCTTGTTTGCGACTAGATCGCTCACCGTAATCCTTTCCACAACAAATGGGCCTCTGCAGCACACGGTGAAATACACCCCCGTCCAGGATGCATGGTGCTCACACAGTATCACCCGCTGGAAATCTGTCAACAGGAGTTCCCTGCTTTATCTTACTCCATGTAACTTCTGTGGAAGGAAGATCACATCTCTGTGTATCGTCCACTTTCATTATCCAACATGTATGTTTACTGTCACGTTGTTTACTGGGTGACAGGCTGCGACAACAAGTAATCATCCCTCAGGGGAATGGCCAATAAGCGGCTCTCGTGAGCTTGTTGTGATTTTTTTTGGTTCAAACCAAATATTTTTTTATGGAACCAAGTTTTGATTTATGATGAAAACAAACATCCCAGTTTTCACCTCATTTCAGATCAAATGTTGATTGTGCTTAATGCAGCAACTGAAGGTTTTGTCTTTAGGATATTTGGATATTTCAGGAATATTAAGCGTAGAGAATGCATTGAAACTATGTTTAGACCTTCATGTATTAAATAAAACATTTATATATAACATTATAATGATAATAGCAATAATGATAATAATAATAGAAACAACAACAATTTTTATTTTATGTTATTGTTGTTAACCTATTTAAAACAAAGTTATATCGTGTTTCACACACATTCAAAATTATTTCTTAGAATAAACTCCTTGAGATATCCCCATCTTTTGTTTTTGAAGGGGGGTCCCAACATATATCACAATCTCTACAAGTAAAAATGGAATAAAGTTATCAAAACAGAATTGTTCAGAAAGGCAACAGAGAGAAAGACGCATGACCACCCATTGCAATAATAAAAACTAGAATTTGGTTCAATCAGTCAACGTAGTACAGTTGTTTCGGTGGGTTTGTGTTTTTCTGGGGGACGACTGGGCCTCTGGATTCCTCAGCCAACTCCTAACCTGTTACATGACATATTACATTTTCATATTAGATTCAAAACGCTCCATTTCACAAATCCTGAGGGGAAATTGGATTATACCAGAAACTATACCAGGTACAGATTTAACATGATCAACAGGGGGCTTATAAGATCTGAAAAAAAATACTACTGACATTCCACATCCTGCTCTGACACACTTTTCTATCAGGCTGGCTAATACGTTAAAAAACAAAAAGGAACACAATAAAACAAATTGCATTTAATGAAGAGTGGAAGTAACAACATGTTTATATGAATGAACAGGTTGTAAAGCTGCTGGTTGGACAGATTCCCATGAAAACCAGATGGCCTCAGCATTGCTGGTCGTGTTGTGTTGACAATGGAAATGTCCTGGCTGATTTGGGGACTTCAGAACTGAGCTGCTGTGTTTTGATCACACACACACACACACACACACACACACACACACACACACACACACACACACACACACACACACACACACACACACACACACACACACACACACACACACACACACTTGTCCCCCTCTAACCTGAACTGAGGAGGTGTATACGTGTGTGTGTGTGTGCGCGACAGATTAAATCAACTTTCATTTCTAATTCTCCTCAGACCCCCTGAGGTTATCACTGCCGAGGGAGGAGGGGACGGGGTGAAAATTCAAATGCTTTCGACTGAAAGATGCTTTTGTAGTTTTAATGGAGACAGAAATAACAAGATATACATGCAAAATATCACACACAAAGCATGAGGGGAGAGCTGCAGTCACAACAGAGGTTTTTCTTTAATTTCTCTCCCAATCTTCCGCTGAGAGGTCGCGCAGCTCACGTCTGCGTTTCTTCACTTGTGGCTTCGGGTAAGAAAAGTGTCTGTGAGCGTAGGAGCTGAATTATAATCTAAATATATACATAAACTCTGGTCGGTCTGTGCGGCTCTGCGGTACAACTGGGCATCCCTCTTAAAAGCACTCAGATCGCTGCGGTCCCACGGACTTGCGGGTCAGCAAAAAACAATTTAAATGCCAAGACACTTGTGCGGATCCAGGCTGTTTTACTCTGAGGAATAGGCTGAGGTCACCGAAAGCAAACAACACTGTTTTCACAACAGGAGCCTCTGTTGAAGCTTGTCGAGTGGGACGTCAATCAAAGCCGGTGTAGGTGGATGCCAGGGTTTGTGCAGTCGGCGCAGTTGGTGTCGTGATTCTGTGCATGAATCATAAAACAACATGCGAGTGTTGGAAGAAAGAAAGAGAGGCGTGTTCATGTCTGGCTCCTCTGAGTACAGTGTCCTGGGCCACAGGGACCCCCCACTCAATTCATATCGTCTGTGTATAAGTACGTACTAGTTCACATTATCTGCTTATTCACAGTTTTGTATGTGTTTTCTTAATTTGCAGTGCGTTGAGCTCTCTCAGCCACCGTACTTTCTGATAAGTACATAACAGAAGACTGGCTATTTGCAAACATGTTGATTTGCATGTGGAGCAGGAAAGTGAGATCCAATCAGCTGAGACACATGTGGAGATGCGTTGTAACCCAGCTGTGAACTGCAGCTGTCCACTTATGATCAGATCATCTTGACTTTGTTACAATTAACTGTACAAGTGTGTAGCACAGCTTGGTGCTCTGTCACCGCATGAACACAAAAACAACTAGAATGGCCCTAAGTGGATACGTATGTCCCGGCCCAACAGGATTTATAATCAGATCTGCACCAAATATACACACTCATAACTCATTTTTTTATGGAGATCTATGAATTATTCTCTGAGAAATCAGCAAAAATGTTGACAACACCATATCTTGCAAAGTTTCTAGAACTCAAGTTGTAATGAACCAGAATTCTCCTTTAATTAACTCAAATAAACTGATTTCTGCTAAATGTCAATGAACCAGTTTAAGTAAAAATTCTACTTTAAAAGTTAAATACGTGGTTAAGAGGTGTAAAATGACAACTAAATAGATTAATGCTCAGTAAATGTGCACTTAGCTCCACAACTAAAAAGCTTTAGTCTGAAACGCCATCAATTAGATATGTCCAGAAATGTCCACTGGACAGGATTCCTAAAAGTATTCTGGGAAAGAATATGCAACCAATGAAAATGTAGCTTCTAACTATGTTATCAATGTGGTATGGACACACACACACACACACACACACACACACACACACACACACACACACACACACACACACACACACACACCAGTCAGGCTGAATAAGACAAGGAGGAGTTATGTTTCTATAAAGGAGTGATGTTATCAGTCTCCCACCTTTCTCCTCCATCTATCATGCCTCAGTTTTTTTCTTCTTCCCCTCCTTCTCCTCCTCCTCCTCCTCCTCCTCCCCTTCTCCTCCTCACCCCTCCGCCTCCCTCCTCCTTTCCTCGTGGACGGTGGTGAAATATCAGTATTGTTTACGCAGAAGATTAGGGCAGAATTGGGCAGAAGGCGGTTGTTCTGTGACGATGGAGATAAGATAGGGGATGGAGGTGTGTGTGTGGTGTGTGTGTGTGTGTGTGTGTGTGTGTGTGTGTGTGTGTGTGTGTGTGTGTGTGTGTGTGTGTGTGTGTGTGTGTGTGTGCTCTGCTACCCCGCCTTATCTCTGCAGCAGGCGGAGCAGCCACATGAAGTTGTTCATTGTAATTACCCGTGGCAAGAGTAGATTTCATAGGGAGATTCAGGGGGGAAGCATGTGACAGAATAAAAGCGAGGGAGGGGAGTAAAGGAAGAAGAGGTGAGGAGGGAAGAGGGTGTGGACAGTCACAAAATACACACATGCGATTACACACACCTCACTTTCTTCCCTGTTGTGTGCCCGTCGTCGTGTCTTGAGTATTTTAGCGCTCTCATCTGTGATATCTTAATGCAGCCGTATCTTAATGACCTTTTGTAAGTCTAACATCTCAGCCACTGTTCTAATCATCGGCGGCTCATGACTCATCCCCATCTTCCCTCTGTTATTCAATCAGTGATCTTTTCTCTCACTGCCGCATATTGCTCTCCACTGTAATTATCACACTGGATGAGAATGTCAGGTGCAGTCAACCAGATATTCATCATCAAATGGAAAATCAATTCCAGCCTCTGCTCAAACTTATTTGTATTTTATAAAATTTCATGAAACTTTTCTCGGCCGTTTACACGAGTGAACAGTGAAATGATTTCATGAAAAACCTTTGACATCTGATGCCTCGTGTGATTTAAACTGTGGTTGTTTGCAACTACATAGGGAAAAGACCAGTATCCGTAATTTTTAATATTTCTAATATATTGATCTTTCAATAAAGCACTCGCAGTAATTTGTCGATTTAGGTCCTATCATACGTTAAGTCAGCATAGGACATGTAATCAATATTCTATAAGTTAAAGGTTCAGGGTGTAGAATTTAGTGACATCTAGTGGTGAAGTTGAATACCCCACATATCACCCTCCCCCTCCAAACATGAAAGAGAACCTGTGGTAGCTTTCAGTTGTCAAAAGGTGTTTAGTTTGTCCAGTTTGGGCTTCTGTAAAAAAAAAAACATGGCAGCCTCCATAGAGAGGACCCTGCAAGGACTTGTAGGAAGAGTTTCAGAAAATGTCCAGCGTTCAGCAACATCATTTTTGTTTGTTTATTTGTTTGTTTGTCAGCAGGATTACACAAAAACTACTAAACGGATTTCCACAAAACTGATGGAAGGACGAGACCTGGGCCAAGAAAGAGCCCATTAAATGTTGGCGTGGATTTGGACAAAGGGGCAGGTATATACATCCTTTAATAAGAATATAGTATTTGATATATTATAAAGAATGCCCTGCAGCGGGAGAATATTTTGCTTCATATCTTCGACAGTTGACAAAGGGTTTGCATTGCAGATGCTAATCTGTTATCTTACCTAACACAAGCTCTTATCTGCACAGTGTCAACGCTGTTTAGTGACAAACACTTTACGACACACTTCACAACACTTCACCATTTAGCTCTTCATTAGCTCGACCTAAAGAGATGCTAATGTTAAGCTAACGCAGCACAGGCTTTTAAACCCTCCCAGCAAGAGTGTGTGTGTGTGTGTGTGTGTGTGTGTGTGTGTGTGTGTGTGTGTGTGTGTGTGTGTGTGTGTGTGTGTGTGTGTGTGTGTGTGTGTGTGTGTGTGTGTAGATGGAGGGTTCCTTACCTGAGGGGGAGTTTAAGCTTTTCTTCAGTTGAACGAGCGTAACAGGAAACTTGCCGTAGGCGGAGCAGACAGAATTCAGGAGGGAGTGAAGGAAATAGCAGCGGAAAATTGATTCATCTCTTGAATTCCACATATTCAGCTTCATATCACCAGAGATTCAGATACGTCTGCTGCTGCAGGTCAATGCAGGAGGGTTCCCTATTAGTTCCTCCTCACCAAGGCGTTGGTCCTAATGTTCCATAAGCTGGTTTCAGACATGAAATCCCCTCCTGTGTTCACACATTAGATTCTCCTGGATTTCTATGGACTTTATACTAAGAGGCCAGGCAGAGAAAAATCGAGGAAACATCTTCCTCAGGAGAAAATACAGAGGTTCAGTGCATTTCTGTCCTTACTGAAAAATGTCAGTGGAGTTAATGATATTTTCTACGGACACTGAAAAGTTTACGACTACTTTACAAAGACGCACAAGACTTCAAAACAACTTAAATTCCTCCGGCATAGAATTGGGGACAACGAGGACAGACTTGATGCATTGTCACATCTACAGTTTTCAAGGTTGCAAAGTTAAAGGATTGCAAAAACAGCAGTGGCTGCTGAGAATACAGGAGGCAGCGATTCCTTTCATTGGATGATGTGACATTATTACTGTAAAGTGCTGCTGCCGAAGAGCTTTGATGTGCAGGAATGTCATCATTTCCTCACCCCCGAGAGCAGTTGAATAAAAAGAAGTGGAGGTCCACGGGCTTGTTAAGAATTGATAATATTTTGCTAAGAAGTGGAAAATGAATGTTTTTGTGTGCAGGCTATCAGTGAATGGGGCTTTGTGTTGCCCTCTCTTGTTCTTTCAGCACCTTGGCGCTGGAGCACAATGTGTGTTTTTGTGTATGTCTGTCTGAAGCGACCTTGCCATGTAAAAAAAAAAAAAAAGAAGCGAAAAAGAAGCTCAGTCAAACTATTTTGCTCATTCTCCTTCTCTGCTTTGCCCTCATTCATTTATTCTGACTTTCAATGGGACCAAAGTGTGAATTTCTAAAATACGTTTTTTTTTTTAAGGTTAAATCCTCTGTACTGTATGAACATCAAAATGTGAAGCTTTAAATATCAGTTGAATGTGAGATCTGAAGCGAAATCAGCCCCAAAAATTATTATACGGTTTGAAGAAAGACAGGAACAATTTTAATGAGAAATAATGTCAGGAGGTCACAAAATCTAAAAAAGGTTCAGTCCACCCACGCTCCCTTTTCAGCAAAACCATGAAAACCCAAACTAAACTCTCTGTGGAGCTCATATCAACAACAAAAGCCCCCAAAATCTACTTCAATTCAACAGAGCTGCACCAGATTCCACACACTCATTGATATTAGTTCCTTTAGCGATCCAAGTGAACAGTATGGAGGAATTTAATGTTATTTTTCGGTCACCAGTTACTTCAACTGTATTGGATTTGGCTGCAACGCTGTTTGCCCCTGAGACTCAGAAGCTTCACCCACCCCTCCATCGGCATGGTGGTGAGAAGATAAGGAGTGAATTCTCCTTTTTTTGGGTGAACTACCCCTTTAAATATGTCAGGATCCGTGTTTTATTTCCTGGGACATCAGTGAAAATGTTATGTTTAAGAAATTTCACATGATTAATATCTGCCACTGCTGTTAAAGCCTTGATCTGTCTTAAATGAAAAAAATGCCCTGATTGAGGTGCGGACAACATTACGGTCAAACAAAAGCAACTTTAGCTAACAGGGGTATTACAGGGGGTCTCACACAGACACTCAAAGTCACCCACTTTGACGCATGCATCCACTTCCTGCAAGAGGTCACAACTTTGTTTGAGGCATTGGAACAAGTGACGCATCCCATCACGTTTGTTTGGCGACGACAAGAGGAAACAGAAAGAGATAGATGTGTAAATATTGAGAAAGAAGCATCACAGTCTGTTTGGATCAGCTGCGGGGACGTTGGGTTCCAGAGAGGAGCGTGACTGGGTTTCTGCCTCCCCTTCGCCTCCTCTGGTTTTGCAGAGGGGTGGTAATGCTCCGCTCATCTATCTTTCATCAGTGCTGACTATACGATCCAGATCAGATGATCCGCATTTAGCCACTTGTACCCCCACCCCCAATTCGAGTCTGCCTTTCCTTCGCTCTGTTTCCGTCCCACTACCTTCTCCTCCCTTTTCTTTTTTCCCGTGTTGTCTCATCGCTCTATCGACTCATCCCTTTCTCTGTTTCACTCTCTCTCCTTGAAAGGTCTGCTTTTGTTTCTGCTCCCCCTCCCTCCACTTAACACTCACCTCCGCCTGACTCAGTCAAATTTAGATGATGCAAATGTTCCTCTTTTTTTCCCAACAGCAATGCTTCTATACTATTCTGAGAGTTTTTCCTCGATTGCCCTTATCCTCTTTACTCCTCTCTCTCTCTCTCCCTCCAGTTTACACAAACACCCTCAGGTCTTTTTCTCTTCCAGTGACTTTGTATAAAGCAAACGAGGTGGGTGAACTCAAGGGCTCAGAGACTAACTATTGACACTCAACCAGGGGACATTCCCAAAGGCAGCAGTTTATTTGACACTTAGCCAATCAGCGTTTCGCTTCTGCATGACTGACAGCGGAGGTGTCTAATTACACAGGAATGTTTGGAAGCACCGGGGCTAATCCTCTAAACGTCTGTCTAAAACTAAAACTCCCCACTTTGGATAAACAACACGAACAAGTCATTGTATTTCCTGCTGAATGGGGTTGAGGAGTGAGGGGCAGAGGCGGGGGGGTGGAAATCCCCCGCTCAGCTCGGACAATTAAAGTATATTTTCAGATGTGGTGAAGTATCAGTCTGAGTGCGTTGTAGGCTGTCCAGACAAGCTCCGCCGAGCCAAATCAGAGTCGTGACGTTCAGAGCTGTGCCCCTTGTTCCCATCCTCGAAAAGAAATCTGACTCTAGTGGAGGGAAGTAATTGAAAATGGTCCAACAGGCCATTAATTTGGGATGTTTGAGGCTTTGGACCAAAACAACACTCTGTGCCTTTCAAACCTGTTTTCACGGAGGTTGACGAAAGGGCAACTCCCAGCAGCCAGTAGTTTAGATGACGTTTTAAATGTTCATCATTTGGGTCTGTCATGAAACAGATTTGACATCTAGTTTAACAGACATGTTAAACTAGAGTGGCACTCAGTAGAGCGTATACCTCCGCTAGGCCCTTTAAATTCCATTAAGATGCACCACATTTCACACACTCATTGATATCAGTCCCCTAAATGTGCCAGATCCCAATAGTCTTCAATGAGTAACGTCTTTAAAGAAGACACAGAGCTGGTGTCTGTGTCCCTCACGCAGGCCGGTAATAAACAAGACCGATCATTTCATATAGGACTGAATAAAAATTATTCGTGGAAAAGTCGGCTTCTAGTAGTTGCATGTCAGGGCACGTTCATAGGTTTTGGTGATGTAGCTTTAATGACAGGGCTGATGGGTGTGGGTGTGATGTATCAGTTGGAAATGTAGCCTGCTCTTGCTATAGCTTTTCAAGGCTAAAAAACCTTGCTTTAAAGAAAATATAAAGAACATACAGGATTCGCCCCCTGATCTGGATCTTCACCAATATTTAATGGGTTCTTCCTTGACTGATACTGCATCCTTCCACCAAGAGTTGTTAGATCCATTCAGTTGTTTTCCTGCAGCCTTGGTCACAAACAAACATAGAAAACTACCAACAAACTGACAGACAGGGGAGAAAACATCATCTCCTTGGTTTCAATTTCCATTTTTATGTTCCAAGGCAAATGTATTTGATATGAATGCGTATGAATATGTGCTTGAAAATCAGTAAATAATATCAATGCAGTTTTCTCCTCATTGTGGAGCCTCATTTCAATATCAGAAGTATTCACTGAATTTTCTGCTCTTACTCCGTTTGGCTCTGAAGAGGGGGGTGGCTGTATCAGAGGTTGGGGTCTGTTTGGATAGAATGAACAGGCTCATGCAAAACTGTCGGGTCACATCTACTTAGAATTTGAGTTGAGGTTCACGACCAAAAGATAATTCAAGTATGGACATTAACAACAAAACAATAAAAACTGCAAGTACAATTATTTTTCCACTGAGCAAACACAGCGATCAGTCGCCTTGACAACGATTGCAGAAAGTGCCGTAACTTGAACCAGTGAATTCTTCTAAGACAATAGTGGCTTCTTTTACATGCCACATAATGGGATGCTTTCATCCCCTGTTCATGGTCCAAACATGTATTACCGCATCCAGGATTAAAGAAACAGTCCCCAGAGTGCAGCCTCTGTCGTTGGCGGTGTGTAATCTCGGGAACAGCGGGCGTAGCATTGAGGGCAAGGAGGAAGCAGGAGTGATGGGGGGTGCAGAGGTAAAGCAGCACGAGTATGTTGTGCGGTTGTCAAACCAGAGTTGAGCTAGATGTGACCTGATTTGCTTATGTTAATATCACATGACATTTCAAAATTAGCAAGGCGGACGTGGGACCACAGCCATTGTTTGCTTTCCTTAATGGTACCGTCGCAGCGACTCCTGTCTGCCTGCATGTGTGTGTGTGTGTGTGTGATGTAACTACGCTTGTGTGTGTTTGCACGCAAGACTGCAATGTGTGTCCGTACTCCACCTTACCCTCTGCTAAGCAGTTTATCCTATTGTTTTTCCCAGTGCAGTGCAAACCTGACTTCCCAGAAAGTGAGAATATAGGAGGAGCAGACTGAGAAGTCTCGTCGGACTGTGTCTGAATGATAGACACGAGAGAAGGGAGGGAGATGAGAAGAGATTGAAGAAAGGAGGAAGGAGAGATTTGAGAAGAAATTGGAGAGGTGAGAGAGAGAAGAGAAAAGGTACAGGGAAATTTTCGGGAGAGAGGAGAAGCAGGAGGACGTAAAGATAAACAAAGACGAAGCGATTGACAGCCACCGAAGAAGTGTACGCTGACCTTGTTTCTCCAGCTTTAATGGAAGATCCATGTTCGCAGGGTCATCAGACGCCTATGGGAGACGGATAGGAGGGAAGGATCTGGAACAGGAGGTGTGTTTGGGGAACGACGAGGTGTGGAGGAGTGAGGTTAAACAGGAAAGAGGGGAAGAAAGGCACGGAGGACGAGTGTAGGGTTGGAGAGAGAGAAGGAATTTTTAAATGTTGCAGGAGGAGGAGAGGAAACAAAGGAATTACTGAGGTGTGGTTTTGATGCAGCGAAGAAGTCACAATCATTCAGACCTCCTATCACTCCGTTCTTTCTTTGGAACCAAAGAATTTCTTAATCAAACCAGTGGGTGAAAAAGTTAACAGACCCTTTGACAAACCACAATCTTTCAGGGTTCCTGTAAATTGAAAAGTTAATTACAGTTTTCTTGTAGACCAGAATACTCAAGGTCTGTTTCAGGGGAGATTTCAGCTCAAACACAGAATCAGCTCTGAGGCCTTGGAGGGTCAATGCGACATTCAGGTGCAATTTCTGAGCAAAAGTCCTCTTGTGTTGTTGTCATTTACTTTACAAACTGCCATCTGAAAATATACTGTAATACTCTTGAGATATTTCCTTGCTATGAAGAAGTCACAACATCCATCCATCCATCCAGGTTGCAGAGGTTGCCGGTATCCAAAAAGTCCCTCTCCCTAGCCACACCTACGAACTCTTCCAGGGGAGATTCTGAGTAGTTCCCAGGATAGATGGGCTATGTAATCCCTCCAGCAAGTTCTGGGTGTACCCCAGGGTCCCCTCCCGTTTTGGCGTGCCCGGTAAAACCTCGACCGCCACCTCTACTGTCCGATTTCCTCTGAGCTTCCACCGGATTTCTGAACTCCTCACCCCATCTATGAGGCTGAGCCCAGACACCCGACTGTAAAAGCTAATTTAGTATTTTGTGATCTCGCTCTTTTGGTCAGTACCTAGAGCTTGTGACCACAGGTGAGGATTGGAACGTATATCGACCCCTCACTCATGAACAAGACCTCGAGAGGCTTAAACTCACTGCCAACCTGGAGAGTCACAATTTGGTATTAAAACTTGAATAGTCATTTAACATGTAACTTTACACCACCCCAGTTATAGTC